>NW_012151330.1:661769-695435 GCF_000956105.1 Propithecus coquereli | reverse complement strand
CTTTCTATTTTTTAGTAGAGACGGGGTCTCGCTCTTGCTCAGGCTGGTCTCGAACTCCTGACCTTGAGCGATCCACCCACCTCGCCCTCCCAGAGTGCTAGGATTACAGGCGTGAGCCACCGCGCCTGGCCTACTTTATAATTTTTTAAAAGACCTAGGTAAATGAATCTCTCCTGCAGGTTGCCCAGCCCTTATTAGATAGTAGGAGATCTTTTAGCTGTGTGGGGATTTGAAGAGTTGGCTGAGCCGTGAGACAGGCAGTTAAAGATGGAAGCGCGTGAGCAGCCCTCCCTGGACTGGCTGCAGGACAGTGTCTTGGATGCACAAAAAGAACGTGAGGCTCAGAGGGTGGCCAAGGCCTGGGCTGATGTCCTGTGTCGCAGCGGACGTCCCAGCACACGGAACGGGGCAGTCGCTGCCTCAGCCCGCTGCTGAGGGGAGCCCGGCCTGTGTGTCTTCCAGCATGAGCTGGCTGCCACGGCCCCTGGTGGGTGATTCACTTGCGGCTGGGTTACTCGTAAATTACTGGAAAAGTAGGCTGTTCAACCAGTGTCTGTTTTATTGACATATATAGTTCAGAGTGAACATTTTTGTTAGAATTTTAATCTAGATTATTTAGAGATGGTTTCTAGGGTCTCGATTCCCACACGCAGACCCAGATACTGTTCCAGGAGACGTGCTAAGAGATCCGCAGGAATTCAGATTCTCAGGCCCCCACCCCGAGGTCGCATTTCCCTCGTCTGTGCCGCGGCGCTCACTGGCGTGGATCACGGGTCTGGGGCGCGTGTCCCGCAGGTGTGCTTCAGCGCCTCCTTGCCATCGAGAGATACTTGGATGACGTGTGGCGCTCCAGTGTGGCGGCACAGCCCAGGGCAGTCTTCGGGGACCGTTGCGTGGTTGCTGGGCCAACGATGGTGTTGGCGTCGTTTGAGTCGCATGCGTCTCTTGGAGGCTGACATGATCTGTGTCTGTCGCTGCGCGTATGTTTTTCGACCCTGACAGCTCTGTGCCTTCTCCCCACAGGAGGACGCGCTCTCTACACGGGCCCTGCCCGGTGACCACCTTTGGACCAAAGGCCTGCGTGCTGCAGAACCCCCAGACCATCATGTAAGTGCTGGGGCCACGGGTGGGCGAGGCCTGGGGAGAGTGCATGGCGGGTGAACTGCTGGGGAGGCTCCGCTCTCGGGGTCAGGAGTGGTGTTCTAGGTCATTTCAGCAAGAAGCCACGTGGGGCTGGCGCGGTGGCTCATGCCTGTGATCCCAGCACTCTGGGAGGGAGGCCGAGGCGGGAGGATCGCTTGAGGTCAGGAGTTCATGACCAGCCTGGGCAAGAGCAAGACCCCGTCTCTACTAAAAATAGAAAACTTAGCCGGCTGTCATGGTGCGTGCCTGTAATCCCAGCTACTCGGGAGGCTGAGGCAGGGGAATGGCTCCAGGAGCATAAGGCTGCAGTGAGCTGCGATGACACCATGGCACTCTAGCCCAGGTGACAGAGTGAAACTCTGTCTCAAAAGAAAAACAAAACCACATGGTCGTCTTCACTGGACCCGACTGAGCGGGGCCTCTACTCGGGCACTGTCCACCACGGGCTTCTCCAGGGCCTTCGAGTAAGTGGATGGCAGACAAGCCGGGGTCGTGTCCAGTGGACGACAGGTGGCCCGGGGACCCTGTCACAGCCATGGCCCCAGGTCTGTGCCTCAGGCGTGGCAGTGTTGGATGCCCATGGCCATAAAATACTGAGAGTTACTGTTTCTGACAGTGACAGCTCTGGGGAAAACTGCTCCATTTTCAAAAACTTGGTCCTTTAATTATTCCAAAGACATAGAAGCATGAATCAGCTTTTTATTAAATCTGATTTTCCTTGTTTTCAAGATACCCGTCCTTGTGGTGCTGCCTTCTCGGGGCACCTGAGGAGGTGGCATTTCTGTGGCCCCTCGTCTGGCCTCAGCGTCTTTCATGGGAGCGTTGCCATCACGGTGCTAGAACTATTTAACTTAACAGCCAGTGTTACTTCACTGTACTCTTTATCCTCAATAACTCTCCGTCAACTCAAGTTCTTTTTAGCATTTGATGGCTCCAAAAGGGTAAAGGCTTAGTTAACAGGTTGTGTTTTATGGGGGAAAAGCACTGCAGTGACCTAACATTGATACTTTGTGTTTTAAAAAACTCAGAGTTTGGGCTGGGCGCGGTGGCTCACGCCTGTAATCCTAGCTCTCTGGGAGGCCGAGGCGGGCGGATCGTTTGAGCTCAGGAGTTCGAGACCAGCCTGAGCAAGAGTGAGACCCCGTCTCTACTAAAAATAGAAAGAAATTAATTGGACAACTAAAAATATATAGAAAAAATTAGCCGGGCATGGTAGCGCATACTTGTAGTCCCAGCTACTCGGGAGGCTGAGGCAGGAGGATCGCTTGAGCCCAGGAGTTTGAGGTTGCTGTGAGCTAGGATGACGCCATGGCACTCACTCTAGCCTGGGCAACACAGTGAGACTCTGTCCCAAAAAAAAAAAAAAAAAAAAAACCTCAGAGTTCGCCTCAGCTCTGAGTTTTATTCTGCACCTTGTGAGTGTCCTCCACACCCTGCTGCAGAGGAATCTGCTCTTTGTGTGCCTGGGACGGGTGTGTCATCCCGAGGGCCTTTGTGCAGAACACCCCACCCCGGGACCTCCTTCGGGGTCCTGGACCTTCGCGTTCTGCGAAGGACAAAGCCCATGCAAGTGCCATGCGCTTGGCTGTGGTCCTCCAAGGGGCCTTGGTGACCAGGAGGGATGTTGTCGTGATCGTCGGGGGAAAAGAACTTGCGAATGAAATGGAAAAGGCCGTCTCACTGCTCTTTGATGGGCAGGCGCCGCCCCCGCCCGTGGCAGTGGGCCCTTGCTGGAGGTCAGCTTCAGGGACAGCAGTGGGACCTGTTCTGCCATCTGAGGACCTGCTTCGCTGTGCCCGGCGGCAGCATGAATCCCAGTAACGAGGGTGCTGAGCTCTGCTCCCCTCTGACAGGAGGGCAGCCCTTTAGGGCTCTGGCATCGCGTTTTTGAGGCAAAACCTGCCCCGTGCCTGCTGGTTCCAGGAGCTGTCGGATCTGTCTAGTTACAGCTGCCAAATGGCGGGACCCATCCAGTCCATCCACAGATTCCATCATTTTGACCCCAAACATCCACCCAAGCACTTATTCTGTGACCAGGCCGCCCCTCCCTTGAGCAGACTCCTGACCGTCCCCCATGGCCTCTGCACAGCAGCCCCATGGGCCCCTCTGCCTCTCCCTGCCCCGCCTGGCGGCCAACTCCTGCCCGTCCCGAGTCCTCCCGCCTTCTGCGTTTGCACCACTCGCCCCACCTGGGCCTTTCCCCTGCGGCCTGGGCCCCGCCCTCTGCTTCCTGGTCTCGGCCTCGCTGCTCCCTCACATCTCGCTGAAGTGCCACCTTGAGTGGCCTCTCCGGCTGCCCAGCCTTTATTGGCCGTCAGTTCCTGGGGGCCAGACCCAGGACCGTGTCGGGGGGATGTGTGTGTTCTGCTGCTGCCCTCAGGCTTGGCCACAGGACGGCCTCGGTGCTGCTCCCCAAGGTCAGACCGCCGCAGCAGAAGCACGGTGAGGCCGGCCGGGGGCAGTGCGGAGGGAGGGCGGCCTTCCCAGTCCGCACTTCAGGGAGCCCTGGTCTCTGGGGACGTAACCTGAGGGCAGGATGCTGTCATCCACTCCAGTGTGCGCCCTCCCCAGTGGCTCCTACGGTCAGGGCCGGGGCTTCCTGTGTGTTTAACCTGCATCTTCCCTGACACTCTTAAGTAAGATACTCTAGAGGGCTTGATCACGAGGATCTTGCACTTCCAACTTTACTGTCTGAGATTTTACCATGAACACGTGTGTTTTGTTAGTTGAGATGTGAAGAAATTGCCAGCTCTGACGGTCCACGGGGTCTCCCTCAGCTGTCCCAGGTGGGCCGGGTGTCCTGTACCCACAGCCGTGGGCTTGGAAGGGGTAGCATTCCCACTCGGCAGGTGACCTAACAGGAGGTTGAGGAACAGGTTTGTGGTCACTCGGGTTGCCGCCCAGGCCTGCGCAGGACGGCACCCTGGCGGCTCAGGGCCCATCAGCAGTGACTCTTGGGAGCCAGAAGAGTGTGCGCAGGGCAGCTTTGCTGTCCGACCCAGCCAGAGGGCTGCAGAGTGCCTGCACGCCCTCGAGGCCTGTAGCCAGACAGAGTAAACAACCCTTCACCTGGCCATGGCGTGACAGCACCTCCCACGGCGCCAGGCCGGTTCCACAGGCCGGGGCAGCGGCTGGCAGAGGCTGGACAGCCGGGGCCCTCGGGGCCCACCGAGCTCAGTGAAGAGCAGGGAGTTGAAGCTTGGCTTCTTTGATGTCGAAAGTGGCCCTGACAACTTTCAGCAATAAGGAGGCTGTTCTGTTGTGTTAGAGTTTTATAATTTGAGGAAGTTCTTTTGACCCAGTTGCTTTCATAACACCGTTAACAAGTCACTCTACGATCGTGTTTTGCTTTCAGTCTTGAGGATGCAAAAGTTGGGTTTATAGCGTAAGTGCACAGCGGGAAGGTGCTGGTGGGGCAGGGCCACCTCGCACTCCTGTCGCTAGCGGAACATGACTGTTGTTGGGGCACACCAGCTGCCGCCAGGAGGTGCAGGCCGCCTCGCAGGGGCACGTGTGACTAGAGCAGGCGAGGAGCTCGTGGGGTGTCACGGGTGACCCTCGCCTCCCAGACACGCCTGGAAAGGGTGGGTTCTGGGACCAGCCTCCATGGTGGTCATTGCCGGGCGAGGTGGACGCTCCGCTGCGGCGTCAGCAGCTTGCACTCACCACAGTTTGGAAGTTGCTCGTGGGCCTGTCGGGCTCTCGGAAAGCTCTGCCCTGGCAAGGCCCTTCTCGCAGCAGGTTTCTCAACTGGGGAACTTGCGCCCGCCGCGTGCGCTGCAGCTTTAAGGGCTCCCCCAGTGGGGCTGAGGGACGGCTGATGGGTGGCCGCACCCACCCTCCTGCAGGCTGCCCAGAGCCTGTTCCGGGTTGTTCTGGGCCGGCCGGGCTGTTTTCCTTTTTTTTTTTTTTTTTTCTCTTTTGAGACAGAGTCCCACTCTTTTGCCCGGGCTAGAGTGAGTGCCGTGGCGTCAGCCTAGCTCACAGCAACTTCAAACTCCTGGGCTCAAGCAATCCTCCTGCCTCAGCCTCCCGAGTAGCTGGGACTACAGACATGCGCCACCATGCCCAGCTAATTTTTTCTATATATTTTTAGTTGTCCGATTAATTTCCTCAGGCTGGTCTCGAACTCCTGAGCTCAAACAATCCGCCCGCCTTGGCCTCCCAGAGTGCTAGGATTACAGGCGTGAGCCACCGCGCCCGACCGGGGCTGTTTTTCTTGATTTACAGAGAAATAGGAATCACAGCTGAGTGGGCCGTGCCTTTGGAGAAACACCCCGACCCCGGGCACGGTGGTGGCAGCGCCTCAGAGGGTCTGAGCCTGCCTAGCGCAGTGACACGTCAGGGGCCTTGAAGCTTGAAGCTCGCAGGGTGGCTGTTCGCGGCAGCACTGCCACTGGCTTTTAAGCCATAGATTTGTTGTAAAAATCCAGGGCAAACTATGCTCGCACAGGGATGTCATCGTGTGAGCAGCACACGCCCCGTGTGCAAGGCAGGAAGCGCTTGTCCTCGGGGCCCGGCTCGCGTGGGACCAGAAGCCGTGTGGAGTGGGTCGTGGGGGCAGAGTCCCCGAATCGGCTGGTGTGGGTTTTGTGGGGAGCGTGGCGCACTTGATGGGCATGGGGCGGGCGCCAGGCGGAGAGCCTGGCCTTGGGCTTCCTGGGCTGCCCTGTGAGCTCTCGATGCCAAGGAGCCGTCGGGGGGCACCACTGCAGCCTCAGTGAGGTGCCCTGAGCAGCTGAGAGACCGGGTCTTCACCGTGGAGCCCACTGGCCCGTGGCCGGGGCTTGTCGTGGCCCTGGGGCTCCAGTGCCACCTCGGCCCTCATAGTGACCACTGCTGAGTGTTTGTCCAGGACTCAGACACACGTTTTTTTTGTTGTTTTGTTTTTTTGTTTTGTTTTATTTGAGCATATTATGGGGGTACAGATGTTTAGGTTACGTATGTTGCCCTTGCCCCCCTCCCCCCCAAGTCCGAGTTTCAAATATGTCCATTCTTCGGGTGGTGCACATTGCACTCTTTCTGTATACATATACCCGTCCCCTCCTCCCTCCTTCCAGACACACGTTTTTAAGGATTTTATTTTTCTTTTCTAAGTCCTGTGCGTTTTTTAAGGGAAAAGTCACTGCTGGTGTGAACTCTTCTCTCCTCCCTGAAAGGCACATTCAGGACCCTGCGAGCCAGCGGTTGACGTGGAACAAGTCTCCCAAGAGCGTTCTGGTCGTCAAGAAGGTCCGCGACGCCAGCCTGCTGCAGCCGTTCAAGGAGCTCTGCACGTACCTCATGGAGGCAAGGGGGGGCCTGGGCCGGTCGGAGGGAACAGGCGGGACACAGCCCACGCCTGCCAGGCGTCCTCGTCTGCTTGTGCTGCTGGAACCACAGCCTGGTGACTTGCCGGGAAGTCCAAGACCAAAGGGCCACATCTATGGGGGCCCCTGGCTGCGTCTCCTCCAGGGGAGAGAGAGGGCCCATCGAGGGGGAACCCTCAGCCTCGTCCTCCTCTGAAAGGCCCAGCTCTTAATCCTGTTACTCTGGTGGTTCATTTTCACCGGGACTTTGGGAGGGAGGTACCTTTCGACCTGGTCTGTCTGCAGACCCTAAGTCAGCGCCCAGAGCAGTGAGACCACCGCCCTGGCAGCCAGGCTCACGGAGCCTCCGGCAAGGCAGGAACTGCAGCGAAGTGAGCAGATTGGGCCTGATTTCCTGGCCAGGAAAGTGTAGTCATTTTTCACCCCTTTCCCCAAATGCAAAGACCTAAAAGACCAGCGTGATCGGACTGGGAGTTGGCGGGGCCTACCTGGCTCCCCAGGGCTCACACGCACACCTGATTTCAGGAGAACAACATGGTCGTGTATGTGGAAAAGAAGGTGCTAGAAGACCCTGCCATCGTAAATGATGAAAACTTTGGGGCAGTGAAGAAGAAATTCTGCACTTTCCGCGAAGGTACGTTATCTTCAGCTCTGTTGGTTTATTAGGTGTAGCTCCCTGTCCCTGGCGGAAGCTTCTAGCATTCTTGCCCTTGGCGTCCATGTACTGCGGTGTGGAGGGGCTGACGGGCGGTGGCTTTTTCTTGGTTTTGTTTTTATGTTTTGCAGATTACGACGACATTTCCAATCAGATAGACTTCATCATCTGCCTGGGTGGGGACGGGACCCTGCTGTACGCGTCCTCGCTTTTCCCGGTGAGACGTGAGCAAGGCCAGGAGACGCGTTCGGGGGGTGGGTGTCGTTTCTCCTCTTCGTCGCGGAGCTTCATGCCGGAGGGGCGAGGAGTTTCTCCGTGTCTCGCTCTGATCCAGGCTGATTTTTTAGTTCCGTTATTTAGCAGCAGAGTGAGTTTGCACGTGATGCCAGGTGCGGCTGTGAAGGCCGGGTGGCTGTGGGCCCGGGCGTGGCTTTAGCTCCACAGACAGATGACGTCCCCGAGCGCTGGTGCCCTGTGGCGGAGTTGGGGAGCACCGAGGGAGCCCTGCCCTGGACCCCGGGCGGCCGTGGGAGCTGCGAGGTGGCCCCCGCCCAGCCATGTTAGAGTTCAGGGTGGAGGCCCTGGGCAGCTGAGGGTGTGGCCACTGGGCAGCATTGCCTGGGGCCACCAGGAGCCTCCTCAGCAGAGAGCGAGGGGTGCAGGGCGGCGGGTCCCAGAGGGGAGTGGCCCACGCACACTGGCCCAGCCGCCCTGCCTGGGGCCCTGATGCTGCTCCCTGCCCACCACAAGCAGGTGCCGCCGGAACTGCCCCGGCCCACCCTCGCATTCCCTCTGCCGTTGGGCGAGGGGCTTTGGCCATGGAGATCGCCCCCACCCTGCAACCCCCGGTCTTTCCTGTCCACGGGGACTGGCCGGTCCGCCCCACTGCTTCTGTTTCTCGCCACCTCTCCCACTGGCCCTGCCTGGCCCACGCTCCACACGCGGGGTCCTCCACCTCTGGGTGGGGCTACGACGGCCCCACCTGACACTGGCCCTGTGCTCACTGGCCTTTGCGGCCCCTTGGCGGGAGCTGGGGTGCCCTACAAAGCTGGGTCCTCGTGGGCAGGCCCCTCCCGAGGGTCTAGTGCTATTGACAGCTCGGGTGGATTTGAGGGGACCGTGGGTGCTGAGTGACCCCCGTCGGCCCGCAGGGCAGCGTGCCTCCAGTCATGGCTTTCCACCTGGGCTCCCTGGGCTTCCTGACGCCATTCAACTTTGAGAACTTTCAGTCCCAAGTCACCCAGGTGATAGAGGGTGAGTTGGAATGTTCTGGAACCTACCAGTAGCTCTCAACATGAGATCGCCCTTTTATTCAGTGATGCATAAAGCAAGATTTGAAAGTTTCAAGATTCAGAGATTTATAAATTTGAATGGTTCAAACATTTTTACTGACAGTCGAAGCTGCTGTTTGTGTTGTGGGGGAGGGAACTGATTTGCATAAAAGGCACAGAAGTGCCACTTTCAGCTTGGGAGGAGAGAGGGCTCCTGACCCCGCTGACCTCCCTGAGATGTGCCCTCTGACCCCCACTGGCCCCAGGGAACGCAGCTGTTGTCCTTCGGAGCCGGCTGAAGGTCCGGGTGGTGAAGGAACCCCGAGGGAGGAAGGTGCCCGTCCCCAACGGGCTCAGCGAGAATGGCGCACCAGCCCCAGGCCCGGCCGACAGCGGGAAGCAGGTCATGCAGTACCAGGTGAGTGGACACGCTGGGGGCCTAGGGCAAGCACTTGGGGCTGGACCCTGCGCGGGAGCCCCGGCCGCGACCTCAGGACGAGGCCCTTGCAGAGAGCCGGGGCAGACGCAGGCGCTGGGTGCCCGTGACGGTCCGAGACCCCGGCCACCCCTTCCAGGTCCTGAACGAGGTGGTGATCGACAGAGGGCCCTCCTCATACCTGTCCAACGTGGACGTCTACCTGGACGGACACCTCATCACCACAGTGCAGGGTGACGGTAAGGCCCCAGACCTACCCTGGGGTCCTGAGCGCCCCTCGGTGGGAGTGACGCCTGTGCCCTGTCCCCGCCAGGAGTGATCGTGTCCACCCCGACGGGCAGCACTGCGTACGCAGCCGCGGCCGGGGCCTCCATGATCCACCCCAACGTGCCAGCCATCATGATCACACCCATCTGCCCCCACTCGCTGTCCTTCCGGCCCATCGTGGTCCCCGCAGGGGTAGAGCTGAAGGTCAGAGCCAACACCTCCCCACCCCTCCTGGTTTGTGAGTGTCGGACCCTGCGCCAGGGAAAGGCTGGGACCTGGGCACAGCCCCGTGGTGCTGACCCGCTGGCTCCAGCCTCAGACGTGGCCTTGTTCCTGGACCGTCTCCCTGCACCCACCTCGCCGGGTGCCTGAGATCTGCCGGCTGGGGGCCCGGGCCCAGGTCAGAAACGGCTGCCCGCCCGTGCTTGTCTGCTGGCACCGTGAGCTGGGCAAGGTCGGAGCCACTGGTGCCAGGGCCTCTGGTGAACACCCACGGTTCCCTGAGGAGCACCCTCCCCAGCCCACACCTGTCCCTGCTTGAACCCTCAGATCATGCTGTCACCAGAAGCAAGGAACACCGCGTGGGTGTCCTTTGATGGACGGAAGAGACAGGAGATCCGCCACGGAGACAGGTGTGGGCTGGGGCCGGGCTGGGCAGTCCTGCCCAGGCGGTGCGTGCTGTGGGCAAAGCGTGGTCTCCTTAACGCCAGAGGCCTGAGTGGGGGCTGGGGGTCCCTTCCCTGGGTTGCAGCACAGTCAGGGGGACCCAGGCCCAGGGGCATCACCCCAGCACACGGCTGTGGTGGCTGCCCGCGGCGCACTCTGCCTGGCGGTGGTGGATCCCTGAGGCTCGCGCAGCCCCAGGCAGTTTGTCCGTTTCCCAGACCGTCCTCCAGCACCGGGCAGGCTGAGGGGAATGGGGTCGTGGCTGTCCCAGCACCCACTGGGGACCCCTCGTCCTGCCTTGGGGAGCATCACCTGGCCCCTCAGGCCTCAGAGACCTGGGGCATCGTGGCCTGGCCTGGGCTGGGCGGGCCAGCGCTGGGGGTGCCGTGGCTCTGTGGGCTCACCTGGCCGCGCGGCTTCTGTCTGGCTGCAGCATCAGCATCACTACCTCTCGCTACCCGCTGCCCTCCATCTGCGTGCGAGACCCCGTGAGCGACTGGTTTGAGAGCCTGGCCCAGTGTCTGCACTGGAACGTGAGGAAGAAGCAGGCCCACTTCCCGGAGGAAGAGGAGGGCGAGGGCTAGCCTGCGCTCCTGTCCAGACCCGGCCCACGATCCCGCGTTCTTCTGGGCTCTTCATTTTCCTTTATTGCCCTCCTGCTCGCCCTCTGGGGACAGACCAACGTGTGAGTGTGTGCGAGTGTGAGAGAGGACGTGTCCCGTCTGTCGTCTGTCGTCAATGGTCACAAGCGCCGCCTGTCCCTTGTTGGGGAAGAGCCTGGGTCTGCCTTTTATCGACCAGATCAGCTGTTTTTTAGCATTTTAAATCCGATTTCTATTTTGCATTTCTAATGGGGCAAAGTGGGAGATGGGCTGAGGGCTCCTGTGCCACACACCCCACTTGGTCCTGGAGCCAGCCGCCTGCCCCACGGCTCTGTATTAATAATTCCATGCCAGGCAATTCCACAAATCAGTCTACTGAGATTCAGAGGGTCAGAATGACTTGATCTGTCCTTTAATGTTGAAAATAAATGTCTCGGCCAAAAATCTTCCTTTAGCTGCGATGCTTCTGCCTTCGGGCACCTTTTCCCGAAACTGCTCTGGGGGAGGTTCCTAGGCCCACTGGAGGGAGTCTTGCTGTGACAGGAACGGCAGGTCGGCTGTGCTGCGGCTCTGGAGAGGGCTGGGCGTGTCCCGCCCTCCCCGTGCGGGGCCAGCATCAAGCGTGGGCTGCGGCGTGGCCCGGTGGGCAGGGGCAGGCGTCTCAGGCCACACACATTCCTCACGCAGCTTCAGCTACCAGGAAGGTATTTTAATCCTATATATACTTTTCAGAGATTCTTTTAAACTTTCTGAAGTGCTGATGTACATATTTTCTTGTACACACTTTGGCGAAAATCGAAAGGGGAAGAGGATCGTCCCGCTGCTGTTAGGTTTGTCTGCGCGACTGTCTTCGGGACCATTCTGTGCAGAGTGCAACGCGGCGGTCCGGGAGAGGCTCGGTGGCAGTGAGAGCTTGGAGACAGACGGCCGGATCTTCCGGGAGCCCGGGCTGGCGGAGAGCCTGGTGGCCCGAGTGCGAGCGGTGTGCACAGGGCTCCATGTCTGCCACCTGGGAGCGGCGCCTGGTCGTTGTCCAACAGGCGTCCAAGTGCAGGCGTCTGTTTTGAGGAAGTGCTCTCTGGGTTTTGCTCAAGAAGTCCCCCTTTCACTATTCAGTTGATAAGAACGGGCAGGGACGAGAGCCGCCCCTTCCTGGACCCGCGTCTGTCCGTTGCCCGCTCGGTGCTTCCCGGAGCCACTGGTGCAGCTTCCTTGACTGGCGTGTTTATGACGTGCAGCTCACGCCGTTTGGCCACCGCAAACACGCATCTGGGGCCGCCATGGAGCCGCGGGGGGGCGCCCAGTGTGTGTCCTGTGTCCATCTGTGACACGGGACCCCACCTGCAGCCCACAGGCTGGGGGGGGCACCAGTGTCCCCAGCCTTAAGCCAGAAGACAGTGGCACTGGGGATTCCAGTCACTCATCTGAACAGAAAGCAAATGTTAAATTAAGTCCTAAAGCAGCGTGAGATTGGACTGATCTGGAAAATTTTGAGTTTTTGAAGTAGATCTTAATGTTTCATATTGTCAGTATCTTAAAAGTTTGTTAAATGTTGAAGGCCTTATTACTATTTTCAGATCCTTTCAATAAACAGACTTGTACAAAAAGCCGGGTCGGTAATGGCTGCTTCTGGCTCTGAGTCCCTGGCCTGGAGGCCCTGGGGGGTCTCCAGGGGCCACCAGCAAGGCCGCTGCCTTCTGACACCGCCCGCCTTGCATCCTGTCCCCAAAGGCTCCATCAGGTGGGGTTGGTCAGGTGTCCTCACTGGAGGGACAGTGCGTGGTGTCAGGGCAGGGGGCACAGCTGCCTCGGCTGCAGGGCGGGAGACTGCCCAGAGCCCCGACAGGGGACGTAAACACTGAGAGGAGGGCTGGGCGGAGGCGGCCAAGCCACGGCCACCTGCCCGCGAGGGGCGTGCTGGTGACATGGGCTGCCTCACCCTGGGAAGGGCGCTGAGCCACACACCAGGCGTCTAGGTTGGGGACAGCCACAGGCCGAGGCCTGGGTGCTGTGGGCACTGGTGCGTGGGCCCCTTGGTTCCTCTTTCCCCTAGAAAGGGGAACAGCCCCAGGGCACCCACTCCTCCCTGTCTGCCCTCGGCTGGCCCCGAGCGTCCCTGCCTCCCTGGCCTGGGTGAAGACTGTTGACCTTTGAGCCGACCTTCCTGGCCTCAGGGAGCACTGACGTGAGGGTGATGGGGCCGGGGACCCCAGGGTGTCTCCAGCCCCAGCCCCGCAGGGCATCGCGTGTGGACTCAGGCCTCAGGCTATGTGGTGCTTGCTGTCTTCCCAGCCTCAGTCAGTCTTTGGAAACCGGCGTGAAGTGGCAACACCCAGTGTGGGAGCAGTGCTGGCCCCAGACTGCAGCCTGAGGGCCCTTGTGCAGGCCGCCCCCCAGCACAGCCTGGGTGTCCGGAGGCCTGTCCTGCCTGGGAGGCTCCGATGCCTGCAGCTGGAAGTCTGCAAGTCTGGCTGGGGGCACGGGGGGGATGGCAGGCCTGGGTTGGTCACCCTGTGGAGGAATTTGGCCACTTCCAGCACATTCTGCCCCCTTTCTGATCCAGGCCAGATCTCAGGCCGCCTTCAGCATCTGCAGACACTGAGGATCTGGATCTAAGGGCAGAGTCAGGCAGGAGGAAGCTGCAGCCACCGCAGGGAGGACACCTCAGCTGGGCACTGTCCTCCTGAGCCTTCCCGGCTGGGGCCTCCACAGGGTCCTCTCCAGAGGGCCCTGCAGGACACAGGCGCCAGGGCTGACCTGCCCTCAGGCCCCCATTTCCTGTGGAGGAGGCGCAGGATGCAGGCTCCAGCGCCAGGCTGGTCTGTGCAGAGCTGACAGGAGACCAGCCACACACGACACAGACACAGACTCGCCCTCACAGGCACACACGTGCTGCGGCGGCGCTGGGGGCTGTGCAGGCCAGCGCTACTCCCCACAGGGCCAGACCGGCCTCCCCGTCCTGGGCGGCTGCCTCTTGGTCCAGGTCTGAAGTTCTGCCCGCTCAGGACAGGAAGTCATCTGCCTTGTTCCTTCTCAGCGCACCAACCAGCCGGGGTGAGGCTCGAGGCACCCCTACCGCAGAGCCCAGCGCAGCCCCGACTCCTGGGGCTCTGAGCGCCATGGCTCTCATTCCTCTCAAGCCCAGTCCCGAAGCCTGGCCTCCCTCCCTCCTGTGCCCGGATCGCCTCCACTGACCACCTGCCTGCTTTCCTCCCAAAAGATCGAGCTATCCTGGCATGGTCCAGGGGCCTCAGGCAGGGCCCCTCCAGGCCTCTTCCCCACCCCTGGACCACGACCCAGACCCGATTCTCTGGGGCCCTGTCCACACCTCCCTGCTGTCCTTGATGTCCCCCAGGGAACTTCAGCCCCTCTGGGCCTGCAGGCCTCACTCTCCCCACCCAGCTGGAGCCCAGACTTGGACTGTACCTGGTGAGGGACAGTGGGGAGCCCCTGGGTCTGGGGACGGAGCAAGGCTGCAGGGCAGAGCCAGTGGGGAACACTTTCCTTTGATCCAGACCCTGTAGGAGAGACAAGGACCCACCCATGACCCTCCCACAGCACCTCCTCCAAGGAAGAGCCTGCCCTCCTGGTCAGCAGACACCAGTGGTGGGAAGGAGGTGGGCTGGGGGAGGGCTGTGCACCAGGCTGTGCTGGCCGGGTGGTGACAGAGCCTGGACGCTTGCCTGGGGGTGTCCTTAACAAGGACCGTTTGCTGGCTGAGTCCTTTCCCAGCACATACAGACACGCTCATTTACACAGAGCATACACAAAATTAAAAGATTAAGTGCAAAATAGGAAAATATTTGCAGTAACACAACAGGTTGGTGTTCGTAATATAGATAAAAACAAAACACCAATAGAAAAATTGCCAAAGGTCAGAAACTGATGATTCAAGGAAGAATACAAATAGCTAAGAAGTAAATGATAAATGATCAAACTTCGCATGTAATCAGACATTCAAAATAAAAAACATTAACACATCCCCCTCTTGGTCCAATTAGCAAAGAGGCTCAAAGTCAGACATTCAAACGTGGAAAGTTGATGAGAGTGTGGACAATCCCGGCCGGGCAATGCTCTTTCACGCAAAAATTCTACTTGGAATCCAGCCGATTCAGGTCAACGCACACGATCTCTCCATGCAGCCCTCACGGCCGCGAGGAGCAGCTCTGGCCCAGGGGCGACTTAACTCCGGTACCTTCATCTGCAGCCACTGAAATCAGCGTTTTCTAGACTAGCGGAGGCGAGCGTCGGTGACCTGAGCAAAGGCCGAGGCCCTGGTGCTGCCGCCTCTGGGCTGCGCGCTCGTGTCCGGGGCGGAGGCGTCCCGGGGGTGGGGGGGGCGGTGTCCGGGGCGGAGGCGACCCCGGGGGGCCTGGCCGGGGCGGGGAGGTGCCCGGCTCCTGGCACCATTCGGCCACCACTGAAACGCGCGGTCCCGCATGAAATGTAAGACTCCATTACAAACATTTCAAGACAATTTTTACAAATTTATTTTTAAAATTACTGGGTTACAACCGACGTGCTGAACACAAAGGGCGAGGCCTGCGGGGCCGCGGCCGAAGGAGCGGCTGGGCTAGTTTGAAGCAGGAAGCGGCGCGCACACGGCCGCCAGGTCACCGGAGGTCCCGGAGATGCGACCTCGCTGCAGATCGCGCGGGGAAGCGCTGCGCGGGGAGCGAGGTGCGCCCGGCGCCCGCTCGCCTCGAGGCGGCCCCGCCCCTGGGCGGAGCGATCCGCGGTTCGGCCAATCAGCGCGGGGACGTGGCCTCGGACGCGCAGTGGCCCCGCCCCCGAAGCCCGGGCTTGGGCGCGCCGGACGCTGCCCCGAAAGCGGGTGCGCGGCCGGGTCCCTCCGCGTCCTCTAGGCCCGGCCCACTTGGCGCATTTCCTGTTCCTGGAACGCAGCAGTCGGACGGCAGAGCCGCGGGGTCCTAGAGCCCGGCGCCTCCAGGGTGCTCGGACCGTCTTGTTCCCCCCTCGGCCGCGGTGGACCAGCCCGGGAGGCACCAACGCCGGCCGCGGGGGGGCGCTGCGTGTCCTTCTCCCCATCCGGCCGCGGTGGACCGGCCTAGAAGGTACCAACGTCGGCCGCGGCGGGGGCGCGGGCCCGGCCGCGGTGGAATAACCCGGGAGGTACCAACGGCGGCCGCGGGGGGCGCCGGTTCTGCAGCGCGCCCAGGCACCGCGGGCACCGCGGACACTTTGGAGCGGGCGCCCGCGGGGTGGCGAGGAGCTCGCTGCCGCTTCAGGCGCGTCACCTCTGGCCCCGCGGGCGCCCAGGGCAGCCCACCGGGGTCCGCCCTGCGGGAGGTGGACCGTCTGCGCCCGCCCCTGAGCTCCTGTGCTACCCTCCACGGCCCCGCGGCCCCCTGCCCGGCCCCGCAGCCTCGGGCCGCGGAGGGGCGTCTCGGGGCGCGGCCCAGGTAGGCGGCGGGGCCGGGTGCACCTGCCGACGGGGCCTCTCCGAGCGCGTTGCTCATCCAGACGCTTTTTAGAAGTTTGTTTTTTTGCACGAGCGCTATGTGCCGCACCAAACACTTAAATTTGTAAGTAGAGCAGCGTTCGGAGGGACGCTAGGGCAGGAGACGGGGAGGCTTGACGTTGAAGTCGCTCGTCCTCAGTGGGGACAAGGTGTACGCGGAGAAGCAGCCGCCGGCTCCGCGCGTCCCCTGCCCGCTGCCACCGCCGAGCCGGGCTCGGAGAGCCAGGCCTGGGACAGGCGTCCCCGTCATCGTGTCCCTGGCCGAGGTGGCGCCCAGCGCGTGGCCCCTCGTGTCTTCCCGTTTCTCAGTGTCAGAAGCGAAGCTGCTCGAACGTCCCGCGAGCGCCCTCGAGCACGGCCTTTGGGGGTCCTGAGGATGAACCCCCAGGGGTGCAGTTCTGAGCCGCAGGCAGCGCTTTGTGGGTGCCCTTGAGACACGCCTTGTCTGAAGCGCTCCGCCAGCCCGGTGGGCCCACACCTGCAATCCCGGCACTGTGGGAGGCCCAGGCGGGAGGATCGCCGGAGGCCAGGCGTTGGAGACCAACCGGGGCGACTCTACAAAAAAATAATATCTTTTAAAAACTAAAATAAAATGCCCTTCTGACCATTTGAACCAAGCTAGACTCTCTGCGCGGGTGTGAGAGCACGTCCTGAGATGTCCCTTGTAGAGCAGGGATTCGAACCGCCTGCCCATGGCCCGGAATTCAGTGGTCTTCAAAACGGGATGGGCTGAAAATGAAACTTTGTCAGCCACCTCCCGCTGAAACTTCCTCGGGTGGCTCTCGCCACTCCTGTTAAATCGGCCTCTGCCCGCTAGTCCTGAGCGCCCGGCTCTGTCCCCACATGGCGCCATCCTTCTGAGCAGCCCCTCCGGGCAGCAGAGGGGTAGGAGCAGCCTTCGGCCCAGGGAGGGGCCCGTGGGCCGCTGACCCTGTGCTGCAAGGGACGGTTATGGTTCAGCTTGACCCGGGTTCCCCTGCATCCTTGCTTTATAGCCCGGGAGGGACAGGATGACTTGGGCTCTGTCACCAGGGACCTGGGTGCGGGAGGCTGATGCTCCACGCGCCCAAGTTCAGCCCATTCTGTCCCCTTCTTACAGGCAGTTTATCACTGGCAGAGCAGGACGCTGACCTTGGTCTTTTGCAGGACACGAATTGCTTCTCTCTGAAGGCAGCTTGAGTCACGTGGGCGGAGAACAAGCCGTGGAAACACAAGACCCACGTCCGGGAAGGCAGCGGGGACTCCAGCCGGGACCTGGTGAGTGGGCCTCGGAGCCGCGGGCCCTCCCGCGTGATGCCGAACACCAGGCCTCCCTCTCCCTCTTGGGGGCAGTTCTGTGTGGGTCGCACTCCAGCTGGTCGTGGATGGTGGACGCGGCTTTCCTTTGGGCGCCGTTCCGCTGTTTGCGGGCTCGTGTGGGCTCGGCTTCCAGGTGAACACGCCACCATCTGTGTTTCCGTTCTCCGCTGGTAGGGCGTTTCCCACGGTGTTTCCTCAGTTGCCGCAAAGAGCAGTCTGCCCCGAACATCCTGTGCAGCCCACGGCCTTTGGGGGGGATTCTCTCGCTCAGGGTTGCTGACTTCTGGGTATGTCCACGTTTACCTTTCCAGGTAATGCCAGATTGCCTTCCAAAGAGTTTGTGCCAGTTGCGGCTGCTAGCGATGTGTGAGCACCTCTGCACACCTGCTCACCCCTCCCGGTGGTGCCGGGTGGGGACGTCTGACACCCCTCACTGCGGTCTCGCTGCTCCTTCCCCTGAGCGCTAGTGAGGCTGCGGCCTGTGGTGGGGCAGCCCCTGAGATGACCCCGCGATCCGTGGGCTCCTCTCGGGGACTCCATCTAGATGGCAGAAGTGAAGGATGTCCCTTCTCAGATGAGGCTGCAGGAAGGCTGGAGCCGCAGTCTCGCTCCCTGGGTAGCTCGCCTTGGCGAGTGGCGGCTGCCAGGTTGTGGGGCGCCCTGTGGAGAGGCCCCGTGGGAATAAGCAGACGTGGCCGTCCAGCCACAGCCACGAGGGAGCTTAGCAGTGGACCCTGGGGCTCCAGGTGACCCTTCCGATGACACTGCAGCCCTGGCCAGCAGCATGACTGCAGCTCCGTGGGAGACCTTAAGCCAGCGGTCCCCAACCACGCTTCTCCCAGATTCCTGACCCAGGGAAGCCGAGATCACCAATGCTGGTTGTTTACGGCGGAGGGTCGGGAGTGCCTTGTCTGTGGCAGTCGGCAGTGACACCGTCCCCTTTCTCGCGTTTGTGAGACACCTGGAAATTCTCTTCTGGGAAATATGCTTTTCTTGTATTTGTAATTGATTTGCAGGGACTCTTTGTATTAATACGTGCTGGGCATTAACCCTTTTCCCAGGTGAGGCTTGTCATTTCACTTTGTGGCATGTGTTGATGAAAGAAATTTTTTTTTTTTTTGAGACAGAGTCCCACTCTTTTGCCCGGGCTAGAGTGCCATGGCGTCAGCCTAGCTCACAGCAACCTCACACTCCTGGGCTCAAGCGATCCTCCTGCCTCAGCCTCCCGAGTAGCTGGGACCACAGGCATGTGCCACCGCCTGAATGTTACTAATTATTATTTGTCTACTGATGTGAGATCAGGATCCACTTCTTTTTCTAATCCTTTGCTATCATTATTTATCTACGTGAACAAAAGTCCTCTGAAAAGAAATTTGGAGGAAAGGGACTTAGTTTGCAAACCAGGGAGACACAGCGTCCTTTGGTCCTGGGAACAGAGACGGGCTCGGTTTTCATAGCAAAAGTTCCCACCCAGGTTCCCAAACAGGTCCGTTTATGCAAATGAAGGACGTAAGCTTGCTTAGATTCGGTTGGTGGAGGCGGCTGGGTTCTGATTGGTTGATGTAGCTGAGTTCGGGTTGGTTGTCTCAGGTGAGCTCTGAAAGTCTCAAAGTTAAATAGAAATGAGGGTTTTTGGAGAGCTCCCACTAAAAGTGTGACCTTTCGTCAGCAGACGGTGGCTTGGCTCTCTGAATTTAGGCCCAGCCACTGGGATGCATCCGGAAGGCTTGGCCCTCCGACTGCCCCCAGGTAGTCCCAGAGCCCTGTCCCTGTGTTCCTCTGAGCTGAGCCTTTGTCCTGGGCGCTGTCCCCACGGACGTGCAGGGCTGGCTGTGCTGCTGGGTGGCGCTGCCTCCGGGGTGTCTGCGGGCAGAGCCAGCACGCGCGTGTCTGTCTCCCGGGGCCTGCACGTGTCACTTGGTTGCTCAATCCAGAATCGCTAACCCACGACTGCGCTTAGGGTTCTCTCTGCTTTAACCTGAGCACACACGCTCCAACGCCACACTTAGAAGTTTCTTGGGTTAGTTCCTGTTCTTCTCCCCGCAGTGTGATTACGTTGGTCACTTGATTTACGTGTGGTTCATTTATTTCTGTATTTCATTTTAGAGATCTCTTTGTCTACCCTTATTTTTTATTTATTTATTTTTTTTGAGACAGAGTCTCACTCTGTTGCCTGGGCTAGAGTGCCGTGGCGTCAGCCTCGCTCACAGCAACCTCAAACTCCTGGGCTCGAGCGATCCTGCTGCCTCAGCCTCCTGAGTAGCTGGGAGTACAGGCATGTGCCACCATGCCCGGCTAATTTTTTTCTATACATATATATTTAGTTGTCCAGATAATTTCTTTCTATTTTTAGTAGAGACGGGGTCTCGCTCTTGGCTCAGGCTGATCTCGAACTCCTGACGTTGAGCGATCCGCCTGCCTTGGCCTGCCTGAGTGCTGGGATTACAGGCTTGAGCCACCGTGCCCGGCCTGCCTACCCTTATTGATTTAATTATCTTTCTTTCGCAAGTGAGTGAAATGTTTCTGTGGTTCCAGAAGTCAGAGCTGCTGCCTGGCCCACACCGGGCCGGGCCCTGCCTGTTCCATGACCTGGCCGGGAGCCCACGTCGCATTAGGGTGTCGTGTCCCCTCGGTCTCTTCCAATCCTTGTCCTTTGTCACCTGCACATTTTTGGATTTGTCTGACGTATTCTCGTGATTAGATTTGCAGCCGTGCATCTGGGGTGAGAAACCCGCATGGGTGCGTGGCTTTGCAAGGTCGCGTCTGGTGACCCTGACCTTGACCACTCGGTGAGGGCCGCACCTGCCAGTTCTCCGGGGTGAAATCAGCTTGTCCCCGTCGTCATTAGTCAACATCCTGTGGGAGAGTCGTGTGAGACTCCGCAAACCCCTCATCGAGTTTCGTTGCCAGTTTTATGTTCAGCCCCAGACGTGCCCCTCGGTTTCTCTCTTCCCGTCGGGTTGTGGCTCGTCTGCCTCGGAGCTTTACTGTCTGGTCTTGGGCCTCTACATCTGTCCTGGGGCTGGCAGCCTTCCCGGAGCTTCCAGGCAGCTGTTCCTACCCCCCGACCACCTCTTGGTGACCTTTGCTCTCTGACTGTGGCTGGTCACCACCCGTGAACATCCTTGGGCCCAACTCACTTCTCCATCTGCCCCCGGCCGGGCCCCGCGGCCTCCTCCAGGCAGGACCTGGCCGGCCCAGCCCCATTTCCTGCTCTTCTTGCTTCCTGTGGGGAGTGGCAGGTCCGAGGCGCCTCCCCCAGGTCTCCCGAGAGCCAGGGCCCCTCGCGGCTGCTTCCCATCCGGGGTCCAGGTGTTTGGGATGGAGCCTGGGTGCAGCTCACCTGCCCGCGATGGCAGGCGGCGCTGGTACCTGGCCTGTCCTGTTCTTACTTTCCAAGGTCCCTTTTTGCGTTACAGACGGTCCCCAAATTACCATGGCCCGACTTACAGTTTTTCGAGTGTACCGTGACAGGAAAGCAGTGCGCGTCCCGTGGAAACCTCACTCCGTGTACGCGCACGGCCACTCTCAGTACAGCTTCCAGCGAGTTACATGAGGCATTCGACACGCGGCCACGCAGCAGGCTTCGTGTCAGGTGGTTTCGCCCAGCTGTGTGTTGCTCTGGGCGTCTGAGCATACGTTGGGGGGGGAGGCTGAGCCGTGGTGTCCAGTCGGTCTCGCTGTGCCGCCCAGGCTGGACCGCAGTGGCGCGATCACAGCTCACCGCAGCCCGGGGCTCCCGGGCTCGAGCCATCGTCCTCCTGCCGAGTCGCTGGGACTATGGGCGCCACCAGGCCCAGACGTAAACGCGTTTCGACGTAGGATGTTTTCAGCTTAAGACGGGTTTTCCCAGACGTCACCCCCCCGCACTGTCGGTCCACGCGCACCTGCGCCTTCTCAACAACAGCGCCCCCCGTCGGTGGCGCGTCACGCAGCGCAGCTCTGGCATCTAGTCAAAGGCCCCTCCACCGGGTCCTGGGGCCCTCGGCCTCAGACTCCACGTCCTCCTTTCGCTCCTCCCCCCCTCCGTCTTCCACAGCGGTCTTTGCCTGTGTCTGGCGCGGCGGGAAGTGTGGAGGCTACTCTGCTGTGCTCTCTGCCAAGGCTCTTCCTGGGGCCCGTTTCTGGTACCTGAGGTCCATCCTTGGGCCCGTTGAGCTCCCCAGAGAAGGTTCTGGCCTCCTGGCCACGCGGCTGGCCCAGCTCTCCTGCCCCTGCGCCACGTGGGGTGCGGGTCTCCTCCTGCCCCCCGTGCCTGGGCGTCTGCAGCGAGCGGCTCTCATCCTCCAGGCCTGGCCCTGCGGGCGCTCTGCGCTCTGTCACCAGCGTTGGCACCTGTTCCCGCCCTGCCTCTCCCCGACAAAACAAAAACAAGCAATGGAAGCCTGGGTGTGATTTAGCGCGCCGCGTGGCGTCGGGAAGGAGCGAGACGGGACCGGCGTCTCTGTTCCACCCGCCGTCCACACCTGGACACCCACCTTTAAGCTTCAGCACATTCAAACACTTGAATCTGGACGGGAAACGGAAACCACGCAGGCACGGAAGCCCCTCTCTGTGAGGCTGGCAGCGCCCGGGCATGAGGCTGCCGGTCCCCGCACCCAGCCCCTCTCCTCCCCGCGCCCCGTGGAGCCGTGACCTGGCTGCGGGACTGTTCGGGGAGGTGTCAGTGGCCATGCACAGACTGTGCCGGGGCCTCACACTTGCCGCGTCCTGTGACAGCGCCACGTGACACGGCTCATTTTCTGCCTCTCTGCCGTGGCAAGAGCAAGTGTGGCCCCACCCAACAGGGCCGCACCGGAGGCCCGAGATCAGCCCCAGTTACCGGCGGCCGACAGCCAGGGAAGCATCGCGAGGCGCCGGTGCAGCAGCTGTCTCCAGATTGGGTCTTGAGGGACCGCAGGCCGCACCTGCAGGGGCGCTGCTCAGGCGGACGCGTCTTCCCTTCGTCCGGACGCAGGTGCGCCCTGGCGGACTCTGCGCTTCGACGTCTCCTGGGCACCTCCTCCTGCTGGGACGGGGACCCGCCTGTCCCAGGCGCCGGGTCCTGGTGACGGGCACTTGGAGCAGCCGCAGAGCAGGTGTCCAGGCACATGCAGGAAGCGGTTCCGTAGGGGGTTGAGGACGCCGCATGTGGGCTTTGCGGGAGGACAAAGGTCGGCTGATAAGAGAAGGGCAGAAGGCTTTGGAGCTGGTCCCGGCCTGGCCGGCCGCGCGTCCGTGGACGGTGAACGAGGGATCGTCACGCGGACCCGCAGGAGTGGCGTGACGTCCGCACTCGGTCCCGGCGGGACTCTGGGAGGCAGGGTGTGCGGCTGTGGCCCGCACAGTCGGTCCCCACGGCCGGAGCCGGCCGAACGGCTCGCGGAGGCAGGTGCTGCAGAAGCCGCTCTGCGCTGCCGCCCGCCCTCCCTCTCTCCTGAAGGCGCGGTTAATACAGCTGGAAATCCGAACCGTGATGAAAGCGCAGGTTTGAGGGTCGCTCCGTGGACTTTGGTCTACGCTGGCGTCTGTGTCGGCGGCTGGGGCCACAGCTCAGAGGACGGGGAGAGGCTGCGTTTCTGCCGGCGTGGATTTTGCTCCCACGGTGCGTGAAGCGTGTCTGGTCTTTGTCCCTGGTTCCCTGGGACTCTCTGTCACCCATCGTTACGCTCCCTCCTGCGTCCACGCTGACCGGGTTGCTTGGGGGGCGGCGCCCAGGGTGGTCGGAGGGTCCAAGGGTTGGGACCCTGCCCCACCCTGGGGCCGCGGGGCAGGTGGGAGATAAAGGCCGTGAGCTCTTGAGGGGCCCCCATCGCGCTCACGTGGCTGCCAGGGCCCCCGCCGCGTCTGCGTCTCTGCCCGCGTCCCCACACCTGCGTGACGACGTGTGTCCTCCCTGGGTGTGGTGAACTCTCCAGTGGGTTCACCGAGCCGGAGGAGCTGGCTGGGAACCGGCGTAGGCACGACCTGCCGCCTGGGACCGAGCTGCCTCCAGCGGGGGGCGCCAGCGCGGTCTGCCGCCGCTCTGCGTGTGGAGAAGCCGCACTCTGGGGTCGCGCGTGAGAGTAGAGAGCGACTGGTCACAGCGCTCTGGATGGAGTCCTCCCCCCTGCGCGGGGGCTCACGGAGTCCAGAGCAGAGCACGGCCACCCGCGTGAGAGAACCGTGAGGTTGGACGTCCCGCGTTTCGTTCTCAAGGACGTTTTGTCGTTCATTTCTGAACAGCACGCGGTGCTTCGGGCACCTGGCACCTTCCCGCGCGGTCACACTGTGCGTTTCCTCCTGCGTTGCTGGGCCATGTGGGGTCTGTCCGCCTGCTCACGGCGCCCCGCCCCCTGGAGGTGCCCTCGCTCGTCCCTCCGGTTGTGTTTTGTGTGGGGGCTTTGTTTTGTTTTGCTGTTGTCCTAACAGAAAATGCCGCACCAGACACCCGCCTTCCGGCAGACTTCCGGGGGAACGTCGCAGGGCCCACACGTGTCCCCCACCTCCGTGACCACCCCAGCCTCGGCGACGTGCTTGTTAATTTTCCTTCCGCGGTTCCCCGTCACCTGCGTCATCCTTGAAAAGTCACATCCGGACGGTTTCAGTCCGGAATCCGTTTCCCACCTGGGACAGTCAGTGACATGGACCATCGTGGGGTGGCCCCAGCAGGACTGGCCCCTGGTGGCAGCTCTCCACCTGGCTGCCCTTGTACCGGCAAAGGAGCCAAAAAGTAATTCTGGAACTTGAATTTCTTCTGAGCTTCTGACTTCGCTAGTCTGGCCGGAGCTGGCGCTTTCCGCTTGTTTGAGCACCAGGAAGGGCGTTGAGGGACCACGGCTGACTCACGCGGTGACGGGCGCCTACGTGGGAGGAGGGTCAGAGACTGCTGGGCACAGACACTGGTGGAGAGGTCGCTCCACGGCGTTGCTGTCCTGGGGGCAGGGAGAGGCGCGGAGGCGGCAGAGGCTCCCGGGCAGGACACAGGGACGGACGGTTGTTCTCCAAGACCAAGCGTGAGTGGAGTCGTGGGAGTAAAGTCGGTACAGAACCTTCTAGTGTTGACCATGTGCATGTCCTGTGACCAGGCAGTTCCTCCTGGGCACGGACCCAGCAGAAACGCATGAAGAGCTGTACGCAGGATGTTCCTAGCAGCGCGGCCCAAATGTTTATTGGCAGAACAGGTGAATCGGGAGAGGCGTATTCACCCGGCGCAGTGTCGCACGGTGACAAGATGAAGGATGTGACCCACACAGACGGGTCTTTGTGTAAACTCAGCTTCTCGTTCAAGTTCTTTGTACGAGGAGGACGTGGCATCGGCGGATGGTGATGTCTGACTCCTCGTGTCTCTTGCCGTTGATCCTGAGCCAACGTCAGCGCTGCCCTGGGACTCTCTCTTCCCGTCCCCGGCCGTGGGTGCCGGGAGCACAGCGCCCATGGAGGAGCACGAGGACCCTCACTGCCGGCAGCAGTTTTGCCTGGAGCGCGGCGAGTTTCTCAGATGAAAACCGGGAGACGCTGTCCTGGCAGAAGGGAGTCGCCTGGCCAGGGGCGGGCTGGGACTTGAGTTTATTTTGTGCCGTCACGTGGGACGTGTTCACCGGCTCATCCACCCCTGCCCCGAACTTGGAGCTCTGCTCCCTGCCGCACCGTCGGTCCCGTGGCTTCTCTCACGCGTCCGCTCCTGCTGCGCACTCGGGTTTGGTTTTGGAAACTCGGAAGCCGTGGCGCGTGGGACGAGTGCCGTGGCGGAGTCCCTGCCGCTGCCGCAGCCGTGCGCGAGGGCGGACCTGGGAGGGGCAGGGAGAGGGTGAGGGCGGCCGGGAGGGAGGTGGGGGCCGGTGGGGTGGTCCCGCTGCAGAATCCAGGGCCACGTGCTGGCGTCCGTGGATGGGATCGTTCGTGTCCTGCGACTCCAGAGCCCCCGGCCCAGCGAGGAGCACGGGGCAGCCGGGCGAGGGGGACATCGTGAGCTCACCTCAGTCACCCGGAGTCTCAGGGGCCCGGGCGACTTGCGGCAGAGGAGCAGGGAATTCCGAAGGGCCGGGAGAGGTTCCCGCTGGGGGTAACGGTGTGAGCCCCTCAATACGAATGCACAGTGTATGATACTTACTACGTATATACAACGTATAAAACAAAAAATATAAAAATGCGCAGTGAGGTTGCAGGGGGGGAGGGAGCCCCGACCTGCAGGGGGACGTTGAGGAGTGAGGGCCGGGGCCGGCAGTGTGGCCCACCAGACGCCCGGACACCGCCCCGCACACCCTGGACAGAAGGGGCGACACAGAACAGCCGTCCGTTTACACGCATGACTGAGCTCCCCAAAAAGGAAACCCCCAGATGTCAGAAACAGGGAACGAGAAATCCAAGCAGGCTGCCCTCAGGAGCGGCCTGGCGGGCAGGGAAGCGGGGCTTGGGCTTTTGTCTGCCGGGAGGGAGGTGGGACCTGGGCCTGCTGAGGCGAGGCGGCATCTGTCGCCACAGTTAGGAAAAGGTGCGGGCGCAGGAGGGAAGCAGTGAGCGTTCGGGCTCTGCCATGATCTCGGGAGGGCAGGGGGTCCCGCTTGAGAAGCCGCAGGCAGCAGGGGTCTGAGCAGCAGGTGGGCGGCATAAAATTGGTCCTGGGCCAGTGACAGCCCTGGGGCAGGTGGCAGAGGCGACCCCCACACTTGTTCAGAAGTCGCGCCCACAGCCAGGTGTGCAGGACGCGAGGTGCGCCAGGGAATAACCCCCACGCAAGACTTAGCTCACACACAGAGAAAGTTGGGATCAGGTGGCTGAAATCTTTGGGCAAGGGACTAGCAGAGAGAGTGAAATGAAAGATGAAGAGGAGAAACTGAAAAGTTAAGGGAAAGAAAAGGACACGAGAAAAACAGGCCGATTCGAAAAGGAACCAAATAGAATTTGCATAACTGAAAAAATACAGTGATTGAAATGAAAAACTCAGCGGATAGATTAGAAACTCAGCGTCTTGGACGGTGGTAGGCCAGTCCTCCCACTGAGAGCAGCCGGAATTGCTGGACAAAGTGCAAACTTCGCCGGGCACAGTGGTGCACACCGTGGTCCCAGCCACTCAGGATCGCTCGAGCCCAGGAGTTCGAGTCAAGCCTGGGCAACGCAGCCAGACCTTGTCTCTTAAAAAAAAAAAAAGTAATAGTACAGAAAGTATCTGTTGAGGGCATTCGTGGGACAGCCAGCAAGGCAGGAACAGTCACAGGACGAGACCTGCGGGAGGCAGGAGCATCTTTTCTTGGAGGGGCTTTTGCTGGTTCTGGGAGCAGCAGCTGGGAATGTGCACGAGTGACCAAGTGACGGTTGCAGAGACGGGGGGCAAAGGCCGGCATCCAGCCCGGGCTGAGCTGCAGCAGCCAAGAAAGGGGCAGAGGGACCCCCTGGAGCTCACGGGGTCTGTGGCAGCAGGCGGTCTTAGAGCTCTGGACCCTCCCTGCTGCGAGGGGAAGACGGGCTGAGAGGCCGAGGGTGGAGGCCGAGCGTGGAGGCCGGGCTGCCGCAGCCTGGGAGGATTAGGGGCGGGCAGGGGCGGAGGAGAAAGAGCCCGGGTCAGATTCGATTACGTAGTTCTGGCAGGATTTGCTAGAGGGCCAGGGACAGAAGGGGCTAAAGTTTTTGGTTTGACCAGTTTAGGGCGAGAGAGATCTGGCCTTGGCCGTCTTTCTACTTTTTAGGGAAGTGGACTAAGACATCTAAACATAAGGCCCAGGTTCCATTTTCACATTTTTAAAGTAATTCTACATTGGTGATTACAAATTTTAAGAACATTAAATGTTCCAAATAATGTGTTTCTTTTTCTTAGCGTTTTAGCCTCTGTTTCCACACTTTGCTGGGGAAGAGGCCCTTGCGGGTTCCCGGCCTCCCGCCGGCCATCCTCGTCCTCCCTGCCGGGCCGTCTGCCATCCATGTTGTCCGTCCTCGGGGCAGATCGGTTCTCGAGGCGGCGCCAGCATGTCGTCCTCGGCAAAGGCCCACGCGCTGGAGGACCTCGCTCCTGCCTCCGAGGAGAGGCTGAAAGGAAAGTCTCTGCTCACCTGGGGCTCTCTGTGTGGTCACCGGAGTGAGAAGATTGTTTTTGCCAAGAGCGAGGGTGGCCCCGGCGAGAACGTGCTGACTGTCACCATCACGGAGACCACGGTCATCGAGTCGGACCTGGGCGTGTGGAGCTCTCGGGCGCTCCTCTACCTCGCGCTGTGGTTCTTCTTCAGCTTCTCCACACTCTTCCTCAACAAGCACATCCTGTCCCTGCTGGAGGGCGAGCCCAGCACACTAGGTAACCCACCTGGCAGGTAACCCACCTGGCGACGGGGCGGGAGCCGGCCGCTGCGCTCACCCGCAACAAGCTCAGAGAACGGCCGCGGTCACCCGGGAGGGCGGAGGAGTCCCGCTCGGCTGGGCCCTCCCGGGCTGTGGGGCGAGGGTCCCGTCCCCGTGCGCAGAGAGGGCGCCGTCCTCTCTGCTCACTGTGCTTCCCCGTCTGCCTCCGCAGGCGCTGTGCAGATGCTGTCCACCACGCTCATCGGATGCGTAAAAATATTTGTTCCGTGCTGTTTGTATCAGCACAAAACCCGGCTCTCTTACCCGCCCAATTTCGTCATGACGATGCTATTTGTGGGTCTAATGAGGTAAAGAATCTCATGTTTTCGGTTGAGTGTCTGATCTTTAATGTGAAGCACCTTTCCCGTCACTGAGCCTGGGGACTCTGCCGCCTGGCGTCGCGTCAGGAGCTCGCGGGTGTGTGTTCAGTGCGAACTTCCTAAGACCACAGGGCTGTCCGGGCTTTAGGGCATCACATGGACTTGGTTTTGCGGCTCTTACCGCCCCGCGTATTTGATCAGATTCTTTCTGGAGCAGCCGTGAAAACCGCCTTAACAGTGGCTCGAGGACACTGTGCTCCTGCCTCTCGGGCAGCGATGCCTTCCTGGGGCCGCGCCTGACGGTCGCGGAGGTGGGCCAGGCCCTCGTTTGGTGCGGAGGGGACGGGGGCTGGCCCTTGGGGGGCTGTCCTGTAGGTGCAAACAGATGATTGATTCTGAGGACACTTTTCCTGTTTTTAGGTTTGCGACAGTGGTTTTGGGTTTGGTGAGCCTGAAAAACGTGGCGGTTTCGTTTGCTGAGACAGTGAAGAGCTCCGCGCCCATCTTCACCGTGATCATGTCTCGGATGATTCTGGGGGAACACACAGGTGAGGGGCCCTCCTGGGCCCCACCCTCCACCCGGGCCGGGGCTGTCACCCTCCTCCGCCCTCCTGTGCCTGGCCGCCGCGCTGGCCGGGGCCGCTGTGGCCCAGAGCTTTCGTTTCCCTCCCAAGACGTCTTCTCGTGGCCGCGGTCGCCTCACCTGGCTGTGGGAGCGAAGGTTTCCTGGAGCCTGCTCCGTGCGGGGCGTCCAGCGTGGGCACTCGGTGGCCAGACCAGGAGGGTCCTGCCCTCTGGTCCCCGCCAGGCGGGAGACAGGCAGGGCCGGGGCAGATACCTGCACGTGAGATGACATCAGGTGCCAATCGCCGATCCCAGGAAGACGGGGAGCGTCTCTGGTGGGCGCCCCGCGAGGCGGCCGTGGCAGTGTGTCCTTGGGCTCACCTGTCCCCCCCTCCCCGCCTGCCTCTGGGTCCCTTATCTGCACTGCTCTTCCGGCTCCTGCTTCTCCAGGCTTCCTGAGGCTCAGCAAATCGGATTTATTGACAAAACTCCAGCCTTTTAATGATGTGCCGGCTATTTCCCGTTGCGTGCTGGACCCATGCCCCCGGTTTTCTTACCAGCCTTTTACAAAACAGCATATCCAACATTCTTACGTGGAAACAGCAAGTTCCAGAATAATACACAAAATGCGTAATCTTTTATCTAAGAGAGATACTAATAGATACACTTTTTTTGGTCTTTGCTTCTCCTAACAAAAAATGCAACAAGATCTTAAGATGAAGGCGTGTCGGCCTAAGGGGCGGGAGGAAAGCGGAGGGGCCGGGGCTCCACCCGGACTTCTCACACACGTGCCTTGGGAACCGCACAGATGTTTTAGGTGATCACAAAACAAAATCAAATCTAAATCTGAAAAGCAGTTCCTAAAAGTCATAAGCAAAACAATACAAGTGAACCTTATTGCGTATCGAGCCGGTAGCTCAGCCACACAAAAAGGAATTATTTCAAGCGACTTTGAAACCTCAGGGTGGAAGAACTAGAAGAAACCACCTCTCTTGCTGAGAACAGTTAGGAATCTTGATAAAATTTAGCAAAGGAGACCTGCCGGGGAGGCATCGGAGAATGACCACGGCGCTGGGACTGCAGGGACCACGCACTCAGAGCCCAGGGCGGCTCGGAGAAGTGGCCCCGAGGGTTTGCTGATTGTTGGGCAGCGGATGGGGCTGAGCGACACAGCCGGGAGCAGCCTTGGCCGCCCGGACTTTCGGCTGGAGGAAGGCCCCGCCAGCCCCGGCCACGCACCGGGAGCCAGAGCAAGTCCTGTCTGGAGGATGCGGCGGCGTCCGGTTCTCTGCGGTTTCACGCACGTTGTCCACCACCTCACAGTTCCCAGGCAGAGCAGAGGACGAGACCGAGTGAGAGGTCCCTAGAGGATGCTCAGCCGTAAGATGCTCCTGGGGAGACCCGGGGCCCTTCGCAAGCTCGGGTCCTCTCAGCCGTGCGGCGCTGGGGTTGCTGCGTCGGCTCGACTCACGAGGAGTTGTCGGTTTGTTGACGGCTTCCTGGGGAGTTTAAGCTGCTGCTCCGGACCGCGGCACCCTGTGACGGGATGATCGCCATCTTCTCGTGGGGTCGACACGAGCTCGTCTGATGACTGTGACTTTGGTTTTTTTTGCTAAACATGAAAGCTTCATCTCCTCATTTACTTTGAATTTCAGAATAAATTCATATCTAAGATCAAATAGGCACAAAATGATGCTGCTACCCTATTTCCAAAATAAAAGTATGGGCAGTAAGTGTGATTTCCCGGCATTGAGCGGGTTTCTTAAAAACTGTTCACGTAAAGGTTTTTATGACAGTGCAGAAGGAAACCAAAAGGAGTAAATTCAACGCAGGCGCATGTCGAACAGCCCCCGCCCCCGCCTGGCCCCCCAATTTCCCTTTTTCAGTTACCGGGAGACGTCCCATCCCCTCCTCACTTTGCAGGTGACACACGGACTGGGAGGAGGGACCTGGGGGCCCAAGGCTCTTCCGTGGCGTCCTGGGGACTGACAGGCGTCCCGTGGAGACGTGGTTGACTTGGCCTCAGGAGGCACCTGCCTTTGGCAAGGGCGAGGGGACTTCCTTGCAGATGGATTTTATTTGCTTTATTTTCCCTCCAACATAAAGAAACTGACAGGCATTTGTTTTTTAATTAAAATGAAAGTCCGTACTTTTCCCAAGTGGGGGAATGGACACACCCGGGCTTGCGGCAGGGCCTTGTGGCCTCGTGGGTGACAGCGGGTCCCCTGTGCTGTGCTCTTGCCAGGGCTGCTGGTCAACCTGTCCCTGGTCCCGGTCATGGCAGGGCTGGCGCTGTGCACGGCCACCGAGATGAGCTTCAACGTCCTGGGCTTTTCCGCCGCATTGTCCACCAACATCATGGACTGGTGAGTCGCGAAGAACGCGGGCGCGTGTGGGTGGGCGCCCTTCCCTCCACCTGGGTTCCGGGGAACGTGGGCCCAGGTTAGCTCAGAACTATTTCCTGTAACTGAAAGCCAGGTGCGTCTGATGTTGCCGTTTCCTGAATACGGAGACAAGAAGGCCCACAGTAAGGTGACTTTTCTCCAACACCATCCAGGATTTGAGGACACACGGCCTTGATACTTAAAATTGTACCTGCGGAGACAGTTGCCGATGACGGCAGAGCATTAGCTCCGTGCCACCCACGGTGTAAACGTACGGACGCTCGAGCTAAATGAAACCAAAGCGGTTACCTGACGCCTGCAGCAGGGGCAGCCCCTGGGCCGGCGGGGTTGTCGCCCCTCGGTAGCTGCACTGCCGGGTCGTCCTGGTGGCTCCGCTCCTGGTCGAGTGGCCTTCCGTGTCCCGGCGTCACCACTGCAGAGAGGATGATGACAAAACGCTTCCCCGGGTGAGGACGGCCCCGTGGCAGGTCCCAGAGGAAAAGTGCCGTGTTGTTAGCGTCCCTCACGCAGCAGGGGACAGGGCAGGTGTCACCTCACAATTGCTGTTTATTTTTTCTTTGTTCTTCTTCTTCTTTTTTTTTTTAAAGAGACCGGTCTCGCTCTTGCTCAGGCTGGTCTCAAACTGCCGAGCTCAAGGGATCCTCCTGCCTTGGCCCCCCAGAGTGCTGGGATTACAGGTGTGCGCCGCCACGCCCGGATATTTCTCTTGTTTTTGAAAAAAGAAAGGAAAAAACATCGACACTGGTGTTCAAGACTTTTTATTACTATGACTACTAAAGTAAAACAGGCTCATCTTGAGGTTTTGAACGATAACTGAGGAAAAATAAAAAGCCTCTTTAATTTCACTTTTAACATTTTGGCGTGTTTCCTGCCAGCCTTTCCTGTCTGCACTGGTGGCTCTAGAAACAAGCACTGTTGTGTCCCTGTCCGCCGTGTCTCGCTTTGCGAATTCGGTGCTGTTTCCCGAGCGCGTGTCCCACGACGCTCCCCACAAGCCTGGCTTCCAGGACTGCTCCTGGTGCGAGCACAGGCCCCCGCACCTGCCTGTTCTCTCGTTGCCAAGCTCCCCAGCTCTCTGTGTTCACAAGCAGATCTGCAGGGACATCTCTTTACACGGATCTCCATGCAAACGTCCGACCGTCTGCAGGGTGAACTCCCGGAAGGCAGATTGCTGGACGGAGCCCGAACCTCCCGAAGAGGCCCTTCCCCCGTCTCATCAGAGTGTTTGGGCAGCAGTTGCTCTTGTCTTAGTCCTGCCAGGGAGAGTTTTCCGTCTGAGCCCGTCCTCGGCTATGTTTTTGCACTTAAAAAATAAAAGAACACCTCTCTCCGCTTACAGTGCAGATGGCGGCGTCTCAGTATTTGGGTCCCACCTCCCCGGCGACTGGTGAAGCTGGATGTTGCTTTGCTTTCTCTTTGGCCATTTGTGTTTTCCCCGTGGTTTGTCCTGCTCCTGAGTTTGTCACGCATCTCCCGCGGTCCTCATTATCTCAACAGCCTTTCATTCCCTCGTGCCTGTGCCTTGGGGTCCCAGGGTCCCGGCCACGGCGGTTGCCAATTTGTGGGAACTCCCCATTCGGGGTTGGGGCTGCGGGGTCCTCTGACACCTGAGACGGGCAACCTCAGGCCAGTCGCCAGCCTGAGCGTCTCAGTCCACGCTTGTGTGAGAGGGGTGGGCGAGCTGCCCACGCACCGCGAGGCGCCTGCAGAGCCCGGCGTGGCGCCCGCCTTGGGAGCTCTGCGGCTGCGCGTGCCGCGTGACCCTCGCTGGGGAAGAGTGCAAGCGTCCGTGCACCGTTCGTCCCACTCCGACGGCCAGAGTCGGTGCGTGACCTCTTCCTTTCTTTATTCCAGTTTGCAAAACGTGTTTTCCAAGAAGCTCCTCAGCGGTGACAAGTACAGGTTCTCGTGAGTATCGCAAGTCCACGGACCCCCCGCCGGCCCCACGAGGCCTGAGGCTGCTGCCCATGTGGAAATTCGTGATACCCTGTAGGCCTGGCATGTTTCCATCTTGGCCTAGGTGGCCTTGAAACATACCTTGTTCAAACTGGGGAAACACCTGCCTGTTCCAGCTGCCCCATGAAGCAGCCTTAACCACCAGCCTGGGTTTGGGTCGCCTTTTAAATTCTGGTAGCCGCGGAGGTCCGTCTTTGTCATCAGAAGAAAATTAACTTCTAGTTTGCTTGGGTGCTTCAGGGTATGCTTGCTGGGAAACACCTGGGTTGAAACCTGCCCCAGGTGGGGTGTCAAGCGTGCGCTGTTTCCCCCGCAGGGCCCCGGAGCTGCAGTTCTACACCAGCGCTGCGGCCATGGCTATGCTGGTCCCAGCCTGGATCTTCTTCATGGTGGGTCTCGGAACTAGGACGCGGTCCACTTTGCAGGCACGGGGCCGGCCGGCGTGGCGGCTTTGCGGAGGCGCGCCCTCGGGGGGAGGCAGGGAAGCGAACCGCAGCTCACCGGCGGGGGCTGCTCGGGCTGTGGCAGTTCCCTGAGATCTTTGTGTGAGGATTGTGAGGGTTGCTTGACTTCCTTTTCTCTTAGAAAAACAACAAAACGGGGAGCCTGTCTCCAGCCGTCCCAGGCCTGGCCTGTGGACACGGACAAGGCACATCCGTACAGGCGGAACGAGCCTGTCAGTTCACAGGGCGTGAGCACGTGTCTGGGTGGACCCGTGCTTCCCACAGCGCAGGGGGACTGGCCGCCCTGTGTCCCGGTCGCGCTCTGGACCGTGGCTCCGGCCCTGACATCACTTCCCCCGGACGACGGTCGCCTCTCCCTGACGCAGGAGACAGGGAGCTTCTGCGTCCGTGCTCTTTGCAGATGAGGGTGTTTCTCCGGGTTACATTTTGGGATTGGAATGGTTGATTGAGAGAATATGCATGTTTAAATGTTTTTTAATTGTGGTAAAATATACGTAACATAAAATTTACCATCTTAACCATTTTTCAGCGTACAGTCAG
>NW_012151330.1:660962-661509 GCF_000956105.1 Propithecus coquereli | reverse complement strand
TGATGTTGCCGTTTCCTGAATACGGAGACAAGAAGGCCCACAGTAAGGTGACTTTTCTCCAACACCATCCAGGATTTGAGGACACACGGCCTTGATACTTAAAATTGTACCTGCGGAGACAGTTGCCGATGACGGCAGAGCATTAGCTCCGTGCCACCCACGGTGTAAACGTACGAACGCTCGAGCTAAATGAAACCAAAGCGGTTACCTGACGCCTGCAGCAGGGGCAGCCCCTGGGCCGGCGGGGTTGTCGCCCCTCGGTAGCTGCGCTGCCGGGTCGTCCTGGCGGCTCCGCTCCTGGTCGAGTGGCCTTCCGTGTCCCGGCGTCACCGCTGCAGAGAGGATGACGACAAAACGCTTCCCCGGGTGAGGACGGCCCCGTGGCAGGTCCCAGAGGAAAAATGCCGTGTTGTTAGCGTCCCTCACGCAGCAGGGGACAGGGCAGGTGTCACCTCACAATTGCTGTTTATTTTTTCTTTCTTCTTCTTTTTTTTTTTTTTTAAAGAGACCGGTCTCGCTCTTGCTCAGGCTGGTCTCAAACTGCCGA
>NW_012151330.1:611363-660327 GCF_000956105.1 Propithecus coquereli | reverse complement strand
TGGCCATTTGTGTTTTCCCCGCGGTTTGTCCTGCTCCTGAGTTTGTCACGCATCTCCCGCGGTCCTCATTATCTCAACAGCCTTTCATTCCCTCGTGCCTGTGCCTTGGGGTCCCAGGGTCCCGGCCACGGCGGTTGCCAATTTGTGGGAACTCCCCATTCGGGGTTGGGGCTGCGGGGTCCTCTGACACCTGAGACGCGCAACCTCAGGCCAGTCGCCAGCCTGAGCGTCTCAGTCCACGCCTGTGCGAGAGGGGCGGGCGAGCTGCCCACGCACCGCGAGGCGCCTGCAGAGCCCGGCGTGGCGCCCGCCTTGGGAGCTCTGCGGCTGCGCGTGCCGCTGACCCTCGCTGGGGAAGAGTGCAAGCGTCCGTGCACCGTTCGTCCCACTCCGACGGCCAGAGTCGGTGCGTGACCTCTTCCTTTCTTTATTCCAGTTTGCAAAACGTGTTTTCCAAGAAGCTCCTCAGCGGTGACAAGTACAGGTTCTCGTGAGTATCGCAAGTCCACGGACCCCCCGCCGGCCCCACGAGGCCTGAGGCTGCTGCCCATGTGGAAATTCGTGATACCCTGTAGGCCTGGCATGTTTCCATCTTGGCCTAGGTGGCCTTGAAACATACCTTGTTCAAACTGGGGAAACACCTGCCTGTTCCAGCTGCCCCATGAAGCAGCCTTAACCACCAGCCTGGGTTTGGGTCGCCTTTTAAATTCTGGTAGCCGCGGAGGTCCGTCTTTGTCATCAGAAGAAAATTAACTTCTAGTTTGCTTGGGTGCTTCAGGGTATGCTTGCTGGGAAACACCTGGGTTGAAACCTGCCCCAGGTGGGGTGTCAAGCGTGCGCTGTTTCCCCCGCAGGGCCCCGGAGCTGCAGTTCTACACCAGCGCTGCGGCCATGGCTATGCTGGTCCCAGCCTGGATCTTCTTCATGGTGGGTCTCGGAACTAGGACGCGGTCCACTTTGCAGGCACGGGGCCGGCCGGCGTGGCGGCTTTGCGGAGGCGCGTCCTCGGGGGGAGGCAGGGAAGCGAACCGCAGCTCACCGGCGGGGGCTGCTCGGGCTGTGGCAGTTCCCTGAGATCTTTGTGTGAGGATTGTGAGGGTTGCTTGACTTCCTTTTCTCTTAGAAAAACAACAAAACGGGGAGCCTGTCTCCAGCCGTCCCAGGCCTGGCCTGTGGACACGGACAAGGCACATCCGTACAGGCGGAACGAGCCTGTCAGTTCACAGGGCGTGAGCACGTGTCTGGGTGGACCCGTGCTTCCCACAGCGCAGGGGGACTGGCCGCCCTGTGTCCCGGTCGCGCTCTGGACCGTGGCTCCGGCCCTGACATCACTTCCCCCGGACGACGGTCGCCTCTCCCTGACGCAGGAGACAGGGAGCTTCTGCGTCCGTGCTCTTTGCAGATGAGGGTGTTTCTCCGGGTTACATTTTGGGATTGGAATGGTTGATTGAGAGAATATGCATGTTTAAATGTTTTTTAATTGTGGTAAAATATACGTAACATAAAATTTACCATCTTAACCATTTTTCAGCGTACAGTCAGGCGGTATTAGGCATGTTCACATCATCCCCTAACTCTGCTCATCTTGCAAAGTGAGGCTCTGTCCCTGTGGACACCAGCGCCCCACCCTGCCCCCGCCCTGGCACCACCGTTGTCCTTTGTGTCCGTGGGTTTGAGGACTCTGGGACCCCGTGTGAGGGACACACAGCATTCGCCTGTTGTATCTGGCTCATTCCACTGGGCATCACGACTTTTAGGCGCATCCGTGTTGTAGCGTGCGTCCGGATTTCCGATTCTCTTCCTTTTTAAGGCTGAATAACATTCCACGGTGTGGATGAGCCGCACGTCACTTGTCCATGTACCAGCGGACGGGCACTGCGCTCCTTGCGCATTTTAGCTGCCGCGAGTCGTGCACCCGCGAGCACGGGGCAGACGCATCTTCGGGTCCCGCTTTCAGTCCTCTTGGGCAGACCCGGCAGGAAGGGCTGGGTTATGTGGTGACTCTGGGTTTCGTTTCTGAGGAACCGCCACACTGTTTTGCACGACAGCTGCTGTGTGACATCCCACCAGCAGGGCACAGGGGCCCAGTGTCTTCAGATCCTTGCCGACCGTTGTTTTCTGCTTTTGTTTCGTGTGTTTGCTTGTTTGTTTTTGGCGGCAGCCATCCTAGTGGATGTGAGGTGGAATCTTGTGGGTTTTATTTGCATTTTCCCAGTGATTAGTGATGTTGGGCACCTGCTCAAGTCCTCGCTGGCCGTGTGTGTGCTCGGCTGCAGTGGATCCCTGCAGTCATGTTGTCACCCTAGAAGGCCGTTCTCAGAGCTCTCCCCAACATCAGCTGCTGGGCAGGAGTGACACTGGGTCTTTCCGGTGGGTGTTGGTAAAAGGAAAACACAGCAGAGTGTCCTTCTGTTCTGGCACGTAGGATGCGCCGGTGATCGGGAGGAGCGGAAAGAGCTTCAGCTACAACCAGGACATCGTGTTGCTGCTTCTGACAGACGGTGTCCTGTTCCATCTTCAGAGCGTCACGGCCTACGCCCTCATGGGGAAGATCTCCCCTGTGACTTTCAGGTGAGCGGAGAAACTCCCAGGAGACATGGCGTGTCCACTTTATTTGCAGAGGAGACTGGTCTCGGTATTTTTAGAAAAGATACGTGTGTTCTCCTCTGTGGTGATGACTGTGGCTACACACCGCGGCCAGACCATTTCGTGCTGGTGCTGCTTGGAACGCGGATGGCAAAGTGTGTGATCGATTTTTAGGGGAATCTCCACCAGAGGTCTTCACGTTAGAAGTTTCTTGGAATTGTCTGAATATTTTTCTTGTGTAGAACAGCACAGGCGTGGGGGCTCACACCTGTAATCCCTGCACTTTGGGAGGCTGAGGTTGGGGGATCACTCGAGGCCAGGAGTTCAAGACCAGCCTGAGCAACATAGCGAGACCCCCTCTGTGTAAAAGAATATGCGCTTGCCTGCAGGGATGGAGTGTTGCATTTCTGTGCTGCCCAGTCCAGGGGCCACTGCCCACGAACGGCGACCGACCGCTTGAATGTGGACCATACAATGAAGAACTGAATTCTTAATTTTATTTAATTTTGATCAGTTTAAATTTGAATAAACACAGGTGGCCAGTGGCTCCCGTGTGCGGCAGTGCAGCTCTGCAAACTCAGAGGCGAGCTGAGGATCCCATTAGCTCCTTTTCACTTCTCTTACTGGGCACATTTAATGAAAGTGCAGTTTAAAGACAGGAGAGTTTTCGGCAGCAAATAAAAAGGCGCGAGCTCGTGGTACCAGGGGGCATAGAAATCCACACAGCTGATGTCAGCAGCTGGCCACATACCTCATATGGCCACGTCATCCGGGGGCCTTTCCTCTTTAACTTCCGACCTGCCTCGGAGGAGGTGGGATTGTCCCCGAGTGTGAAGGGAAAACGGACTAGGTTAAGTTGCGCCACCATCTTCCAGCCTCCTGGAGCAGCAGCCCCAGCTGCCTGTGGGGACGCGCAGGGCCACCCTTGGCGCAGCTTTCCCGCCCCTCGTTCTGTCTGGCGCCAGTCGGGGCAGCGACGCACAGGTGCTCATCAGAGCCCGCGGCCTGTGGGGCGCCAGGCAGCGTTCTGCAGAGATGTCAGGGAGTGAAGCCTCCCGCCTGCGGGCTCTGCCAGCTGTGCCGTCCCCGCGCTCCACGTCTGCCGTCCCACCCGGCGTGCCCTGGTCCTGAGTGGAGATGTCTGCAGACACTTCGCCAACAGTCTCGCTTTCTACGCCTTTCTGAAGCTCGTGGCAGCCTTTTGGACTTGGTCGCTGTGTCTGCCTCCCCAGTTGTTTATTTTTGGAGCCAGGAATTGTTAACACACGTTCCTGAGACTTGGTTTTTTAGTGATTGTTAGTGATCATTAGTGATGGTCCAAAAACAGACAACAGAAAACCCATTATTGTTTTAATAGTATTTTTCGTTTTATTCATATTGTACGAGTGATGAGTAGGTACTTATCATGGAAAGTTTGGGAAAGGCGGAAAAGTACCAAAAAATTAAGTTTAAATTATCCATAATCCCAACCAAAGAGAAGCCACTGTTAACGTTTAGCGTATTTCACGTGAACGTTATTCGACCCTGAGCCTGTGTACAGGGTGCGGTCCTCACTGGGGCGATCCCCTCACGGGCTGTTCGTTCTCGGGCGCCGTGAAGGTGCCGCCGGTAAGCGGGAGGTGTCCCTTTTCCAGAGGCCGGGCTGCAGTACTTAGGGGCAGACTGTCACGCTGTCTGCAGTTCACTCAAAGATGGTTCAGTAAAAACTAAGGGTGAAGCAGACAAGGCAAATGTTGATTCTTAAGTGTAGGTCCCGGGAGTCGGCTGCTGTGCTTCTGGACGTCTCTGCTTGACGTTTTTCGTAATAAAAAGTGCCCTCGGCACAGAAGTAGCGAGGGCTCAGGCCAGCCCTGCAGCTGCCAAAGCCTGTGGTGAGCCCACCGTCCCAGCCCCCGGCATGCCGGCCCCACGTAGGCGCGAGTCAGGCGTCACACGCTGTCCCTGTGCTCCCACCGCAGTGTCGCCAGCACGGTGAAGCACGCCCTGTCCATCTGGCTGAGCATCATCGTTTTTGGCAACAAAATCACCAGCCTGTCGGCCATCGGCACTGTCCTGGTGACGGTCGGCGTCTTGCTCTACAACAAGGCCAAGCAGCACCAGCAGGAGGCCATGCAGAGCCTGGCCACGGCCACCACCCGGGCCCCTGAGGACGCCGCCGAGGAGCCGCTGGTTCCCAAGGACCCCAGACAGCAGCACTGAGCTCAGGAGGCCGCTGGGTGCCCAGGACCCGCCAGCTGCTGCAGTCCTCCCCGACGCCGCAGCCCCTGGAGCCCAGGCGCAGGAGACGCCCCCTCTATGGCCACAGCCGGGGTGCAGCACAGGGGCTGTGTGTGGACGTGGGCGTTTCCTGCTCCCTTCTTGGTGTTTCAGTTAAACCCAGCGGCAACTGAGAGATTCCAGTGTCAGCTTCCTGGGCGCAGACCAGAGCCCAGCTCAGCCAAGCCCTCCCTGCAGAATGTGAAAACAGCCTCGCAGCCCCCGTCCCCTGTGGGTGACAACCACTAGGGCTGGTGCCCTGCTCGGAGCCAGCAGAGAACTCTGCTTCCCCACACCAGCCACGAAAGGCCACTGAAGCCCTGGGCTGTCGGGAGACGGGCCGCGGTGCTGGGGCAGGAGTCCGAAGCAGCCATAGCCCGGGGCGCAGAGGCTACAGCGCGGAGAGAGCCCAGCTCCTCACAGAGCAGGGCAGACACTGGGGCGGATGGGCCCAGGGAAACAGGGTCTCTGCACCAAGGATGGGTCCCTATCTGACCCAGAGCATCCTCCCAAACCACCAAGGGGTCGTCATTTTGCCCTCAAAGCCACAGTGTCATGTAACACTCAAGGGAGAGGTTGTTCATGGAGGGTCCTTGAATCGCCTCTGCGGGGGGGAGAGGCCCTCCCTCCCGGAGCCTGCGCTGTGCCGGCCGCTCCCTGTGCGGTGACGTCAGCCCTGGAGGTTGCGGACAGACGGGACACGCTGACGTTCCTTTTCTTCTCTGGACTCTCGTGAGTGTCGGGGGCTGTTCCGAGGCTCCCTGGACTCACTGCTGCTGGTGTCGCCCTTGACCGGCCCGTTAGTTCCCCGCCTGCAGGGACGAGCAGCAGAGCACGGCAGAACATCTGGAGTGTCTGCCGCTTTGGTCATGCCGCATCTAAAGTGACACTTTACTGAGGGAAGCACACGTCCAGAAGGTTTCTGGCGTCATCGTGTGCAGGTAAACCACAGCCTGCAGACGGCCCTGCTCTGCCTGGCTCTCCTGGGGGACAGTGACACTGCAGCCCTGGGGCCACCAGGTGAGCCGAGCTTGACCTTCACTGATGTCACTCGCCCCCCGGGGCGTGGAAGGCTGAGGCGTGCACGGCGGACCACGCCAGGCGTGTCAAGCATGTGCAGGCTGAGGTTTCTGTCTCGCGTCCTGTCGGGTTTCTCATTCGCGGAACCGTCCGTCGCCGGCCAGTCTGGAGACGCTCCATCACCCAGGGCGCCGGGGCTTGTCGGATGCGGCCACCTGGCACTAATTGTTCCCTGAGCCTCACTGCCCCTCCTTGCCATTCAGGTCTTTGGTGGCCCTATCCGTTCACTGGTTTTCCAGTTGGCTTCTCACCTGGAAAATACGAAAACAGTCCCTCCTGAAGACAAAATCCCTCAGAAACAAAGAGCAATAATTACGTCTCATTAGGTTCTACCTACCTGGAAAAGTCTGCCATGACCATGGGCCAACGCCAGGCCTTTTAACCCACAAGCCACCTTTAAAGCAGTTGACCTGAGCCTGGAGGACGGCCAGGTGTGCGCTCACCTGCACCAGCAGCTCCCTCCCTGCGAAGATGGATTCTCATGTGACTTTCCCCGGCTTTCTATTTCCCATACTCCTCTTCTGCTTTCTTTCCCCCACAATAAAAGGAAGGAACATTCACTGGTGGTGGCCAGGTGGGGAGGGACGTTGCATTGACCTGTGAGGACCCGGTTGAAAGCCCCTCCCCGGGTCGCCGTCGACCCCCACCCCAGAGGCTGCGGCTGCTGCAGCAGGCTGTGAGCAGGGCGGGGCGTCTCCGTGGAGGCGGCTGCAGGATTTCACGCTGGTCTTTCCCAAAGGCTGTGGTCGGAGGGTAACTAGAGGCACAGGCGCCCGGTTTCCAAGTGCTGTCTGGAACTCTGGTCCCACATGCCACGTGGACTCGAAGCTTCCCATCACACGTGTCCCTTCACACTCACAGGCAGCTTTCAGCCTGTTTTGATTTTCTAAATTTGTGGACCAGAAAGAAAACAAATATTTTCCTAAATTATTAGCAAATAAAGCAATTTACTATAGAGCTGCTTTGAGACCTTTCCTCACCCCAGGTGGAAGGATCACAGAGTCTGGCCGTGGCTGGTGCTGTGCCCTGGCCTGGGGACACATTCCTGCCCCTTCGTCCTGTCTCCATGCGCAAGTCGGTTTCCAGCCGCCACTTCTCACGGCATTTGCAGGACAGCCCTGCGCCCAGAGTCAAAGCCCAAGGCCTGGCTTGAGCATCTAACGATTTGTACAGACACAATATTTTTTTAATTAACTTTGTCTAGGACTTTAACAGAATAGTATGTTCTTGTTGAACCGTCACAAACGTGCTTCTAGAAACATTGACACTAGGTGTCATTACTTCCATTGGGTTAATTCCTGCCATCTGTGGTCATTGTCTGGGTCTTCCAACCAGACCTTTGAGTTGCGTCATCAGCTTGCTTAAGTTGGTACTCAGAGAGGTATAGATCTCTGAGTTTCAAGGAAACTGCGCCTACTGAATGCCATAAAAAGATTCCTACTAAAAATTCTGTTAATCATAATTTCCTGTATAATAGCATTAAAATAATCTGTCTGCCTGGAAAGTTGAGAATACTCTTGCGCAATCCAAAATGTGTCTTTAATTTGAGAAAAATAAACATGGTGAATCAGAAACAGTAAAAAAAAAAAAAAAAAAGGCTGTACAAAGAATGTCAGCCAAATAGACAGAGGTCTGTCAAGTATGTGTCACAAGACCAGTGAGTTTTACTTCCGCTGTGACACTGCTCTGGATGGTCACTTGGGCAGGTCTGTGGGCATGACAAACAGGACAGCTTTCTACATCTGTCCACGTGACGCGCTTCCCAAGCCCCGGCAGTGTCTTCACTGCTTCCTTGGGTTGGGTGTCATCACAGACGGAATCCCACTTCTCTGCTTTCGCCTTTGACCAGCGTCGTACTGAGGGCTTTATTCTTCCCCCAAATACGTATGTGCCCTAGGTGGGGCCTCTTCGGTCTCTTAGTTTATAAGTAAGATCATCCCGGCTTCCCTGATGAATCCCTCTGTCCAGGCCGAGGGCCCCCGAGGCAGGCATGAGGTCATGCTGACCTAGGTCTGCACTCACTGCCGCTCAGAGCACGGAAATCTTCCTAAGCCTAACCTTGGTATCGCTAAAGTTTTTCTTCCAGTTTTCCTGGGGCCTGTGACTCTATGGCTGCTGGATCCTCGTTCAGACATCCAAATTCAGTTGGAAACTATTCCAACTGGCAAAATCCTTTTTTGTCTGTTTTTTGTTTTCAGTTTTCATTTGCGGGAGATTGGCATTCAGCTGATTAGCTATTCCTAGACTGTTCGCAGAGAGATGTGTGAGTCTTAACCTGCCCAGGGGGTGTTGCAGGTTTCACCTTGAAGAGGCCACAGACAGGGCAACTTTCCCCCATGAAAAACTTGAAAATTGTGTCAATAATTACCTTCTTCAGAGCCAAATTACATTTGCTTTATACCAAACTGTGGAGGACTAAAAGTACATTGTACAAAATGTTTACAGTGTTTTGTAGGTCACCTGTTTCAGTACTTATGTGACTAAGTTAGTGCTTCCTGATGGTTCTGTTAAATAATTTAGTGAGTCACTGTTAATTCTGCTGTGGTAATAAGTTGATACTGTGTAATTAATCCTGTGGATGCCTTCTGGTTATTTTTATCTAAATTAAGCAGCCATGGTAAGCAACTGTCTAAGACTCTTGCTCTGCAAAAGTAAAATAAATGTTAAACATGTCCTTCTTTCTTTTTCTTCTTCGTGTAACTGTCATATTTATGCTACTGAAATGATCAGAGTTGGTTTCTTATTGCATTCACCAATTTCCAGCATGGAGGTGTCAACCTCAATTGAGCAATGTGGAGACCAACTCTCAGAAACAAGAGTTTATTGAGGAACAGCAGGGAACTGCAATGCGGGATACACGTGTTATGGTGGACCACAGGGTCATCCAAAGGGTTTGGGGTAAGAGGAAGGTTTTAAAGGCAGAAAGAAGTCCACATAAGCTGTTTTGAAACAAAGACCAACGGCTCTAGGGGCTTATTGCGGGCACTGGCTGCCGCTAGGAAGGGGTCTTCACAGAAGTGGCTTAACCATAAAGTTCCAATTGGGAAAGTCCTCTGTGGCTGTTCTTGTCGCCAGCACACAAGCCGGGGAGAGGGACCTTCCTTTGTCGCCTCCAGTCTCTATTTTTGTACTGACAACTTTGACAAAAGGAGGGGGAAATGAAGGTTTTCCCAGTTACCGAGAACTCAGAAAGCAGAGTAAGAGCTTGGATACACAAAGTAAGCGGCACGATCTGGGATGGAAAAAAATCCGATATCCCTTCCCTTTTTCATGCCCTGGTCAACTTCTTATCACATTCTTAATGCATTTTCCCATTTCAAACCCAGTAAATGTGGATGGTCGTTTATCTTTCATGGTCTCTTCCCTAAGATTCAGAATGTTGAATTATTTTTCTGCTACTATTTTTTTTTTTTAAGTCCACAAGATAACTTGACATAGGGAAGGGGAATTATTCGTTTTATGAGTCTCTCCCGGGAGGTTCTGACTTCACAGGTTGGAAGTGAGGCCGCGGGAGTTGGGATTCTCAAAAACCTTACCCAGTGAGTCTGCTTACTCAACCGCTGCCATAGCATCAGCTTAAATCTCACCGTAGAGCTCTATCTGCCCTGGCAAGACTTTGGTCTCGTCTGAAATTTCAGAGTTCAGCGGGGGCCGGGCGGCGGGGCGGCCCTACAGGGCGCTGAGAGCGCAGACCCGCGTACCCCACGGGCGGAGCGAGGAGGACGGTGGGCGGAGGCCGGGGCGGGGCGGGAGTCTCGCTCCAGGGCGGGCCTGTCTGCCGCGGGCTCGGACCCGGCGCTGCAGCGAAGAGGCCAGTGGCCGTCAGGCCGCCAACGACAGGCCCCGACAGACGCTGACCTCTGTCCGGCTTCCCGGGACGTGGTGGGCCTCCCAGAGCAGAAGTCGCTCCGCCTCGGCTCTCGGGCTCTTGCGTCATCTGCCAGCGCCGAAGCCGGAAGTGCCGTGCGGACTCCGTTTCTTGTTGAGTCCGGGACCCGGGGCTGCGGTGGCCGCGCGTCATCGGCCAGCGCCGACGCAGGAAGTGCCACAAAGGGAGCGCGTTGGTCGCTGTCTCTTCTCAGTCCAGAATTAGAGGCCACCCCTCGTCTCTCGTCATCATCCGGCGCCGACGTAGGAAGTGACGACACTCCTGGCGCGCGCCGGACGCTGTTTCTTTTCTGGTTCCGAGACTGGCGGCGGCAGCGGCGGCGGCGGCGCAGGGGTGAGTAGCCGCTGGGCGGCCCGGCGTGGGAGCGCGGCGGGACCTGCGCACCGAGGTCTCATCCCCGGCCAGGCCTCCGGGCGGGGGCGGGCGTGGGCCCGGGGGCGAACGACCTCCTCGGTCCCCGGTCCAGCGTCGTCCCGGGAGGAACTTCGGGTGGAGCAGGAGGCGGGGACTGGCGCTCCGTGGAGCCAGCCCCTGCTGGGCTGAACCTCAAGTTTGCCTGACCGAACCCAAGGAAGTAGGAGCCGAGCGCCTGGGTCAGGGGGTCTTGTTAGCAGGCGCACCTTCTCGGGCATCTCCCACTCCCAGGCTTCTCTTGTACCCTGTGACGGAAGTTGTATGTGTCCACTGTGCCAGTGACTTCCTTTCGCTCAAGTTGTCTCTCTAATAGATTCCTTTGACCGCAGAAGGTTTGTTTGATCAGTGCCAGGCACTGAGCTAAGAGCCTTTATGTGGATGATCTCCCTTAATCCTCGAACAGTACCGTCACGTAGGTGGTGTTATTTCCATTTTGCAGCAGAGTGAACTGAGGTGAAGTAAGCCACCCAAGACCATACAGGAATGACAGAAGAGAGGTTTGATGCCAAGCAGTCGTTTTTCAGAACACATCACTCTGTTCTTTTGTTTGTTTGTTTTTAAGAGACGGGGTGTCGCTGTGTTGCCCAGGCTGGAGTGCAGTGGCTGTAAACAGACGCCGTCATAGCGCACTACAGCCTTGAACTCCTGTGCGCGAGTGCTCCTCCCGCCTGAGCCTCCCGAGGAGCTCGGACTGCGGAAGTGCACTGCTTCTCCCGGCTTAGAATTCGTCATTCTTCCGTCTTGAGCATTTGTTCTGAAGCACTCAAACGGGACTAGGCTTGAGTGGTCACAGACGACGGAGCACTAAAACTTAGCTCGTTGTGTCTGACGTAGCTTGAATTATTTTTCTTTTCACAGTGTTTTAACTCAAATGGGTGATGAAAAGGACTCTTGGAAAGTGAAAACTTTAGATGAAATTCTTCAGGAAAAGAAACGAAGGAAGGAACAAGAGGAGAAAGCAGAGATAAAACGCTTAAAAAATGTAAGCCATGTTTTTTCAGTAAGTGGTTTTCTTAAAGGAGATTTAATTTCTTTGCCCTCATTTTTCCATTAGAACAACGCTTCTTCGGTGAAGTTCTTTTGTACTTCCAAATGTCACAGGTGAGCCCAAAATCTATTCTAAAAATTAACAAAAACATTCAAATACTCAGTTGACATTGCAGGCAGATTGTTAACACACTAAAGCTGTATCTAGATGGGCGTCTACACAAAGAATAAAATATTCTGAACCTAAAGTCATTAGTACAATTGGACTAATTTTTCTCATTTCATTTTTAGTATATTCATAATACCATTTCCAAGCATTTTTAATATAGTGGGAACTTGCCTTGAGCTTAATACAAACGTTTTCTATCTTTCTTGGTTTGCGTAATAACATACTCAGAAAAACTTTTTGGTAATTTGATAAGAGGCATTGGCAAAAGTACCTCTTGTGCTAAGATTAGTAACAGATCATTTAAAGTACAGGCATACCTCGTTGTATTGCGCTTCCCAGATGTTGTGTTTTTTACACATTGAAGGTCTGTGGCGACCTTGTGCCGAGCAAGTCTATCAGCACCATTTTTCTGACAGCATGTGCTCACTTTGCTAGCATTTTTAGCAACAAAGTGTTTTTTAATTAAGGTGTGTACACCGTTTGTTTAGACATAAAGCTGTTCCACACATGTGGACTGTAGTATCCTGTGAACGTGTGCACTGGGAAGCCAAATTTTTGCGACTCCGTTTATCACAATATTTGCTTTCTCGTGGTGGTCTGGAACCAAACCCGCAATATCTCCAAGGTTTGCCTGTACTCTATGAGGTATCACAGAGAATTTGGAGTCTAAAATATGCCTTAATGATCATTTATGGCTCATACAAGCAACTAACATGTTGGCATAATAGTTTAATGTTCCTTGTCATCTATGCTAGTTTTAAACTTCACATCTAGGTTTCGGGTTTCAGAAAGTTACAATTTCAATGTCATGGGATTTGAATGAAAATTTTTTATGTTTTATAGCATTGGTCCATTCAGAGTGTATGTGAAGATTTGTTTTTGGATGTTGGCAAGGTTTGATTATCTTTAAGAAATACTTTCGTTTATAAGAAAATTGATTAACTTTCTCTTTGCTTCTTAGTCTGATGACCGGGATTCCAAGAGGGATTCCCTTGAAGAGGGGGAGCTGAGAGATCACCGCATGGAGATCACTATAAGGAACTCGCCGTACAGAAGAGAGGACTCCATGGAAGACAGGTGGGAGATCCAGCATGAGAGGACAGCCAGGGGCCGCTCCGCGCAGCGGGGATCCCAGCTGCTCTTTCTCAGTGTCACCTTCACAAATGTATAGTCCCCCGTGACTTTAGGGTCACCGCATAGTTGTGATCGACTCTTACGTGGTGTCAGTTGTCACCCTGTCCCCCTCACCCCTATTCTTATGAAAAGACTCAATGAGCATGTATTCTTTCCTTTGTGACTGTTCAGTCAGGCTAGCACCGTTTTTATAAGTTCACCATATCTTACAATGATTAATAGAATTATTCTCTAAGAGTTTGCACAAATAAGCCAAAGTAGAATGCAGAAAGATGCCTGAGAGGGACTGCTTACCAGAAGCGTTTGTACTGAGACCTGTACGTTCTTTCTTCCCGTGCCATGACTTTCTTCTCATTTGTTTCCTTCCCATATCCATTGCCAGATAGTTAAAGGAAACACAACCAGAAATTAAGGTAGAGTGATTGTCCTGAGAAGCTCAGGGTACGAGTTTTCCCAGGATTTTCATAATAGAGAAATCAGTTGAAGATATTGTTAAATGACGTTTTGAGATCATTAAGGTTGATAAAATTTACAGGATCTTTTTAAATAGCTTTCTTAAAGTATAAATGACAAAATGAGTTAGTTGCCTGTATTTATAGTGTGCAATTTGACACATTTTTAGGAGCCTGTGAAACTATTGCCACCATCACAAAATGAACGCACTAAAGGTCCCCAGAAAGGCATTTTTGTTCCACACCACATTGATTTCTTGCATTTTTTATCTGAATCTCAAGATGGCTTAAGTTCCAGAATTAACATCATTTTTTAAATGATGGTTCAGGTTTAGCCTTCTTCCTGTTTGAATTCTGCACTTCTCTGGGTTGGAGAAACTTCATAATACCCTGATACTCCTTCCTGCTTGCTCAAGTGTGACTGGTGCTCTTGTATCTTATTTCAGAGGAGAGGAAGATGATTCTTTGGCTATCAAACCACCACAGCAAATGTCTCGGAAAGAAAAAGCTCATCACAGAAAAGATGAAAAGAGAAAAGAGAAACGTAGGCATCGTAGCCATTCAGCAGAAGGAGGTACAGAAGTATTTGTTTTCTTTCATATCGTATTTAAGTGTGGTTCGTTTCCTATTTCAGAATCTACTAGGTTGCCCAGAGTACAGTTCAAAGAGAAGAGGAAGAAAATTTTAGCTAAAAGCATATGTTTGTTAATGTTAGGTTATTAAGAATGAAATGTCCTATTTCTTTAAGTACTTGGTTTGACAGTTGCTGTCTCTGACATTTTACTTTGACACTTCTTGTTTTACGTTTATTGTGAAGGAACGTCATCCTCAGTCTTTCAAACGCATGTTTTGGCTTGTGATTATCTTTCATTTTTTTTAGAGCAATTTTTGTGAAACCATGGATAAGTCAAAAATTCGTGTTGTTTTCAAATACGAGTTCTGTCCTGGAACCAATGCCGTGCAGACAGCTCAAAATATCAAGTGTTTGGGAAGGATGTGGCTCACGAGCTCACAGTACATTGAGGGTTTGAGAAGTTCCATTCTAATCATTTTAGTCTTGAAAACGAGCCACGTGGGTGACCTGAGACCAAGGTGGATAATGATGAACTAAAAGCTGTAGCGGAAGCGAATCCATATCAGCCTACACGTGAATTAGCAGCAGGGTTTGACGTTACTATTGCAACAGTATTGGACCATTCGAAACAAATTGGAAAGGTAATGAACCTGGATAGATGGGTTCTGCGTAAATTAAATGAGCATCAGAAGAGAAATCGTCTCTTCGCTGTCACGACATAAAGATGAACCGTTTCTGTACTCTATTGTTACACGTGATGAAAAATGGATTGTGGCCGGGCGCGGTGGCTCACGCCTGTAATCCTAGCTCTCTGGAAGGCCGAGGCGGGCGGATTGTTTGAGCCCAGGAGTTCGAAACCAGCCTGAGCGAGAGCGAGACCCCATCTCTACTAAAAAAAGAGAAAAAAATTAATCGGACAACTAAAAATATATAGAAAAACTAGCCGGGCATGGTGGCGCACGCCTGTAGTCCCAGCTTCTCGGGAGGCTGAGGCAGGAAGATCGCTTGAGCCCAGGAGTTTGAGGTTGCTGTGAGCTAAGATGACGCCACAGCACTCTAGTCCGGGCAACACAGTGAGACTCTGTCTCAGAAAAAAAAGAAAAATGGATTCTTTTTGACAATCGCAAGCGTTCAGCACAATGGTTGGATGAAGATGAAGTGCCGGAACACGGCCCAAAACTGAAAACTCATCCTAAAAATCTAATGCTGTCTGTTTGGTGGTCCAGTGCTGGTATTAGCCACCACAGCTTCGTGAAACCTGGTCAGTCCATTACAGCAGATGTCTGCTGCAACCAACTGGACCAAACGATGAGGATGCTTGCGATTAAGCAGCTGCCATTGGTCAACAGACAGGCCAATCCTCTTGTCAGATAATGCTCGAGCACATGTGGCACAAACGACGTTGCTCAAACTACAGAGGCTGGACTTGGAAACTCTGTCATCGGCCGTACTAACCAGACCTTGCACCAGCCGACAACCACTTCTTCAGGCTTTGGACCACTTGTTGCAAGGAAAAACACTCAGTTCTCAACAAGCTGTGGAAAACGCCTTTTGCGATTTCGCCACCACTCCCTCTCCAGGCTTCTTGGCTACTGGCATAAACGAGCTACCGTTAAGATGGGAAAACTGTGTCAATAGTTTAGGTGCATATTTTTAATAACTCTACTGCATCTTGTTTGAGATGTAATAAACTATGTTACGTTACAAATAGAAATCGGACATTTCATATTTAATGACCCGGTCATTGAGAATAGCTATTTCAGTTTTCTTCTGATGTTTTTTTCCCCTCCCATGTTATATTGTTTTAGAGTAGTTTGTGTACATATAAAATTACCTTAATTCAACAAGTATGGGGAAAAACACCAAAAAACAGGAATTTGATGAAGTTCAAATCATGGGTTTGTCTGAACTAGTGGTTTCATGACATACCAATACCAAGAGGTTCTTAGGAGTATTAGAAGAACCGGACCTGGGCCCTGATTTAAATCTCCTTGTGATGTGATAATACAGGTTAATGCGGTTTCAGAACATGATGTAGAAACCCACTAATAACAAGGCTTTGTTCTGTGTTCTTTATGAATAGTGATTTTTTTTTAATTATGAAACTAATATATTCTAATCGTTTATTCAGCGTACAAAATTAAAAAGAGAAGCTGAAAATCACAGTTCTGCTATTCAGTGATAACCATATTTTGTTTTTTATAATTGGAAGCTCACTGCATAGAGCTCTATATTTTAGGATTCTTTTATTTGACGTAAAATCACGATTGTTTCTTCAAGTCTTTATTTAAATATTTCTTCTCCTCTTGACTTGATTTACTTTTCAAGTTAAAATTTTGGAAGTTAAGCTTCCTTGCGTGACACCCGTTTCTGGCTAGGGAAGCACGCGAGAGTGAAAGAGAAAGAACGAGAACACGAGCGTCGGAAGCGACACCGAGAGGAGCAGGACAAGGCTCGCCGGGAGTGGGAAAGGCAGAAGAGGAGGGAGATGGCCAGAGAGCACTCGCGGAGAGAGAGGTGAGGGCCGGGCTCACTCGGGAGCTCCGATGGGAAGCTGTGGGGCCGAGTGTCCCTTGGAGGCAGGGGGAGGGCAACAGGCATGTGGCAAGGAGAAGCGGGTTTGGGCATCAAAACGTGGTTCAGCAAACTGGAGGTGTTAGCCAAGAGAATTGTTCTGAAGGATGTAAGTCTTTACTGTATCTGGAAGTCAGAAATGTGTGTGAATTGGTTGAGAGAAGATAATGGTGGAATTAGAAGTCTGTGGTGGGGAGGTTGGTGGGGAGGAGGAGGATGGAGGCTGGGGAGGGAGGAGAAGGATGAAGACTGGTGGGAGGAAGAGGAGGAGGATGGAGATTGGTGGGGAGGAGGAGGAGGAGGATAGAGACTGGTGGAGGAAGGAAGAAGAGGATGGAGGCTGCTTGGGGGGAGGAGGAGGACAGGGGCTGTTGGGGAGGCCATTAGGAGCCAGACTGAGCCAGGACCTAACTTGTGGCACAGACGGCGTCAGTGTGAAAGGATTGGCAGGGAGGGGTGTTGCCGCCTGGAGGTCTCCGATGGGAGTTGGGGCATGAGGAAATGGAGGCTGAGACACACGTGACAGCGGAGATGGAGAGAAATGATCCTCTGAGACCTGTGAGCTGATCGCAGGGAGGGAGGAGATGCTCTGGGCATCATGGTGGCGGGGGAGGAGATCCCCTCTGGGGCCAGGTGAGGTCTTCACACGTTCAGCGTGTGTTGTTTTCAGGCTGTAGCAAAGAGTGGAGTCATCTCAGAGAAAGTCAGCCAAGTCCAGGTACATAAATTCTGACCCAGTGCACAAGCGATGTCTAGGGTGTGGGTGAGTCCTCGCCTATTCGGGGGTGTTCACCGAGCATCTCTGTGACACTGTTTGGGGTTGTCTAGGCCAGGAAGACTGAGGAAATAGATTGCTAAGGGTTCCCTGGGTCACATCAGAAGTAGACTCTGGTCCTTTCACATAACAAAAAAGAATAATAAAAAAGGAGCCCCCAGAGACCTTGAAACAGTCCGGAAACTCGGACACTGGACTCCTAGGCGTAGGTCTCCTGGGGCCTCTTTGTAAGTTCAGATTTCCAGGAGAGAGCATCTGTTAGCCCCAGGTCTGTTCTCTGCGGCCCAGGAGAGGGCACGCAGGCTAGGTGTGAGTGCTCTGCGTCGAGGCCACGCCCAGAGAAGGCTTGGAGCTGGCTGCCGCCGGGAAGGGAGGAGCCTGAGGTAGGACGTGGTATTGACCCTTCCCGGCAGCCAGGGCTGAGCACGGCGTGTGTGAGCAAGTGGGAGAGGAGCGTTGGTTCTTTCTGATGCTGAGGGTGTGGGAGGCGCTGAGGCCCGCAGGTCTGCGCCTGAGCCGTTGGGAGGTGAGGGAACCGTTACGTGTCCATGTTCCTGTTAGGGTGTGAAACACCATGTTTGCTAAGCCCTGCCGGACACCGAGCGTGCCCGCTCCCATGAGAGGGAGGGCTTGTGTACAAGTGGAAGTTGGCAGGTGACATTTGGGCTTCTACACTGATTTTCCCGAAGGCGAAAGCAGGGAAAGGGAGGAGCAGAAGGTACATGTTGGGCATAGCGGCTGGGGCTAATTAAGATCGGCCATTCCAGAGGTGGGCTTTTGGCATTTATCTGTAGTTCCAGCTACTCAGGAGGCTGAGGCGGGAGGATCACTTGAGCCCAGGTGTTCAAGGCCAGCCTAGGCGGCATAGGGAGACTCTGTCTCTAAAAGGAAAAAAAACATGATCCTGTCCTCTCCCCCAAAAAGCAGCCGGACAACGTGGATAAGAACAGTCATGGCTGGTGTGGTGGCTCATAACTAGATAATCCCAGCATTCTGGGAGGCCAAGGCGGGAGGATCACTTGAGGCCAGGAGTTTGAAATCAGCCTGGGCAACGAAGTGAGACCCCGTCTCTACAAAAAATTTTAAAATTAGCCGGGCGTGGTAGTACACACCTATAGTCCCAGCTACTCCGGAGGCTCAGGTAGGAGGATCGCTTGAGCCTGGGAGTTCCAGGCTGCAGCAAGCTGTGATGACACCACTGTGCTCCAGCCTGGGTCACAGAGCAAGACCCTATCTCAAAAAAAAAAAAACCAAACAGAGAAAGAATTGAAAGAAATAGATAATTCATCAGTTATAGTTGGTAATGTCAGTGCTCTGTCCATAGAATAACTAGAGAAAATCAGCGATGACATGGAAAATTTGCACAATGTGATCAGCCAGCTCCATCCAGCTGACATAAACAGTCTTTCAGACAAATGTGGTGGGTGCACCTGCAGTCCAGCTACTCGGGAGGCCGGGGCAGGACGATCACTTGAGCCTGGGAGTTCGAGACCAGCCTGGGCAGTGTAACGAGACCGTGGATCTTCAAAACGGCGCACAACACTCCACCCGTAACTGCAGGGGACCACCCTTCGCAGTCGCACCTGGCAGCTTGTGCGTCTCCCAAGACGGCTGGCACGTCAGGCCACATGGCAGATCCTCAAGTTGGAGAAAGGCGAGTCACACAGAGCCTGCCCTCTAAGCACAGGACACTCAGCAGTCCTCCTCCGAGTCATCCATGGCTTAAAGACTAACTACGAGGAGAAGTAGGAAATATTTTGAACTAAATGAAAATGAAGACAATGTCTCAACATTTAGGGATGCAGCTAAATCAGTACTTATGTTAGAAAGGGAAGTTGTCCTATCAGTAACCTGGGCTTTCACTTGAAGAAACTAGAAAGAGGAACACAAACCCGACCCAGGGCCAGCCAGAGAGAGGCCCGGAAGATCCAAGCACACGACAGGCGGGCTGTGGTGAACACGCGGGAGGTGTTCTAGAACCAGCTCCTAGCTGCACGGCTTCCTAAAGTCACTAAAAATCGTCGAATTCAGTGGTTAAGTTTTACGTGTAAGTTGTACTGCACCTTTCATTTTGGAGTAGTTTCGGACTCACAGGAACTTGCAAAATAGCGCCTAGAATCTCAGAACCCCTCATCCAGCCTCCTCCAGCGGCAACGTCTGACAAGTTAGCGTTGGTGCGGTGGCATCGCTCAGACTTTTCACGTTGGTTCACTTCTGTGTGTGCGATGATTCCTTTTGAAAACGTGTATTTTCAGGTTGTGTGGGACTTCAGAGGGACACGGAAAGTTAAGGATGACGGGTCACTGTTAGGTGTTCGGCCACTTTATACTGCAGCGACACGTGCTCCAGTCACTGATGTCGGCTGCGTCCCAGGTGACTCGTGGCTGTGTCACATTCTTGCTACACGGTGGAAGTGGCTTGGGGTCAGTTCTGGGGGCTCAGCACCGGCTGCAGGGCCCACCGCCGCAGCAGGCGCCTCTGCCCCCTGCTGAGCCTGTGTTTTTCTCACCGTTGGTTTGGATCTAATTCTCACCGTTGGTTTGGATCTAAGACGGGTTCTCACACGGATTTAGGTAGGTTCTGGAGGTACCTAGTGTGGCTGCTTAGCAGACATGTGCTAGAACCAATAGATTTTTTTGTTTTGAATAGGTGATTATCTCGTTCCGCCAGTACTTTATTCTGTTGGGCTCTTTAGGAACAGTGCTTGAGACGTATGTATCTTCCATTTTTAAAGCCATTTCTGGGCCAGGTATGGTGGCTCACGCCTGTGATCCCAGCGCTTTGGGAGGCTGAGGCGGGAGGATCACCTGAGGCCAGGAGTTCAAGACCAGCCTGGGTAACATAGTGAGACCTCGTCTCTGCAAAAAATTTGAAAATTGGCTGGGTGTGGTGGTGCACGCCTGTAGTCCTAGCCACTCGGGAGGCTGAGGCAGGAGGCTCACTTGAGGCCAGAAGTTGGAGGCTGCAGTGAGCTGTGGTGACACCACCGCACTTCAGCCTGGGCAACAGTGAGACTCTGTCTCTTTATTAAAAAACAGAAGACAAAAAACCAAATAACAGCAGAGCTCCTCCCTGGAGCTGGGAAGTTAAAGAAGGAAAAAAAAAGCCGTGTATGGATTGAACATAGTTTGTAAATTTGAGCAAAGACCAGGGGGTAACCAAGAAAGCTTTCTGTCTGGGGCGGCAGTGACGGCCTTTGCTTCCTCCAGGGATCGCCTGGAGCAGTTAGAAAGGAAGCGGGAGCGGGAGCGCAAGATGCGTGAGCAGCAGAAAGAGCAGCGAGAGCAGAAGGAGCGTGAGCGGCGGGCTGAGGAGCGGCGCAAGGAGCGCGAGGCCCGCCGGGAAGGTATGCGGGGGCCTCTCCCCGGGCTGTTCCCACATGCGGTGACCGGCGATTCCACGGGCTGGCACAGGCTACTACAGATGCAGCCGACCCTGCCTCAGCGTGGCACTTGCCAGCCACGGTGCTGAGGCCCGGGCGGGACGGCGGTGAGGCGGCGCGAAGGCAGCTGGTGTGGGGGGCGCGTGTCCGGGAGCAGCGACTCGGGCTGCAGCCCGGCCAGGTGCTGGGCAGGTGCTGGGTGTGAGGCGTATCCGCTGCCCGCTGGCGGTCAGCTACAGGTTTTAAGAGCTAGGTTCTCGGCTTCTGTCCTTTTCTTTGTCCTTTATGTTTTTGTGGTTCCAATTTTAAAAATTGTGGTAAAAGATATAAAATTTACCGTCTTAACTATTTTTAAGTGTACGGTTCAGTGCGACGAAGTACATTCACGGTGTTGTGCCGTTACCACCGTCCATCTCTCTTGCCAAACCACAGCTGTCCCCGTTAAACAAAAACTCCCATCCCCTTCCCTACCCCTGGCAGCCCCCACTCCGCTTTCTGTCTCTGGGCGGCCAGGCTTCCCTCAGCATTTCTTGCAGGGTAGGTCTAGTGGTAATGAACGCTCTCCATTTTCGTTCATCTGAGAATGTCTCAATTTCTCTGTCACTTTTTTTTTTTTTTTTTTTTTTTGAGACAGTGTCTTGCTCTGTCCCCCAGGCTGAGTGCCATGGTGTCATCATAGCTCACAGCAACCTTAGACTCCTGGGCTCAAGCGATCCTCCTGCCTCAGCCTCCTGAGTAGCTGGGACTACAGGTGTGCCACCTCACCCGGCTAATTTTTTGTTTCTATTTTTAGTTATCCAGCTAATTTCTTTCTGTTTTTTTAGTAGAGATGGGGTCTCACTCTTGCTCAAGCTGGTCTCAAACTCCTGACCTTGAGCGATCCTCCCGCCTCGGCCTCCGACAGTGCTGGGATTCCAGGCATGAGCCACCGTGCCCGATCTCTCTCTCACTTTTGAAGGACAGTTTGCTGGGATGTCGGACTCTGGATTGAGAGGGTTTTTTGTTTGTATTTTATTTAAATTTTAGCTCTTTGGACGTATCTCAGGCCTCCAGTGTTTTTGGTAAGAAATCTGACGATCTTGCTGAGGTTCCCTCCTGTGTGACAAGTCACTTCTCTTGCTGTTTTCAAGATTGTCTTGTGCTCTGGACGGTTCGATGGTATTATGTCATGGGTGGGTCTTGGAGTTAGTTCATCGAGACTCGTGGTTGTTTATGTTCGTGTCTTTCGTCAGATTTGGGGAGTTTACTTCTTCAGATATTCTCTTTGCCCCTTTTTCTTTTTCTTCTTCCTGGACGCACACGATGCCTAGGTCTGGTCCATTTGATGGCGTCCCAGAGACCCTTGAAGCTCCGTGCACTTTTCTTCACTCTTTTCTTCTGTCCCTCAGACTTGATTGTGTCCACTGGCCTGGCTTCAAGCTCACTGATTCTTCTGTCTGCTCAAATCTGCCTTTGAATCCCCTCTAATGAATTTTTTATTTTGGATTTATTTTTGGTTTCGTTTTTCTTTTCTTTTCTTTCTTTTTGTTCTTTTCTTCAGGGACTTGCCCTGTCTCCCAGGCTGGAGTGCAGTGGCATCATCACAGCTCACCGCAGCCTCCAACTCCTGGGCTCGCGCGATCCTCCCACCTCAGCCTCCCAAGCTGCTGGGACTATAGGTGCGCCACCGCGCCCCGCCTCTCTTTGGTTTCTTTTTAGATTTTGTTTGTTTATTGATATTTCCATTTTGCTCATACATTATTTACTTTTTCCACATCTTACTTTAGTTCTTTGAGCACCTTTAAGACAATTATTTTAAAGTCATTTTCTAGACGCTCTGCCATCAGATCTTTTTTCAGGGACAGTTTATGGTGTTCTTTTTCCCCCTTTGAATGGGATGTACTTCCCTGTTTCTTTGTGTGTCACAATTTTTTGTCAAAACTTAGGCATTTGATTCTAATAATGTGATTCCCCCTGACCCCCCCAGGGTTTGCTACTTTGTTGCTGTTGTTATTTGAGTGTCGTGGCTGTCCTGGGCCAGTGATCAACTGAGGTGTGAACTTAAAATCTTGGCAGGTTTTTCTCGGCCGGCACCTGTCCCTGGGCATGCGCAGTCACTTTCTGGTTTGCTAGTATATCCTGCTGTTTTTGAACGTCCTTGTCCCTAAATGCCTGGCTCCCAAAAGGGGAAAGAGAAAAATGAAGGGGGAGAAGGGTGCCAGCCCGCCAGACGCCAGGAAAGTCACGGCCGCTGGAGGGGAGGGCCATAGCAGGGCGCTGCCTCTGGGCCTCCTGACGGGAAGCAGCGGTCAGAGCACAGGTGCTCACGTTCATGGGGCCGGGTCCTCTGCGCCCCCCTGGGTCCAGCCAGCTGTGTGCGAGCTGCTCCAGGAACGTGCGCTCGGCTGCCAGCCACGAGGCTAGGGGTGTGTGCTGTGTAGCCGCCACCGCGCTAAGAGGCGACGTTGCCGAAAATTAACTACGATGTACCCTTCAAGCCTTCCCTTGGAAGCTGAAAACCTGCAGTAGGCCCCAGAGTTCCAAAATAGTCACGTCAGACTGATCGTGCCACCACACTTGCCGTCTGGGGGAGGGGACTGGTTCCTGCCGCTTCCTGCTCCATCTGCCCACACCCCCCCCACCCCTTCCTTGATGACCAGCGAAGGTCAGTCAGGACGGTCCACCTGGGTCTTCAGGGCCGGCTCACAGCCAAGTTGGAGCTTTTCCTCCCTGGGCTTCTTGGCCTCCGACCCCTGTGCTGTTGGCACCGTGTTTGCGCTGTGGACGAGGCAGCTGCACGCCGGCGGGGGCTTTGAGGACTCAGCGTTCTGGAGCCGTCGCCCCTCTGTCCCTTGTGCGCAGGTTCCGCACATCACCGCGCCATGCGGGAGGACTATGGCGACAAGGGCAAGGCCGGCCACTGGAGTCGCAGCCCGCCCCGGCCGCCCAGGGAGCGCTTCGAGCTGGGGGACGGCCGGAAGCCAGGTGAGTCTTTCCTGGGGGTTTGAGCACACACGCTTCCTTTTCAACGGTTTATAGAATACTTGAAGGAAAGGCTGCCTAAGTAATTGCCTTTGCACCATAAAGCCCACGTGCCGGTGAAGAACTGCGTGTTATGAGAGAGACGGTAACGTCTGGGGGGAGTCGGGTCACGGATCCGGAAACATGGCCCTTTTCTGGGATGCTCTTCCGGTTAACTGTATGTGGATGAGCTGCTTTATGTGTAAAGTGACGTTAATCATCTTGTAAAATACACCATCTAATTTTGGGGTGGTGGCATCTTGTTTATTTTAAAACATTTCCCCAAATTCACCTTTGATGGTTTTTTCCGTAAGTAAAAGAAGAGAAAATGGAAGAAAGAGACCTGCTGTCGGACCTGCAGGACATCAGCGACAGCGAGAGGAAAACCAGCTCGGCGGAGTCCTCCTCAGGTACCGGTGCTCCCGCCCGGGCCTCGCCTGCAGCCCCCCGGGCAGGCCAAGGTTTACCTTCCGGCTCTGCCTTCTTCCAACAGCGGAATCAGGGTCAGGTTCTGAGGAGGAAGAGGAGGAAGAGGAGGAGGAGGAGGAGGGGAGCACCAGTGAAGAATCGGAGGAGGAGGAGGAGGAAGAGGAAGAAGAGGAGGAAGAAACCGGGAGCAACTCTGAGGAGGCGTCCGAACAGTCGGCGGGTGAGGGGCGTGCGAGGCTGCGGTTGTTCTGGTTCGATTGTGAACACGTTTCGTAGTTACCATAGAGAGGCGAGAAACTGTGGAAAAGTGACTGAAAGTCTGATTTAAGAATATTTCCAAGCTGGAAATCCCTTACCGTCTGGGACTCGCGTAAAGCCCCACGTCCCGCTCTCTGCCAGCTGACGCTCGTCTCCCCAGTCTGCTCGCGCGGGGCTCTGGCGGTCCCTGGACTCGCGGCGCAGCGCTGGGCTGAGCACACGCCTGTTCCTTTTGCAGAAGAAGTGAGTGAGGAAGAAATGAGTGAGGAAGAGGAGCGAGAGAACGAGAACCACCTGTTGGTTGGTAAGAGAGCTCCCCGTAGCGGCTGGTCTTCCTCGTGCTGGTGGGGACGTGCCGTGGGCGGCTCCCCGTCTAGATGGACCGCTTCCCAGGCGGGTGGCACACCACGAGCCCCCCAGGCCTCCCCAGAAGCGACAGTGCGTTCCCGTCCTGGCCCTGTCCAGGGACCGGCGTTGGGAAGCAAGGAGCAGCTTGGCCAGCAGGCCCTGCTCTGAGCGCGCACCGGGACTCGGGCACTGAGGGAGCTGCGAAATGCCAGCTCGGGTCCGGTCCTTGCAGCAGAAGCCGGGTCTGGTGGCACGGGCCGGCCCTGGGAGGGCAGGCCTGGTGTGGCCTCCGTCAGGCAGCCAGGCTTTGTCCTTGGCCTGACCGCCGTGCCCTGTGCTGTACACGTGTCCCGCAGGCCACGTGGCAGTGCTGCTGTGTGCGCGCTCCGTGCCCCAGAGCAGGACGGGGTTAGTGACGCATGCCCAGTCCTGGTTCCATGCTCAGCTCAACTTTTAAAGTTCCAGAGTCACGATTCGACCGAGATTCCGGGGAAAGCGAAGAAGGGGAGGAGGAGGCGGGTGAGGGCAGCCCGCAGAGCAGCGCACTGACGGAGGGAGACTACGTGCCCGACTCCCCAGCCTTGTCGCCCATTGAGCTCAAGCAGGAGCTGCCCAAGTACCTGCCGGCCCTGCAGGTCAGGCCCCGGCCCCTCGCGTCCTCCCCTCACCCGCAGGGCCTGCTCCTTGCTTGGGGACGAGATGGGGCAGGTCGCTAAGAGCAGAGGGGCTGCTGGGCCCCTGTGCAGGGAGGGAGCGATGGAGGCAGCGGCCCCACAGGCCGCGCAGTGGAGCGGGAGGCCGGCAGCCTGGGGCGGGGGCTCTGCCCTCCCAGGTTCTCTGCGGAGCAGTGTCCCTCCACGCGGCCGTCCACGGGGGTCAGATGGGCACCAAGGCGGCCTCATCACTGCCGCTGCACAGGGCCGGAGGGCAGCGCAGACCATGGATATGGGCAGGTGCCGTTTTGGGCTTGTGCAGGGACAGCGCCAGCGAGTGAAGGGCGCTGCCAGGAGGGTTGGGAAGGGCACGGCCGAGAGGGTCCTGCAGCTCCGGGGACTCCTGACCTCCTCCCTGGCACCCTGGGCTGGAAGGTTCTCTCTAGCCGAGTGGCCTGTGCTTGGTTAGCGCCCTCCTCGTTAGTGCTTCGGAACAGCGCAGCCCAGCAGGGGACCCCTGCCCTGTGTGCCAGCTTCAGGGCCCACGCGGAGGGGAGGGAACCGGCGCTGGGGCATCACGGGCTCTGCAGAGGGCGGGGCCTGTCCTCAGCGTTCTCAGCACAGGCAGGGGCCACACCCAGCGCGAGGGAGGAGCTTCCCCCTGACATGGCGCAGAGTTGCTCCTGGCCCTACCACCTGCCCTCACCCTGCGCCCTCCAGGGGCGTCCACAGGAGGCCGTGCTGCGCATCTGCTCCGTGCGGGGGGGCGGTGTCCCGCGGGGGGGCGGTGTCCCGCGGGCGGCCGAGCCCTCACGCTGGGGCTCCCCTGCAGGGCTGCCGGAGCGTGGAGGAGTTCCAGTGCCTGAACAGGATCGAGGAGGGCACCTACGGGGTGGTGTACAGAGCAAAGGACAAGAAGACAGGTGGGTGGAGCCCAGTGCAGTCCCACGGGTGCGGAGACTAATGGCAGGGCCAGAGGGGTGCAAGTCCAGCCCTAGTGTGTGAGTCCCACGGCAGCCCCTCGTGGGGAGGTTCCTGGCCGACCGCCTGGCCCCTGGCAGGGACAAGGAGCCACTAGCTGGGGTCGGAGCCCGAGCTGGCCTGTACCCGCAGCCCACACCTTCGGCGTGAGGTTGATGAATGCGGATTCACGTCCGCACAGCTGCCTTGGATTTTGAGCCCCCGTTTTCTCCCCACCTTGGTCCCAGACCGCCCCATATCTGGCCGGCGCCAGGTCGTGCCTCACCTGAGCAGCTATGTGCAGGTTGGAGCCCTCAGCACCTGCAGAAGCCAGAGGTCAACCAGGCCCTGGAGCTCTGCTATTCACTCGTGACAGTGGCGGCGCCCCCTACAGGAGAGATAGGGCCGGGAGGGTGAGGCGGCGTGCACGTGGGCTGGTGTGAAGGTTGTGGCTGGCGCTGTGCGCTTAGCGCGCATCCCTGTGTGCCGGTGTCGAGCGATGCTCCCGAGCAGCTGTGTGGGCCTTGGACTCCCCGGCACTGAGGCGGTTCTGTGGGGGAGTCAGCGGCTGGGGTGCTGCGACGTGGAGGCGCGAGGTCCCCTGGTCGCAGCAGGCGTGCAGGTGACCCGGGAGATGTGCCTTAAGCTGCTGGGGGCCACGTTCCTGCGCTCACATGTGCTCTCCGTGAGGCGAGGTCTCTGGGGAACGACAGGTGCGTTGGCAGCTCTTCGCCAGTCTGCGCAGGAATGTTCTCTCTGCGCCTGACCCCACATCACGTCTCTGCAGACGAGATCGTGGCTCTGAAGCGGCTGAAGATGGAGAAGGAGAAGGAGGGCTTCCCCATCACGTCGCTGCGGGAGATCAACACCATCCTCAAGGCCCAGCACCCCAACATCGTCACCGTCAGGGTGAGCGCTCGGCCGCGCGTCCTCCCCGACCCCTGGGGTCCTGGCAGGGGTGGGCGTGGGGCCGGGAGCCTGTACCCGGCACCCAGGCCTGCGTGGTGCGCAGGAGATCGTGGTGGGCAGCAACATGGACAAGATCTACATCGTGATGAACTACGTGGAGCACGACCTCAAGAGCCTCATGGAGACCATGAAGCAGCCCTTCCTGCCAGGTGCGGACGCCGCGGCCCGGGGCGGGAGCAAGGGCAGGAGCAGTGTCCCCGCGGCAACGCTGGTGACGCACGCGCTGGCGTGTACGAGGGCCGCGCTGGGCTGAAGCCTCTGCAGATGGCTCTTGGGACCCAGGCCCTATCCGGGCTCCGAGGGCGCTCTAGAGGCTGGGGCACGCCCGTGACCCCGCCGCTGTTGCAGGGGAGGTGAAGACCCTGATGATCCAGCTGCTGCGCGGCGTGAAGCATCTGCACGACAACTGGATCCTGCACCGGGACCTCAAGACGTCCAACCTGCTGCTGAGCCACGCCGGCATCCTCAAGGTGAGCGCCGGGGAGCGCCGCGCCCAGCCGCGCCCCGGCTCTGCCCACAGCCCAGCTCTGCCCACAGCCCGGCCCTCTGTCCTCACAGGTGGGTGACTTCGGGCTGGCACGGGAGTACGGGTCCCCTCTGAAGGCCTACACCCCCGTCGTGGTGACCCTGTGGTACCGCGCCCCTGAGCTGCTGCTCGGCGCCAAGGTGAGTCGGGGGTCTGGGCGCCTCCCTCCCCGCTCGGGCCACACGAGGACAGGTGGCCCGACGCAACCAGCCCTCCTGAGCTGCGTCTCCCGCGCTCAGGAATACTCCACGGCCGTGGACATGTGGTCTGTGGGCTGCATCTTTGGGGAGCTGCTGACTCAGAAGCCGCTGTTCCCTGGGAAGTCGGACATCGACCAGATCAACAAGGTGTTCAAGGTGAGCTGGGGCCGTGGCTGTCCCTCTGTGGGCGTTCGGCCCCACCTGGCGCTCGCTGCTCAAGGAACGGGGCCGGGGCTGAGGTGCGACCGTGATACAGGTGTTGGCATTTGTGCCATTTGTTGGATCTGTGGCAGGCGTGGTTGCTTTTGACGTCCTTGTCTTTCAGGACTTGGGGACCCCCAGTGAGAAAATCTGGCCTGGCTACAACGACCTCCCGGCAGTCAAGAAGATGACCTTCAGCGAGTACCCCTACAACAACCTGCGCAAGCGCTTCGGGGCGCTGCTCTCCGACCAGGGCTTCGACCTCATGAACAAGTCAGTCTCTGCGCCGCCTGGCAGGGGTGGGGCAGGGGTGTCACGGTCCCTGGAGCCCCAGCCCCGGGCTGGCCCCCTGGCACCCCCACACCTGGCCCTTAGGGGACCCTGAAGGCTGGGGGTCAGGCGTGCCCTCCACCGGGCCTGGCCACAGCCGGCACCAGATGCCGTGTTCCCCCAGGTTCCTGACCTACTTCCCCGGGAGGAGGATCAACGCCGAGGACGGCCTCAAGCACGAGTATTTCCGCGAGACCCCCCTCCCCATCGAGCCCTCCATGTTCCCCACGTGGCCCGCCAAGAGCGAGCAGCAGCGGGTGAAGCGGGGCACCAGCCCGCGGCCCCCGGAAGGAGGCCTGGGCTACAGCCAGCTGGTGAGGCCCGGCTGGTGGGGGTCCCCGGGGTCGGGCTGGCTGGTCAGGGTCCTCACGGTGCCCAACCCCGTCCAGGGTGACGACGACCTGAAGGAGACGGGCTTCCACCTCACCACCACCAACCAGGGCGCCTCGGCCGCCGGCCCCGGCTTCAGCCTCAAGTTCTGAAGGTCGGGGCTGGCCGGCCGCGCCCAGGCCGCGGGGAGCATCGGCCCGGCCCAGCCTGGCCCGACGTGGACACAGCTGCTGCGGCCGGAGACACCCAAGTCTTGGAACTCCTCATATTGTTTGGTTTTCCACGTTTTGTTTTTAGATTACGTTGTTTGTAAATTCGTAGAATTAAATCACATTTTCCTGGTGGAGGGAAAAGCTGTATGTTTCAGATACACCTGGTTGGCCAGCAAGGAACACACACAGGGCGGGCTGCACGTGACGAGGAACAGATCTGGGTGTGGGGGGGGGCCTGTTTTTTAATTCTTGTGGCTGGAGGCCAGTTTCTGCACGGGGTTGAGCCTCCCTGCCCTCACCCGGCCCCCAGACGTGGCGTGCTGGCAGCCTTGGCCACTGGGGGTTTTTATAAGGTGTCAGGAGTTTCAAAATGTGGTGAAATATTCTTGGAGGAAGCTCTGATGTGTCCCTCCATTAGGCTGGGCTGGCCCCAGGCTGGGTCGCAGGCCACCTGTGCTCTGGGGGATGGGTGGGTGACAGGGCTCAGCCCTGGGGCTCTGACCCCAGCCCTCGCCTGGCCGAGTGGGACGTTAGCCTCGGACAGCAGAGGGTCTTCTCAGCACCCGCCCGGGGCCTCCCCGCTGGCCCATGCCCGGCTCACTCCCTCACAGAAGGCCTGGAGGCACAGCTACCCCACTCGTCCAGGCCAGCCGGGTTGCCTCCTTCAGGAAGCCCTCCTTGCCTCACCCATCTCTGAGCAGACCCTGGGCTGGCCCAGCAATGCCCCACTGGCACGTGGGCCTGTCGGTGCCACCGCTGCTCAGACACCACCTGGGCAGAGCCCCTCTCACCTGTGGGCTGCATCCTCAGCCCAAGGGACTGGGCAAGAGGGATGCCTGGCCCCGAGGGTCCCCACATCCAGGGGGTGGGGCCACCTCCCCACCTGCTATGGGTCCAGCCTGGCTGCCCGCCACCCTCCCAAGAAAGGGCGCAGAGACTTAAGAGAGAAAGTGCTTTATCAGCGGGGCCTGCCGCCCAGCGGGGCTCCGAGCTCAGCTCCTCACACGGACGCGCCAGGAGTAGGTTGTGAGCACGCGCTGGTGCCGGCGCACCACACACGTGTAGGTGCCCTCGTTGACGGCGTTGGCGATGATGCTCAGGTGTGCCTCGCCCAGTGCCAGGTAGCCTGGGTAGGAGAACTCCAGGGGCTCCTGGTCCTTGTACCAGCTGTGGGGGAGGGGATCCTGCAGCACTGCCCAGCCCGCAGCCCCCAGCCCAGGACCCCCAGGCCCCGGCCACTCACTACACTTTGCCTTTCTTGTGGAGGATCTTCCGGCCACAGCGGAAGGTGACGTTCCTGCCCTCGGGCACCAGCTTGGTTTTGGTCCTGGGGGGTGGTGGGGTGGCGGCCACCGTGGGGAAGGGGAATTCTGCTTGGGGGGGGGGAGTGCCACGTCAGCGTTCCCCCCAACCCAGACCCGGGCCCAAGTAGCCCCTGCCCCGGCCCCGCCCCGGGCGGCACCGTAGCAGAAGTCGCAGCTGCTGGGGCAGAGCCTCTTCATGAGCCGCCGGCGGGCGTCGCAGAGGCCCCTCCGTGCCCAGGACTCGCACACGAGCAGCCGGTCCAGGCAGCCTGCAGGGAGGGCGGCCTGGCTCAGGGCCGTGCGGGCGCCCCCGCCCCCGCCCCTGCCCCCTGCCCCCTGCCTGCCCGAGGGCCTCACCGTAGAGCCGGTGCAGCCCCCACAGCTCGTCCTGCGACAGCGCCTTCCAGCCGCGCAGCGTGGCGTTGAGGTGCATGAGCGCCCGGCCGTGCTGCGAGTGCATCAGGCCCAGCGCGTGGCCGATCTCGTGGGCCGCCACGTGCACCAGGTCCGTGAGCCACACGCCTGCGGGCCCCGCGGGTCAGCGCGGGTCAGCGCCTCGAGCCCCTGGCCCAGCCCCTCGGCCCGCAGGCCTGCTCCCCAGGCCGGCACGTCTGCTGGAGCTCAGCAGCCGAGCCGCCCTCGCCGCAGCCACGGGAAGATAAGAACGCACAGGGCCCGGCGGTGAGCTCGGCCCCCAGGAATGCGGCTCCCTCTCCGCGGCGTGGGGGGCAGGGAGGACAGTTCTGGGCTGCCGTGACCCAGGCCTGCTCGACCCCACAGCGGCCACCACCCCTTGGAAGTCCCTCCCGCTGCAGCCCACAGTGGCGCCAAGACCTGGAGCCCCAGACAGCCAGGCTGACAGGTCACCTTTCTTCCAGCTGTAGCGCGTGGGGCCCAGAACCCAGTACTCGCTATCGTCGAAGTGGATGCCGCCGTGCGGGGGGAAGAAGGCGTGGGCCAGCTCCCCCGTGGGGCCGTCGAAGCAGTGGTGCAGCGCCGAGGCCAGGCAGTCCGTGTGGTTGGCCGGGTAGAAGCCTGCGGGGGCACGGGGCTGAGCGAGGGCGCGCACGGCCGGGCGGGGGCGGGGGCAAGTGCCCACCTATCCGCAGGTCGCTGGGCTGCTCAGGGGCCACTTCGCGGAAGCTGAAGGGGGACACGTCGCTCCACATGCGGAAGGCGGCTGCCAGGGCCCGCCGGGTCTCGCGGGGGCTCAGCAGGTTCCGCGGGAAGGAGAGGACCCTGGGGCAAGGGGCGCGGTCAGGCGCAGTGGCCAGGCTGTGGCCACGCCCTTCTCCCCCAGGGCCAGGCCGCACCTGTAGGTGAGGTTGAAGTGGTCCCAGCGCAGCCTGGCCGGGGTCAGCGTGTAGCGGCGTCTGCGGGGGCCCAGTGGGCCTGGGACCTGGGCGGCCGCTACTCCTGCGGGGCCCGCGGCAGGGACATCTCCCTTCAAGGGAAGAAGGCGTGTGTGGGGAGGCAGCAGGGGCAGCCCCCAGGCCCAGAAAACGGTGCGAACTCGCACTGGAAGGAAAGGGGGTGCCCAGGGATGGGAGGGGGTCGGTGTTCCCTCTTTTTGCCTCTGTGTTCTCTGGTTTTCTGTCCTGTGTTCCTTTTTACCTGAGAGAAGAGTTACTAAACACAAGGCCCCGGCCAAGGAGCTGGACGTGAGATGCGCCGCCTCCCACCTCTCCCAACCGCCGGACCGACGCTCCGACCCTCCGCCCCGGGGACTCACGTGCAGACGCACAGACAGCCGCCCCGCGGGCCACGGACACCTCTGTGGGGGCCCACAGACGGACCCCAGAGCGCACCTGGCCTCCCGCCCGCCGCTCACCTGCGCTGCGCTCCAGGCCCGCACCGCCGGGGCGCCCAGCCGGGCCAGCAGCACCAGGGCGGGCAGGAGGCACAGGGCGCCCAGCACGGCTCCCAGCCGGCGGCCCTGGACGCCGCCCCCCGGGGTCTCCAAAGGGACACAGGCCCCGCGGCCCATAGTGGACTGGCTGCCGGGCTCAGCGCCGCATGGGGCAGCGCGGCCGGGGGACCCGGGTCGAGGAGCCGCCGCCGCGGTCGCCGCCGCCGAGGAGCGGGAGGGGAGGCGGCGGCGGGCGGCTCGGGTTACAGCGGGAGGGGGAGGGGGCCGCCCCTGAAGGGAACCAGCTGGCCCGCCGACCGCGTGGGGAGCAGCCCGCCCCCTCCAGCCGGGGCGCGGGGCGCAGGGCCGGGGTCGGCGGCCGGGGCCGGGCAGGGCCCGCTGGGCGGGGTCGCTTGAGCGGCGGACGGAGAGGGCCCCGGGCGGCCAGGGAGGGGCGGGCGCCAGGGGCGCAGGCCGCGGAAGGGCAGTCAGGTGGGTTCCCAGGCCGGCTGGGGGCTCAATGCCGCGGTGGCGTTTTTCCCAAGCGGAGTCCCCCCCAGAGCCTTGACCCCAAATAGCAGAGCCTCCGTCTCCCCCCTGCACGGGCCCGAGTGTCCCCGCGAGAGGGGAGGGACGCGGCGGGAAGGGGACGTGGCAGTGAGTATGCGCGGCCGAGGGGGGCAGGGGAGGGGCACGTGCGGCGGGCAAGGGTCGCAGAGGCGCTGCGTTGGGTGCAGGAGGGAGGGCACCTGCCGGGGTCCCGCTCAGGGCGGGGAAGGGGCGAGCCTGGGCTCGGATGGGACCCGCAGGGGGCAGCGCGGGAGGGGGTGTCGGGGGTGTGTAGGGACCCGGAATCCCGGAGTCGGCGACAGACAGGGGAGGGGTCCTGGAGCGCGGACCGGCGCGGACCGAGGCTGGGACTGTCCTGCCTGGGGCGGGGCCGGGGGCGCAGACGGGGAAGGCCCGACGGGGAGGCCGCCGAGCCAGGCGCGGCGCTGGCGAGGGCGCCTCTGGCTGCGGAACCGGGGGCCGGCGGCCCGCGGGGTCGCGGACTGCGAGGCGGGGGCCGAGGGGTTCTGAGCCAGACCAGGCCCAAGTCCGGTCCCTCGCGCTCTCCATGCCGGCCTTGGGCCAGAGTGACAGCGGCGGCCGCCGGCGGGGTCAGAGCCAAGCAGCTGGCGGGCGGCCGCGGGCGGGAGGGGCGTGGTGGAGACAGGGCGTGTGGTTCTTGGAAAGCGCCCGGCTCCAGCCGCTCAGCCGACGGCAGCGCCCCCTATTCCCGGCTCCACATTTACTCCCACAACTCGGCCCCCCTTCCACTCGTGCGCGCGCCTGCCCTTCCTCAGCTCCACGTCCCCTCGGCCCGACCCTGCCAGGGTCCTCCCCCCACTCCCTGCCGGGCCAGGCCCCTGCAGCCCGCCCCCAGGACGGAGGGAGGAGGGAGGGGACACAGGAAGGCCCCGCGGGGCGGCCTGCTGTCGGGGGGCACAGCGCAGTGCGGGTCCCCGGCCTTGCAGGACCGGAGCCAGGGTCGCGGGGAGTGGCCGGGGCCCGCGCCTGGAGATATTTCTGGCCCTGAGGCCCGAGTCTCGGCAGGAGCCTGGACCCGTGAGCCCAGCACGGCAGGACGGCCGGGGCGGGGGCAGGGCCGAGGACCCCAAGTTCCCAGCCCCAGGCAGGCAGCAGGCGGCAATGTCCATGAATCTTTTTATAAAATACAGGGTGGGGGCTTGCGAAGGCAGTTCCCGGACGTGGCTCCGGGACGCGCCGGGGGCGGGGATGTCGCGGGCTCACACGAAGATCTGGATGCGGTCGCGGATGGGCTGGCGGCAGATGGGGCAGGCGCTGAGCGCGGCGCCGCAGGGCGCGCACGCGCCGTGGCCGCACTGGAACACGAGGCGGATGTGGCTGTCGATGCAGATGGGGCAGGTGATGCGCTCCTCCATCTGCCGGTACCGGCTCTGCAGCTCCTCCACCAGCTGCCGCGGGGGGCCGGGCGCGGGGGCGGCGCTTGCCACCTCCGAGCCGTCTGCGGGGAGAGGGAGGGACTGGGTGCGACCCGGACCAGGTGTGAGCCGGGACGGGTGTGATGGGGCCAAAGTGTGATCCGGGCCCAGGTGTCAGCCGGGACCGGGCGTGAGCCGGGGGCAGGGCGTGAGCAGAGGGCGAGGGCGGGGCTGGGCGCAAACGGGGCAGGGGCCAGGGACAAGGACCGGGCCGGGGGCGGGTGTAGCAGCCCGCCAAGACAGGAAGCGGGGCGGGGCACTCGGCCCACCCACCTGGGCGCAGCTTCTTGCTGATGGCCACCTGGCACCTGATGCACTTCTTCATCCTGCGCGCGCACTCTGCGGGGGGAGAGCGCGGTTGGGCAGGGCCGCCGTGCCCCCCGGCGCCGCCCGGGCCCGCACTCACCCTCGCACACCGTGCGGTGCTGGCACGGCGCGAAGAGCACCAGCAGCGCCAGCTCGGAGCACACCAGGCACTCGGCGGCCTCGAGCCCCGCGGCGGCCACGTGCAGGTTCGTCACGGTGTTCGGGGTGCCGGGCACGTGCGTGGGGCCCGGGGCCGCGCCGCCGCCCGCCTGCCGCTCCCTGCAGTTGGAGGCGGCGGCTTGAAAGGGCCCGGCGGCCGCAGAGCCCGCGCCCCGCCCCGCGCGCGAGCTCACCGGAAGCGCTGGGCACAGCCCTGCAGGGCCTTGAGCAGGCGGCCCTCGGCCACCAGGTCCAGCGGGCTCCGGCCGCGGTGGTTGGCGTAGCTCACGTCGGCGCCCTCCAGCGCCAGGAAGCAGGCGACTGCCGCGCCCGCCGTCAGCTCCGCGCCGCCCGGGAGGCCCGAGGCCTGTAGCTGGGCGGCAGGATGCAGGCGGTGAGGGCGGGCGCGGGAGCAGCCGGCGCCCATTCCAGAGGCCCCGACTCCGGGCAGCAGAGTTGGGGAGGCACCCAGCTCTGAACCACCACTCCTCACCCCCTTTCCCAGGCAGGCCACGGCTGCAGAATCGCAGGTGCTGGGGGTCACGAGGGGGCGGCTCCTCAAAACCAGCCTCCCAGGCCACCCCCCGGCAGAAAGCATGGCTCCCTGGGCCGGCACTGCTGGTGCCAGGTCCTGAGGCCAGGCGCCACGGTACCCTCGCCACACCCAGCTCCGCTTCCTCACCCTGGACAGCAGCTGCAAGGGCCCTGGGTCCCCCCCGGCCCCATCAGCCACCAGGGGCAGCATCTGATGACGCTGCAGAGCCACATGCAGGGCTGTGTCCCCCTCCTCATCCTCCGCGTTGACACTGCAACCGGCATCCACCAGCAGTGGCACCAGTCCCACGTGGGCCTGCTGCACGGCCAGATGCAGCGGGGACTGGAGCTTCCTGTTGCGCACGTTCACGTCACAGCGGCCCTGGGGAGGGGCACACGTTCTGCTTGGGGACCCCAGCAGGCCCCCAGCTCCCCGGTCCCTGGGCAGGCCCCACACCCTGCCCGCACCTCCCTGATGAGGATCTGGGCCACCTCACGGTGGTTGTTGAGGGCGGCCAGGTGCAGCGCCGTGAAGCCATCCTCCTTCTTGGCGTCCACAAGCTGCCGTGCTCGTGCCAGAATCTTCCGGACAGCTCTGTAGGAGCAGGGAGATGGTCTAGGGCCTGGGGCCGTCCCCAGGGTGTCCTGGCCAGTGGCAGGAACTGGGTGCCCACACTCACAGCGCATGGCCCTTGAGGGACGCGTGGTGCAGCAGCGTGAAGCCCTGGCTGTTGGTGGCAGTGACGCTGATGCCAGGCACCTCAGTGAGGACCTCAACGATGCTGCTGGCGCCGGCACCCGCTGAGATGGCTGAGTGCAGGGGCGTGTCGGCATGGGCGTCCTGTCGCGGGGAGCCAGTGGTCACTTGGCGGTGACTTCCTCTGGGGTCAAGCTGCCTCCTTAACCCCAGGTCAGGGTTGGGGCACAGGGGACCAGCACTCACAGGCAGGTTGACGTCACAGCCGCGCTCACACAGGACCCTCACCACCTCCAGGAAGCCCCTCTGCACGGCCACATGCAGCGCTGTGCTGCGGGAGCTGTTGAGGGCGTCCGCCCCGCACCCTGCGCTCAAGAGCACCCGGGCAGCCTCAGGCTGGTTCCTGCCGGAAGAGAGCGGGAGGGAGGAGGCACGATGCCCAGTGGCTGGACCCCGGCGCTCGGCCGCTCCGGGTCCTCCCAGGCCTCACCCCAGGGCCGCATAGTGCAGGGCCGTGTTGCCCTCCTCGTCCGGCAGGTCCGCTCCGGCCCTTGCCTGCAGCAGCAGCCGCACCAGCTCCACCTGGCCCAGGTAGGCAGCCACCTGCAGGGCTGTCCTGCCCTGGTTCTTGGTGTCCACCTGCCAGGACAGCCAGCAGGTGAGTCCCCGGCTCTCTCCCCAACCCTTGTGGGGAGGAAGGCCAGGAAGGGAGCACACCTGTTCCGGGTGCCTCTGCAGCAGGTCCAGAGCCCGGGCCACGTTGCCCAGCACCACCTCCACCACTAGCCGCCCTGCGTGTTCGGGGTCACCCTTCTGGGCCCGCAGCTTGTCCAGGGCCACGCTCAGAGAGCCTGGGGGCAGGGCTGAGGTCAGTGTTGGCCAGGGGAAGCCCACCTCCCATTGGCCACCTGGGCTAGTGCCCCACTTTTGTTCTCCCTGGCGCGCTCGGCCACGTCCAGGTTGGCGTCCTCCTCGGGCCGGTAGGCTACCAGGCAGGAGGGGCTGAAGGTCCACTGCTGACCACCAACTGCCACTCGCAGGTTCCCGTCTCCAAACACTTTGACCACTTTCCCAACGCGGCCCAGGGCCTGAGGGGGAGAGGTGGGGTCACAGCAGGCCACGGGTGGGGGCGGGGCAGGGGTGGGGCACTCACGGGGGCCATGTCGTCCGTCCACTCGCCGTGCCCGGCCTGCAGTCGCTTCGCGGCATCCAGGTCGTCGATGACCCGGACCACGTCGCCCACCCAGAAGGAGTTGTGCTGAACAACAGAAAGGCACGTGAGGGGGTCCCCCCGGCCCCACGTGGCTGTCCAGGGTCACGGGCACTCGGGAGTGACCCACCAAGCTCCACAGGCCGGGCAGTCCCAGCCTGCCCCCCACCCCCAGCACAACCAGGTCTGGCTGGACAAGGGCAGCAGGCGACAAGGCAGCTCTGGGTGGCCCAGCCCAGAGCCATGGGGTGACAGCCATGGAGACAGCCGGGAGGCCGTGTCCAGACCAGACACAAGCCAGCTTTGGGGAGGTGCAAAGGCCAGGGTGCCCACCCCTGGGGAGCCTGAACCCGGAGGGGCAGGAGGCAGCAAGGCCGGGTGTGTGGGGGTGGGGCTCCTCCCCCCTACTCTGTGCCCCGACACCTGCACCCTCATCTGTGGAGAACTCGCTCCCCAAGCCCATCCTGTGACTCCCCACACCCCCTCCTTGAAGGCCGGGGTGTCCCAGACCAGAGGTGCAGAGCAGAGCTGACTCCTCCACCCCACTAGTCCTACCCCGCCTCCCCCATCCCCACCACCGTGTCTCCCAGACAACTCAGTCCCTGCCTCCCTGAGCCCTGTCCTCACAGCTGCTCACACCTGCCCCCCACGCTGCCTTCTCTGCCCACAGTGCTGTCCTGGCCCCTCAGTCCTCAGGACAGGAGGCTTGGGCCTGCCCACTACAGCCCCACCAGCCCTGGTGCCCTTCTCTGGGTCTCATCATACCCGATCCCTCTTCTCCTGGACCCCACCTCCACCCACCAGGCCTCCCCTTCCTTCAGGGCTGGGGGCTCATGGGTGGGGGCTGGCACCCCAGTCCTGCCTGACCACTCCCCAGTGCTGGGTAGGTATGTGGAAGGTTGCAGAAGTGAATGGAAGGGGCTCAGCCCGGCCCCCCATGCACCTTGGTGAGAGCCCCAGGGTGGAAGGTCCAGCGGGTCTCATGGTTGAACTGCACACGCACGTCCCCGCGGTCCGTGATGCGGTGCACGGTGCCCGTCTGTCCGATAAACTGTGGCGGGTCACGGAGGCTATGGCTGGGTTAGGCTGGACTCCAGGGAAGGAGGAGGGCTGGGGTCTGGAGGACTCAGGAGGGGAGGGCACGGGGGCTCGGCAGGCGGGGCGGCTCACCTCCGCCATCCTGGGGTTCCAGCCACCGTGGCCCTCCTGCATCTCCCTCAGGACGTCTGTGTCCAGCAGACACTTGACCTTGTCCCCATGCTGGAAGGGCTGGCCGTCAGCACTCACCCTGCGCTGCAGCTCTGCCGGCTTACCTGGGGGAAGGCAGGCCGGCCTCAGGCAGCAGCCCCTCCCCTCCAGGACTGCACAGGCAGCCCCTGCCCAGCCAGGGAGGGAGGGCAGCTGGTGTCAGCAGGATGGCCCCGTACCGAGCCTCGGGAGGTGCTCCTTGTAGTAGAAGCCGCCTGCCGCCTCACCCACACACTTGAGGTCCACCTTGCCCTTGTGGCCCACACGGTACACGTTGGTGGTACCATCAGCCCACGTGACACTGGCCACACTCCGGCCTGTCTCCACATCCCAGCCACGGATGTCCACCACTCGGCCTGGCTTCCCTTCCCCTCCTGGGGAGAGAGTCCCCGCCAGCAGGCTAAGGCTGTGCCTCGAGGCTGAGCCGTAGCCAGCCACAGCCCAGCCCCACCTCCCCGTCCCCTCTGCCCCCACTCACCATCCTGGGAGCCCCACTCCCAGTCGGGCCCTCGCACCACCTTTGCCCCCTGGAAGATGCCCCTCAGCGGGATCCTTGGGAGGCCCTGGCGGGGACTCAGTGTCACACTGCAAGAGAGCGGGTCCTGAGCCCCTGAGGAGAGGCCCATCCTGCAGCCCCAGCAGGTGTGAGTGGGAGCTAGGGATGCAGCAGCTTCAGGACGGGGGTCCCAGCAGAGCAGCACCCTCCACACTCAGGGGAGGCTCCAGGTGAGCCATTGGTACCCCTGGACTGGGGCCTGGAGTGAGCCTGCTGGGCATGTCCCTCGGGGGACTTCCCTGACACCAGGCTCCCACCCTCACAGCAAGGCCTCTGGGGGCAGTCACTTCATGCCTGCTGCCTCTCAGAGAGCCAGGGCACAGCCTGGCCTGGAGAAGGGCTCAGGAGCAGGGAAGGGAGGAGCGAGGAAGGCAGGTGTGGCCAGCAGCCCCCAGACAGCTGGCCCACTCCCACACTTCCTGCAGACAGCTGGGATCTGGAACACACACTTCCCTCCCAGTGCAGGGAGGGACAGGGAGACAACGGTGACAGCACAGGGGACAAGGGATGGCACCTCCAGGTGCCTGGCCCAGCCCAGCAGACTCCCCAGCCCAATTCCCTCTGCCCACAGCGAAGCAGCCTCCCAGCCAGGCCAGGGGCACCTGCCCGGCTGTGCCAAGCTTGGGCTGTCCTGCCAGAGGCCTCGCTGCCAGGCCTGGTGCCTCCATGGGGAACGCTGGCTGCAGCCACACACAGGCCTCCTCGGTGCCCCAGCCTAACGCTGTACCAGGAGCCACGCCTGGCTCTCGGTGTGGTGCTAGGACAGAAGAGATCCTGCCACCAAGCTCTGCAGACCTCCCTGGTAGACAATGCTGCCTTCCTCAGGGTGGGGGCTGGTGTCCGTGCCCCAAAGTGACCAAGGCCTTGGCCATCTGGATGGCTCGGGAAAGGGAGAAAACGGCTCCAGTCCCGGGAGGCCAAGGCCTGGGTGGGTCCAGGCACCTGTCACCAGGCCTGAAGATCAGCCAGGGAGGACCCGGTGTGACCAAGCCCTGGCACGCTGTTGCGGGCAGCGGGGAACTCACGGGCGCGAGTGGGCTGTCTCGTAGCGCTCGAAGGCGTGGGCGAGGTCGTGCTTGTTGTGCATGTAGCACTGCGTGCAGAGGTCGTAGTCGAAGCAGACGCGGCACTTCCAGCGCATGCCCCGCAGCCCGTGCTTCTTGCAGCAGTCACAGATGATGTTGGGGTGGCGGACGCCTGGGGGCGGCCCGAGTCAGGGAAGGGGCCGCCCCACCCCCGGGGCCCCACCCCCTCGCCAGCCCCCAAGGCTGCGCACCGATCTGGGCGTTGTCGTAGAGCAGCAGGTCGTGTGCGCCTTGGTAGCCGGCGCGATAGTTGGTGCGGGTGCCCTGGTCCCACTGCACGACAACCGTGCGGTCGGGGGTCGATGGGCTGCCGTGGCGGCCGAGCTCCACCACTGTGCCCACGCCGCCCTCGCCGCCGTCCTGCTGGCCCCACTTCCAGTCCACGCCGCGCACCACACGCATGCCCACCTGCACGCCGGCCTGGGGGTCTGGGTCCATGGCTGGCAGGGCTCCTCAGAGACCTGCAGGGAGAGGGCGCCCTCAGGCTGCATCTGGAGGCCACAGGGCCAAACTGCCCTCAGGACAGTGCTCACCTGCCCAGAGAAGGCCACCTGGGAGATACACACAGGCCCAGGAAGGAGCGAGGCAGAGGGGCTGGACGGCATGTGCCAATGCCTTGGGGCTGGGGAGACCCACGGCCAGCAGGGAAGGTGGCAGTGGCACCCGGCCTGGAGGGAAGGTGGGGCCGAGGCTGCACCACCGCAGTCTGGCCCAAGGGGTCAGGAATCAGACCCGGCAGAGGAGGTCCCCGAGCATCTGCCCATGCTAACGGATTCCATCCTAGGTGGGCAGTGCCGTGAGCCATCGATACGTATTTGTTTAAAAATTAATGGATTTCAATCGTAGATCTCAACGTGAAAGGTAAGATAATAAAGCTTTCAGAATAAAACTGACTACTACTGCTCTTTGTGGAGACAACCGATACGTTGCACTTCACTAAACTAAGAGCCGCTGCTCACCAAGGCATCATTAAGCAACTGAGCAGGTGGTGGCAGGTGAGAGATGTTTGCGACACGCAGTCCCCCCAGAGGACTCGTACCCAGAACGTGTGAAGAACCCGACGGATCCGTATGGAGAATCCACCGCCCAGCAGAAAAGCGCAAACACCAGAACGGGCAGCAGACGACTAACACGCGAGGTGTCTGGTCACCAGGACGCCGCCCTGGGCAGGACGCTGGTCACACGGCACCGCGGGGGCCTTCTCTGGAGCAGTGTGGCCCGGCCACTCCAGGTATGACCAACAGAGGTGGCACACGGGTCACCGAAGCACGGCCTCACGTCCAGGGTGAACTGCGTCCTGAAGGGCTCGGTCCCCAGTGGAGCGCGGACCCACCCGGCTCCCGCGACCGCAGGGCGGCGCTCACCACGGACATGGAGGGAAGGAGTCACGAGCTACAGAGCACGTGCCGGGGTCCCATTTATAGGAAGACGGCAAAAGGGACAAGCAAATCCAGGGCGTCCGAGACAGACGGGGCCAAGGGCCCCAGAATGTGCTGAGCCCACCTGGGCATCCACGGCACACGTGGGTCTGCCGTGGCCGCGCTCTCTGCATCACGCCGTCACCGGTCTTGTTAACGACGCGAGTGGACTTGGAAGACACTGGGAGTGGGAGAGGGCCCAGGGACCCCCAGATGCTGAGGGAGCCACCTCCACTCCAGCTCTCATGTAACCGTCCGGACCCCGTGGCCGGGGAGGGAGGCAGCGCAGGGACACTGCCCGGAGCAGGGCAGGGGAACCCTCGGTCTAGGTCCAGAACTCACACTCAGCCTTCGAAGGAGGCCAGAGGACACCCTCAGGCTGTCCGGGGCACAGCTGAGGATGGGAGGGGACTGCCAGCCAGCCAAGGTCTTGCCGGCTCCAGCGAGGGGTCCCATGGCCCTGTTTAGCCACAGGACACTGAGGCCAGCCCAGGGCACCACACGCCCCACCCGGGCCCCGCCCATCCCAGCCCAACACTCTGCATCCAGGGCCAGTTCAAGAGACACCCCGGCCCAGGTAAGGCTGCAGGTGGACACTGAGGACAGGCGGCCACCTGGCTGCGGCCCCCACTCCTGCTGTGGCTCCGGGGCTGGGTGTCCACAGCCGGCCAAGCTCTACAGGTCGTCCCTGGACCAAGGCCCCACTCTGAAGCTGGTACCCAGCACGGGGGCTCTGCCTGCAGGGCCGCGCTCCTGATCCGCACCGAGTGTCTGAACCTTCGACTCCCTCAGATGCTCAGGGGCACCAACCTCTCGCGGGCCTGGCCACCAGGGCTGACCACAGCCCTGGGAGCACCAGGGCTTGCACAGAAACAGGACGTTCTAAGAGCACAAGACTTCCCTGCCCGGTGGCTGTTCAGGAGCCTGTACCACACGGCCAGGCCACACTGCCCCCACCTGTGGCCAGTGGAGACCCAGCGAAGACGGGGCACCAACGCCTGAGGCCAGGGCGGGCTCCAGCACAGGGCTTTGTCCTCCTCCACAGAGCGCAGGAGGCCCAGCAAGGACAGCGGTAAACTGCCCAGTATTGCCCAAGACTCTTTGGTGCCGGCGAGCCCCAGACAAGGGGAGGGGCCCCGCGAGTGGCACCAGGTGGCCAGGGATGACAGCCCGCCCTGCATTCCCCGCAGTCCTTCCGCAGCCCCCAGGCCTGGCCGTCTGGGAGTCCTCCCTCCACATCACCAGCTGCCACAGGTGGCTGCCAGAGCAGCCCCTCCCTGCCCTCTGGGCCACACAGAGCCAGGAGTGACCCACGCACCCTCCCCACGCCCCGCACACAATTGTCCTTGACAGAGCAGTGAGCCCAGGAGGTCAGGGCCTCCAAGGGCACCCCCAGCTCTGTTCACTGCCTCATCCCAAGTCCAGCCTCCGCCAGCTTCGACTTTGGCTGAGAGCGAATGAAACAAGAAGCGGACAGAACTTGTACTCAGCTCCCGTGACAGCCGGCAGACCCCTGTCCCAAGGGCCTGGCCCAGGCCACTCCCACCCGTCCAAACATCCACGGCGTGCTCCCCAAGGCCAGGCACCGGCACTGCATCCTGAGCACACGCAGCTGCATCTGGCGCGTCTGCGTGGACACTGTTCCTCTGGCCGCCCAGCCCCACGGCCCCTCCCTGGTCATGGCCCTTGACTCTCCCCCGAGACCCTGCTGTGCCCACTGGGACTGTCTGGGAAGGAGTCACCCCTCCTTCCCTGGGCTGGGTGAGCAGCTTGATGTCCTGCTGAGCCACCACTGGGGGGCAGGCTGTGCAGACCGCCCACTCCCTGCACCCCTGCAGTGGCTGCAGCTTCTGCCCGGGGAGCTCCTCCGAAGGTGCAGGCACAGCCGGGGCTGAGCCTCCCCACTCCCAGCCTCCTCTGCACAGGGACTCTCCCTGCAGAGATGGCAGAGGTGGGGGAGGCTAACACAGTGGCCTCCTTGCAGAGTGGTGGCACTGCTCCTTAGGGGCGCAGACCCCACCCCTGCCAGGCTGCCAACTTCTGCCAGATCCACACACACCTTCTTCCTGCCAAGGGCCCACCAGAATTGGTCACAACCGGGAGAACATGCTGAGCTGGGGCCTCTTCCCCGCCAGACACTCCTGCTTAGCAAGAGCAGAGCTTGTTACAGGCAGCCACAGACCCAAACGAGCATGAGCAGACAGCCCCAACTGGAGGTCTCTCCTGTTAGCGGACAACCCATCTGCCAAGCCCTGAAAGTGGCCCAGCACTGAGATGAAGGACTTTGGGCAGGAAAATACCCAGGTACCATGAGCTGGCGCCATGGTCATTCTGCAGCCAGGGTGGCATCCCCCCATCCCTGAGCCCAGCCTCCCAGCCGGAGCCGGCTCTGCCGAGGCCAGCCACCACACCTGCCCAACCTGGTGGCCTATGGCCCACTGGCCACATACTGCTGGACCTTTTCCGACAAACATGGTTGGGGCACCAAGCACGAGAGCCTGTGCCCAGCCCTGCCCTCGGGAGGAGGGCAGAGACTGCAGACGCCAGGGTGGAGGGTGCCCAGCAGAGTCTTTGGGAAATCGGAACCAAGCCTTAGCTGGCAACCACTCCACAGGGTGGCAGGTGGTCAGCCTGTGACGGAGGAGCCTGCCCCGCTGACCAACACGCGTGTGCAGCACGCCTGGCATTTTTAGCAGAGCCAGACAGTTCTCGAGCCCCAGCCGGGCAGGCTGCAGGGAGGGCTTCCTCCCCCAACTCACCTCTCGTGCTGCCCAGGCTGCCCCGACAAGAGGAAAGCGCCCAGAGGAGCCCAGGCGGGGAGCTGGGTGCACCCGCCGACTCCACGGTTCTCCCCACGGTGCAGAGGTGCAGCCTGGCGGTGCCCAGCCCAGGAGCCTCCCCGTTGCCTCCCCTCCAGGACCCCTCCCCGGAGGTCGCGGGGTCTGTCTGCTCCACCACTCCCTCTGCCACCTCCCTCCACTCAGCTCCCTCTGCCCTTCCTGCCTGGTCTTTGTCACTGTCCCCCCAGGACACAGCACCTGCCCTCAGGCTCCTGGCACGCTACCTTAGACCTCCAGGGGTGTGGAGGGCGGAGTGGAGCCGGGAGGCAGCCATGAGACCTGGGCAGCCGGGCACCCCCAGCCGGACCCAGCACTCGTCCCCTCCATCTGGGAGGTCTCCCTCACAGGGAGACAGGGACAGAGTGTGACTACTCAGGGGGCCTGAGGATCAGACTGGGCCTGTCCCGTCCCACTGTTCACAAGAGGCTTAGGGGCTGTGGGGTCTCACAGGCAGCCTGGCCATCCCAGAAGGAAGCTTGCAGGCAGGAGAGTTCATCCCTGGGCTTCCCTGACCATCAGGCCCTCCTCAGGCCACGAGACAGGCACTTCCACACCCAGGGTGGGGTGTATGTAAAACTGGCCCCGAGGGCAGTGCCTGCACGCCTGAGGATGGCAGGCCAGGGGGCCTGCTGTGCCCCATCCTCTGAGCAAGTCCAGGAGTGGCCTGGATGCCTGGACTGCACTGTGCGCCCGAGCTGGCCACACTGCAGACCTCAGGTGCGTACAGGCCCAGAGGCAGTGAAGCGAGGAATACCCGAGCGGGGGGCTGTCCTGGACCAACCAGACTCCCAGGGACAGATGCTGCCCCACGGGCTCTCACCACTGCCTCCTCCCAGGACCTGCCAAGCCTCCTGACGACTGCCCTGCGCCATCCCTTCCTGCAGATCAGGAGCCTCCGAGCTCCTACCTTCCTGTCCTCACCCTACAAGGCTCCAGGCACAGAGGAAGGTACCTGTGAGCCCCGAGCGCCCTGCAGAATGGGCTCCCCACCTGCCCGCAGCAGGCTAGCTCTAGGCCGGAGGCTGCAGTGGAAAGTGCAGATGTCATGGCCAGCCCAGACCCAAGTGTCCCAGAAACACTGAAGCCAGAGACAGCCTACAGCCACGCAGGAGCCGGGACCCAGCACCATGGAAGGCTCCAGGGAGAGCTGCAGCCACCACAGCCCCAGCTGTGCATGTGGCCCTACTTTCAAATCCACAGAAACGGGTGCCAATCTGTTCCCTGCTGTCCCTCTGATAAATACACAGCCAAGGCTTCACACTCAGATGCTGCACACTGCCTCGGAACGCCTGCTCGCTCACGCACGCCACCGTCTCAGTGGGAAATCCACCCAGAGTTACCTACCTTTACTTCCTTACCAGAGAGGCTGGACTCTGCCGTCTGCCCCAGAGCTTACAGGCCGTGCCGCTGGCTGGCAACGGAACCCCCTCAGAGGCTATTGCTAGCCACGTTTAAAACGACGCTGAGGCAGTCAGAGCATGAAGACTCGGGCAACAAATGTGCTTCAGCGGAATCAGAACTTACCTCAGAGCACACGCCAGCCTGGAGTTGGCATCTAGGGATTAGTTGCTATTCCTGGGTCACAAATTCACTCGGTCGCCAGACTTTGCTACTGGACACTGGAAGCCATTGCCGACACAGAGCACAGCAGACAGAACGGGCAGCCCGTGAGCCAGTCTGGGGAAAGATGGTTTTAAAAGGCAATTTTACACATTAGCGTTGACCATCCTAACCACACCAGTAGCAGCTGGATCTGTTCTCTTGCTGACTAGCTTCTCTTTTCACAAAAAAATGCGAGCTCTTAGGGGGCAGAAATATTTTCAAACCATAAATCGAGACAGTGTAGGAATAAGGTATTCCCCTATTATGGGTACTTTATTGGAAAAGCTTTAAGAAGCCACAGAAAGCAAATCATATTTAGCTAAGAAGTTAGTAAATGGCCTTTATTCAGAAGAATAAGGTTACAGAAGACTGAGGTGGCACAGGACACAGGCTCCCTTCTCCTTGCACTTCTGGCTGTGCCTAGTGACACTGCGGAAGTGACACTGTGTGTGGCACAATCAACTGGCAAAAACGGGTGAATCACAGGCCCCTTCTATGCAGCAGCTCCGGCTAAGATGCAAGTGGACCTCCTGGGTGCCCAGGGAGGTCAGGTCCACTGGGCAGTGAGATGCAGCCCTGAGACAGAGGCCAGGACACCCAACTTGCCAGACACAGAGACGCCTGCTGGGGGGAAAGCCCCCACGAGGAACAAGACTGTCATCACCTCAAATCTTGGCCATCCGGGCAGAGGCCCTCAGGCATCCAGCAGACTGCGGTGTCACCCGCCAACTCACTGCCCTGAGCTGACCTTGAGCCGGAGAGCGACAAGACATTCATATACTTGTCGCATCGGGAGCAACAGGCCTGGGTGGAACGGGGGGAGAAGGGACCTCCCAGGAAGGGCCAGGCTTCCCAGGGTCCCCGCGCTGGGGCCGTCCTGTCCCCAGGTCCGCGTGCACATCAGGAGCCTGTCTGGCACCTTTGCTTTTCCTAGATTGGCTCTGAACTCAGAGAGATGAGGCAGTTTTATTTATCTATCACTCCTCCTGCCCACGCGCATGCAGGCTCCGACCAAACGCAAGCCCTCTGACCCCGCCTCAGAACGAACCCACAGGGTGAGGCACTAGATGCAAAGCAGCAGGCAGCAAACCGGTCAGAGCTCACCTGTCCGGCCGTCCGGTCACCCGCCCGCCCGCCCGAGGCCCTCCGGGACCCGCCGCGGCCGCGCTGTGCTTCGTGGCACAAGCCCTGAGCGCTGCGGCCGTGGCGGCGGGGAGACGCCGGGACGCACGGTTAGCCCCGGGCCCGCGCGCCCGCACCCCGCGGCCGCGATCGCACACGTCAGGGCCGCAGCCCCCGGCGAGGCTCCGGGGTGCGCGCGGGCACGAGCGGCCGGCCCCTGGGCGAGGGTCGGGGCGCCCGAGCCTGCGCTGCGCCCGCCCCGCTCACTGGGCGCCCGGCTGCGGGAGGCCGCGGGCCCCGTCGACCCTCCACGTGCCGGCAAGTTTCCGTCCCGCTCGCTCGGCCCGGGGGCGGGGCCCGAGGAGAGCCGAGGCCCGCGGCCGGTCCGTCCGTCGGCTGTCCCGGAGCGCGCGCCCGCGCCGCGCAGAGCCTGCCGGGAGTTGTGGTCCGCAGCCGCGGGGACGCGCAGAGCGAGCTTCCGGGAGGCCCCGCGGGGAGGGGCCGCGCGTGGCGCAGGGACTGGGGGCGCGCCGCGCTCAGAAGGGGAGCACGTTTCGGGGAAAGCAGGGAGGGCCCGGGAGCAGGCTCCGCGCCCGCACGCACCGTCAGCCGGGAGGCCGGCTCGCACCGCGCCAGCTGCCGGGAAGGAGCCCAGGCCCGGCCGGCTCGGGCGCCGCTGCCACGCCCCGCGACGGGGCGGGACCGTAGCCGGAAGTGCGTTACGGGCGGGCGCCCGCACGCTGCCCGACGTGGCTCAGCTGGTTTCGGGGCGCTTGCGTGTCCGAGGGCGCATCCCGTTGCCGTGGAGACGGTGGATCCGCCAGCGACGTCAGGCTCCGGGGAGCTTTCGGGGCTTCCTGGGACGCAGAGCCCGGGCCTCGTCGCAGTCGACTCGCGACTCGATTCCTGGGGCAGAGCCGTGGTTCTGAGTCACGCAGCGCTGGCGGCACGGGGACGAGCAGCAGCCGCGGCCCGCTCTCCGCGCCCCGCTTCCAGCCGCAGAGGCAATTGCTCCTTCTGGCAGTTTCCTCCGATAGACGCCTCCGTGTTTCTGAACAATAGACGGCTAATTTTTATTTCTTATTTTTAGATATTTCCGTGGATTTCCCGCCCCACCCCTCAGATGGTCCTGTTACCTCCCCAGTGTGTCAACCTCGAAAGAAACTCAGAGGCCGGGCGCGGTCTCACGCCTGTAATCCTAGCACTCTGGGAGGCCGAGGCGGGAGGATCGCTTGAGTCCAGGCGTTTGAGACCAGCCTAGGAAATAGCGAGACCCCATCTCTACAAAATATAGAAAAATTAGCCGGGCGTGATGGTGCGCCCCTGTGGTCCCGGCTACTCAGGAGGCTGAGATGTTATGGCAAGTGTTACAGTGACCAGTCCCAGGGGAATAACCGAGACAGTTGGAGAGTCAATGTTTAATCTCTTAACGCCAGCGGGCCCAGAGGAGACAAGTCTCCAAATTCTGAGCACCTCTTCCGGGTTTTTGTCAGGTTTTATACTCTTTTGGGGGGTTACTTTTAACAAATCACACGCAAGTATAAATGATTAACCAATTAGCAAAAAGATTTAAAAGTTATCCGATAAACAATAATTCTTACAAGTGGTATAATTATGATAGGCTTGTAACAAATAGTATAATCATAACAGGCTTGTAGTTTTGCTCAACCGTTCTGCAGTTTTAGCTTGCAAGGCTGACAGGTGTCAGCATCTACTTTGTGGTTTTAAGCAAAACTGGCATGGAAATTTCCCTAACAGAGGCAGGAGGATCACTCCAGCCCGGCAGTTGGAGGCTGCAGTGAGCTGTGATCATGCCACTGCAGCCAGGGTGACAGCAGAGACCGTGTCTCAAAAGCAAAAAAAAAACAAAACTCAGAGACGTGCTCTCCAGGACAAATAAATGAGCTCACTTGGGAAAGCAGGAGACTCCAACCTGTGACAGATCACAGGCATATCCAAGCGATGGGGCCAAGGGAAGGTTTTTAAGACAAAGAGATTCACATAAGCTGTTTTGTAACAAAAAACACTGGTTTATAGGGGCTTGTTGCAGGAGTTGGCGTTAGCTCACTGGCGAAGACAGTTGTTACTGGGCAGGTGTACCTCCCACCCTCACCCAGGGCAAGCTGGTTATCTGGAATACTGCAGTCTTGAGGAATTTCCTTGCCACACTTCCTGTTAAGGGCAATGTGGTATTGCAGGAATGTCTTATAATAGTGCCTCCTACAAGTATTCCCATGAGAGCTCCCCCTTCGTGGCCTCCACTCCATTTTCTTAGGGTTTGAAATAAGTGGACCCTTTCTGGTGCTGGCAACTTTCACATTGGACATCCACAGAGAACGT
>NW_012151330.1:592528-610844 GCF_000956105.1 Propithecus coquereli | reverse complement strand
GGAAATTGGGCTGTAATTTTAATAAAAGCTGCATGTGCCTTGAATGAGGCCTCCGTTACGGAAGTCCAAGCCGACTCTTGAACTCGCAGTAGACCTAAGGAGCCCAGTGCAGCCACGCGGGTGTGGAGGGGCTTGGACACTGCCTAGTTCAGCACCGAGTCCCACATGGAAGGCCCTGATTTTGTGCCCCCTCATCCCATAACGCCTGGGTGGTGTGAACTAAAATAAAATCTTAAGCCCCCCGGCTAACCGGATGGACCCCCTCTTGGCCAAGGAGATCCCAGAAATGCCTGGAAGCTGAGTTGCTGGCCATGAGAAGGGAGGTCAGACCTGCTTCATCATGCCTTTCCCTTCTTGGAGACGTCCCCTGTGACTCACGAACAGGCCTAAGGCTGTGCAAGGCAAAGCTTAAAACACACCTGCAGGTTATTTACTAATGTGACAGATCACTTGAGTCCTGGTATACGTCTGCTTTGTGTCCGGTGGCTTCTCTCAGTAACAGACTTCATCTTAAAACATTCCAAGCCTTGAGAAAAAGCTTCGTTTCTTTAATCAATTACAAATCAAAGAATCTTTAAACCCACCTATAATCTGTAATGCCTCGCTTTGAGATGTCCTGCCTTTTCTGGCCAAACCAGTGTACACCTTCTATGTATTGATTTATGACTTTACATGTAAGTCCTGTCTCCCTGAAATGTATAAAACCAAACCGTAAAACCACGGGGAGTCTGACCTGCTCAAGGCTCCTTGGGTGTGGCTCTCGGGCCATGGTCGCAGGTATCCAGCTCAGAGTAAAGCTCTTTATGTTATTTTACAGTCTGGGTTCTTTTCTGTTGACAGAAGGGAACCCCAACATGGGGTCCAGGATGCAAGGTGCCACTGGGCTGGGTTGGTCTCCTGTCCCCCTGAGGCAGGAGGCCCCCACCAGCCTGGACCTGACCTCCACTTCTCTTATCGACCAAGGTCCCAGGGAGATGCACTGGCAGTGGGCGGGCAGTGCCCCATGTGGATGGGCACGACGGTGGCCTTAGTAGGGTGGGTTTCACTCAGCTCTATCACTGTGGAGCCCACGACTGCTCCTGTGCAGGAATGGAAGTTCTGGAAGGTTTCTACAGCTGCAGAGATTACTGCAGAGGAATGGGGAGGAGTCTAATACAAGTTTTATTATTGGGGGGCAAGAGACCCCCCCACGCATTCCTAATCAGTTTCTGTCTTTCTGCTGTTAGCTTGAGCCGCCTTCTCTGGTTATATCATCACTACCAGTGCTTGATGTCAACTCACAGCAAGCGAACAGCAGAGAGACTGGCTCTTCAGAACAGAGTTTCTTGGGAGAGAGCGTGGAGCCGAATTCGGGCATGCACGCTGTGGAGGACCGCAGGCACACCCAGAGAGGCTGGGGCAAGGGGAAGCTTTTCACACAAAAACCAAGGACAGGTCCACCTAAGCTGCTTTGACACAGAGACCTTTGCTTATGGGGCGGGGGCGGGGAGACTCACGGGTGGAGACAGCCGTTGTCAGGAAGATGTCCCTGTGCAGGAGGCTTATCTGGAACACTGCCCTCTGAGGACTTCCTTGGATAGTTTGTGGCACAGGCACATGTGTGTGAGAGCCCCTCCTTCGTGACCTCCTGGCTATGTTTTGTTAGGGTTTGACATTTTGGTTCTGGCAACTTTCACATTGGACATCCACGGAGAACGTCGTCCTGGCCTGAGTCCGTCACACAGCCGTGTGCAAGCTGGTCCAACTGCTGGGGCGCGGTCACACACCTCTGGGTCGCCGGGAGGGACTGGGTGAAGATTAGCTCTCTACGCAAACGTGAATGATTGGATTATTTTCCAAGGATGCTTTTCTGAACAGGCTGCAGCTTTAGGACACCTTTCTTTTCATTCAGTTAGTGGTAAAACTGAACACTATCAAACACAAACTGCACTTTTACCACTTCTGTTAAACATTTTACTGGAAATTCCGGCCAAAGCAGTTAGGCAAGAAAAAGGAATAACAGGCATCCAAATCGGAAAGAAAAAAGTGAAAGTACTCCTATTCATACGTGACATGATCTTATACATAAAAACCCCTAACAAAAAAAATCCACAAAAAAACTACTACAGCTAGTGAACAAATGCAGCAAAATGGCAGGATACAAGATCAGCACACAAAAATCAGTTGTATCTCTAGATACTAGCCATGAAAAATATGAAAGAGAAATTAAGAAAAAAATTCCATTTTACGATAGGACCCAGAAGAACAAAACAGCTGGGACCAGGTTTGACCGAGGTGGTGGGAGACCCGTGCACTGGAAACTGCAAAGCGCTGCTCAAGAGAACCAAGGGTTTCCTAGGCGACTGCCAAGTCACCCGTCTCTGCTGGTGGGTTGCAAGACTTAATACTGTTAAGGTATATTCTGTCTGGTCGAACCCACAGCTGGAGTTGCCCCCAAAGCGGTGGCAGGGGAGCCCCGAGCGGCAGCCTCAAACTGTCTGAAGACGAGGCCAGCAGGGATTCCACAGAAAGAAGCACTAGACTTCCTGTGGTGCTCTGTCCAGGCTGATAAATAAAGCATTTGTCAGGGGAACCTACGTACAGAGAGCCCTGCGGCAGTCCTCACAACGCAGTGAGGAAAGAGCCTATCTAGGCATGTCCCCACAAGGGGGTTGAGCTTGGGGTTTATACGAGGGTTTAAGGAATTCGGTTCAGGGCCAGGGCTGGTTTCTGTGTGTTTAGCAGCAGGGTTAATCTCTCAGGGTTTTTGAGCAACAACCTAAACAGCTTTATCACACCCAGGAATGTTCAAGGGCCCAGCTTGGGTTCAAGCCCGCAGAGAAAACATGGAGCTGGGTCCCAGAGCTGTCAAGGTGCTCTGTGTTTCTTGGGCAGGACACAAAAAGAAAGCTGGGGGTCCTGGGGGACCCTACAAAGTGGCAATGCTACCCAAAGCGTTCTACGGGCTCAATACCAGGCGGTGGCTCGTGCCTGTAATCCCAGCACTCTGGGAGGCTGAGGTGGGAGGATCGCTTGAGGTTAGGAGTTCAAGACCAGCCTGAGCAAGAGCGAGACCCCATCTCTACTAAAGATAGAAAACATTAGTTGGGTGTGGTGGTGGCGCCTGTAGTCTCAGCTACTCGGGAGGCTGAGGCAGGACGTTCGCCTGAGCCCAGGAGTTGGAGGCTGCAGTGAGCTGTGATGACACCACTGCACTCCAGCCTGGGTGACAGAGCAAGACCCCCCAACTCAAAAAATAAATAAAAAGAAAAGGGGAGAAAATGAGCAAGGACACGCGAGAAAGGGCAAAGAAAGAAAAGGTTAAAAAAAGTTAAAATTCATACTTTTTTAAAGCAAGAACAGCCGGAACATTTTCGCGCGGGAACGCGCTGCCCGCGCAGCGCGCCGCGTGTCCGGCAGGGGGCGCCGTCGTGCCTGACCCTCGACCCCGCGGTCCCGGACCCCACAGTCCCCGGGCCCGACCCCCGACCCCGCGGCGGCCCTGCGCTGGGGGTTGGCGCGGACGGGCCTGCCTATTGGCGTGATCTTGCCGCACAAGATTGAACCAAGCCCCACCCGCCACCGGGGTCTCCCTCGGCGGCGCGGGGAGCGCGGGGGCGCGCCCTGGCGGTCTGGCCCGAGGGGCTCGCGCGGCCTGGTCGCGCCGCCTGCGCCGACCGGGCTTTGCTCTGCCAGGAACCGAGCCAGGCGGCAAATCAGGGTCCGGACGCGGAGGCCCATTTTCAGCAACACGGCGGACCAGACACCGGGAAAGACATTTCGATGAAACCATGAAAAGTCTGCATAAAACACGGAAGGCTTTTTTTCTTTTTTTGAGCCAGTCTCACTCTGTCACCCGGGTTAGAGTGCAGTGTGGTGGTCAGAGCTCACAGCAGCCCCCAAACTCCTGGGCTAAGGCGACCCTCCTGCCTCAGCCTCCCGAGTAGCTGGGACTACCCACGCCGTGCTAATTTTTCCTATTTTTAGTAGAGATGGGGTCTCACTCTTGCTCAGGCTGGTCTCGAACTCCTCAGCTCAAGCGATCCTCCCGCCTCGGCCTCCCGGAGTGCTGGGATCACCGGCGTGAGCCACCACCGGGCTGAGAAGGCATCATTTTGAATTCAGGACTGAGCTGACACAAAGCAAAGGACAGAGCAACCCCCAATGCAGAAAACCTGGACGTGAGAGGGGAGGGCCTTGAGGCGGGCAACTGCCCCCACCCTGGGCTCTGGTTTCCGTGTTCTCTCCTATCTCTCCCTGTCTGGCAGGGCCCCGCCATTTTCAGACAACTGAATGACAAGCGAGTATATTCTGCATATTTATTCGTTTGACAGGCACGTATGGAATGCCGCCGCGGCTGTGCAGCGTGGCCGCGGACACGGGGTGAGTGGGACAGACAGCTGTCTGCTGCCAGGCAGCCAGAGTCTAGAAATGTCTCGGGGAGTGACGCCAAGGATGTCCAGACAGCATTAGTATGAAAGGACACAGAGACTCGACTCTGCTTAAGTGAGGAGATCAACAACACTGTGAGATATGGCATAACTTTTTGCACGAAAGAAGAGGGAAATTCCATTTGGAAGGAATTCACCTAAGTGCCTTTCAGAAGAGAATGACGTCATACAGGAGAGCATTTTCAGGGCAAGACGTTACCAACGCCAGCCCCAGGCAGAATGCTGGATCTAGGGGTGACGGGATCCACCCTGGGAAGTCCAGGTGTGTGGAAAGCTCCTTCGCACAAACGGCATGTCCAATGGTAGTTTTATGACATCGGAAAAGAGAAGGAGACAGGTTTCTCCCCATCCTCCCTGTGACTGCGCATGTTCTCAGTCCCCGGCCTCCCAAGGGTGCAGGAGAGGGGGGCCTCCTCCGGCCCCCCAGCCCTGTCACCAAGAAGGGCCTTCTCGCTAACCTTCCGGAAAGATGGGCCTGCAGAGCTCAAGCAGGCCAAAGGTCGGGGGGGGCGCAGCAGAACTTTGCTGAACAGCAGGCATGGTGGCTGTGAGGTCCCTTCCAGGCTAGGATGGAAAGGCGGACGTGGTCACAGAGCCCAGGACAAGAGCACCGGGGACGTTTCTATCCCGTACATTCCAACACTTACGCAAAATTGAAATTTTCCTGGGAAACGCGAGTAGACTATGTCACTGGAGTGTCCTGAGATGAGGTGGGCAGAGCTGCTGACGCCCCGTCGACCCTGTGCGACCGGCGGGGCCCAGTCTGGCCCTGCCTTTCTGACAGGCCGTGGCCGCGCCGGCTCCACGGGCGTCTCTGCACGGGAGCAGAAATGCGCCGGACAGAACCTGGTGGCCTCCCACACGTGCCTCCTGGCTGATCCCTGGAAGCAGCTCGGGCAGTTTCTACCCTGTTCACAACTCTTTTTGCTCAATTTGTTGCATTTTAGGCAAAAGCTGCCACCTTGTCAAACCTCATCCTAATGGGCACAGGGAGGAGGTGCAGAGTCGCAGGGAGGGCTGGGGGCCCCACAGGTCCCTCCACCCACGGGATCGCTCCACAGGGTCTTAGGGCAACAGAAGCCCCTGGGTGGGACCTGGCTCCATTTCTAGACTCGTGGACCCTCTGAGCCTCAGTTTCCCTCTCTGCTGCACCAGGTGGCATCAGCCTGCTGGCAGAGCCAGTGGTCAAACAACTCTTTGGGCCCAACGGCTGCCAGCTCAGAGCTTGTCTGCGCGAGGGAGTTGGGGGTGGGGTGTCCTGACAACCTGGAGGCCCAGGCTCCTGTCCTGAAGGGAGAGTGTCCACGGAGCACTGCGCTCCAGCCCAGCCTGGGCTGATGGAGCCACCAGAGACCCGGAGAAGCTGCCTGAACCCCAGTGTCCAGAGCTGGTGGGCCAGGCTTCCTCAAGGGGACCCTGGCAGCCGGGGCATCTCTGTCCCCGCTCTGCAGGTGAGAAAACAGAGGCCCGGGTGTTGGGGCAGCAGCTTCCAGCCTGGTGCTACACTGCCCTGGAAGCGTGCTTCAGAACACTGCAGCACACCTCTGCTTGGGAACACGGACACACGTCAGAGCCCAGTGAGCTGCTGCCCCTGCCTCACCAGTACAGCAGAACGATGGCCACCAGCAGTGCACCAGCAAAACCAAAGGCTGGCGGGTACGGCGGGTAAAGGCTCCAGCCGGCACAACCCCACCAGCGTCGCTGAGCTCCCGGAGTGCTTGTCACTTTCGTTGTAACAGGCAGCTGGCCTGGCATCGCGGGATCCAGGCAGTGGGCCACTCGGACCGTGTCCTCCCTCCTCTCTCTGATGGCTCCAGAGGGATGGGGCTCCTCTTGTGGCCACCGTGCCCTGAGTCCATGCACTGTGCCCCACCCTGGCACCCAGCGAGGCCAGCCGTGCATGCCCGTTGGGGTAGGGGATCCCGAGGCCACAAAGAGGCCCCGGTCACAGCGCCATCTGGTTCAGTGGCTGGGCTGAGGCACCGGGCCCACGTCTGGTGAGTGTCGGGGGAAGCCCGGGACAGCCCTTGAGAAAGACCACCCTGAAGACGGGCTCTCGGGCTTTCTCTCCGGTGCCCGGAGCCCAAGACCTGGTGCGAACGGAGAGCGCCCACTGAAGGCCACTGTCTTCCCCCCACACCGGGCACCAGGGCCCAGGGAAAGGCACCAATGTGGGACTGAGCCCGCCTCTGCCAGGGGCCCTGTCCCCTCCCTGGTCCTTTGGGGGCATGACTAGAGGTTGGCAGGGGACTCTAGGGGGCCACACGTTTCTGGAAGAGAAAGAAATTGCCGCAGCTGGAGAAATGAAGACGCGAAGGGGTAGAGCTGAGCGGGGCAGCTGCCCTGGGGTGGAGGGGCTGGCGGCCGTGGGCGCCCCGGGAAGAGGGAGCCGTCTGGTTCTTTCACGCAACCTAAGCTTCAGGGCCGTTCCCCACGGCCCACGGCCCCACGTGCTCAGCTGCCAGCAGGGCCAGTGCCAGCCACAGGCTCTCCCGAGGCCCTGGCCAGGGGGACCACCTCGTTCCGAAGCCCCTCCGGAGTCCCCACCGTTGCACCGGAGCAGACCGGTCCGGCCTTCCCCGCAGGACAGTGTTTCCAACCCATCCTGCAGCCTGGGCAGATAAGGAGGAGGTCCCCAGAGGGCGGCCTGCCTAGAGGACTGGCAGCGTCCCCGCTAGAGCGAGGGACGACCCCGTGGCCCAGCTGTCCGTGTGGTGAGAAGGCCCGAGTGACCTGGAGAGACGTCTCCCGCCGGCAGGAGCGGGGACGGGAGAATGGGGCGGCGCTTCCCTGTGGGGCGGGGATTCCGTGGGCAGCCAAGCTGGGGTGCAGAGGAGGCGAAGGCCACAAAAGCTTCTAGGGACACTCCTTCAGAGCTAGTCTAATGCCTCCAAGCAGCACAGGAAGCCAAGAACGTCTGATATTTATTTTTCTGGCACCTACTAATGGCGAGTGATGCTGAGTTTTACTCACGGTCAAGACCTGAAGTTTCCTCTTCAAAAACATTCAAGTGAAAAAGCGAAGCAGTGTGAAGAGAACGCTCGGCGCCAGGTGGGATGACACGGAGGCTGCGCTTCAGGCGGGGAGGAGTGGGCGTGTGAAGGGCCACCAGGTGGAGCTGAGGGTGCGAGCGGTCCCTCCCCCTTCCTCAGGGCCAGCGCCAGCTGGACCTCCCAACGGCAAGTCCCCACGGCTCAACGAGAGACCCTGGGAATCAACGTTTTCCTCTGGCGGAATCTGTTTCCTCTGCTCCGCTACGGACCAAAGTCTCCACCTTCCCTTCGGCCCCTCCGTCCCTCACCGCTGACTCTCACGGGAGGCTAACTCCGTGTCCACGGTCCACAACTGGAGGCCCAGCAGGAGGTCGACAGGACAAGCATGTGCAGGGCCTGCAGCCAGACACCACTGGCCATCCTGTTATCCTCAAGACACCCCGTGTCCCAGCATTTGCACTGGAGGGGCTTAACTGACTCCCATGACAATAATGTCCAGTGTTGAGCCTGCCTCAGGTGAGGCTGGATCCAGACGCCTGAAGCAAGGAAGCAGGCCAGGCTTCTTGCCTTCCCCAGAACTGGCCTCATTCTCAGAATGGCTCTTCCCATGAGATGTCTTTAGGGCTGCCAGCCGGACAATCGCCTCCTTCCCATGAGCTTCAGCAAAGGTCTGGAGCTGCCAACCTCTGGGTTCGCTCTGCCGACGGATGAAGAAAGAGCTGCCCAGAGGGATGCAGAGGTGCTGCCAGCAGAGGCTGGAATGGCCGCGGGTAAGGCGGGTGCCGCCCTGGCCTGCGACTCTGGATTTCGGCTGCAGCTCATGTGCTGGTCCTGCTCCATCTGGCTGTCCCCCTGTCCAGGTGGGTTCTCTGTGCACCCCTGTCCAGCAGTGCCCTAGTGTCCTGGACCCTTCCCTCTGGTTCCAGTGGGACTACCCAGGAAGCTGGCTCCAGCCAGAAGTGGGGCGGCTGTTCCAGCCCGCCTCCCAGGGGCCTGTGTTCTCTGCATACAGGAGGAGCGTCTACGCTGACGGTGGGCGGTGCCTCAAAGGTGGCCATCTGGGCAGGGCCTTGGGGAGAGACGTCTCAGAGCTCCTGAAGCAGCCAGAGCACAGACACTGTCACTTTGTTCAGGGGCTGCGTTGGGAGCACTGGGGGTTCCAGCCCCTCAGCAGAGCCAAGTCCTGGGACTGGGCCTCCATAGGACTCAAGAGGGCACCCCTGGACCCCACTGGCTGCTGGAAGGGGCAGCTGCAAAGGTGGCATTGGTGGCAGTGGGGCCACCCCGGGATGAAGGGGACTCCTCGAGGTCTCTGGGGACAGCACCACTTCACTTCCTCTGCTGCACTGGCCCAGGAACTTCAGGGGAAAGTAGGGCTCCTACCCCTCCAATCCTGCTGCGGCCTGAAGGTCCTTGCATGGGGACACCAGGGGCACAGCCCTCCCCTCACCCTGATCCTCTTTGCCCAAAAGTGGCACGATACCACAGATGGAAGACATGCCCAGGGAGGGGACAGTAGAGCCCTCAGCCGCGTGGCTGCCCCCAACCCAAAGGGTGCTGACCAGGAAAATCTCAGCCCTGGTGAGCCCCCAGCCCCTGAACTTCCTTAGGGCACAAAGACACACCTGGGGAGGCCTCTGGCTGGGTCTAACTGGACTTCCACCCGACGGCCCGTGCAGAGCTGAGAACAGCCCCTCCTGTCTACATCTGGCTCCTTATGCCTGGAGTGGGCTGCCAGCCTGGCCACCCAGCCGTCCCCAGGCTGAGATGCCATGGTAGTGGAGGGTCCCCAACCCCCTGTACCATCACCCAGGCCCGCCCCTGCTCCGCCCCTGCCTGTACGCCCATGCTGAGGGGCAGAGGGGCTGCAGGTGCCCCAAGCTTTCACCGGAGGAGCAGGCCGGCCGGAACCCTGGCGAGTTCTGGCCAAGGACATGGGGGTCCCCCTGGCACCACTACTTTCTGCTTCCCTGGGGGAGCTCCTGAGTCCCCTCATGACGGTGGGGCAACAGTCAGAGCTTAGGGTCTGCTCTGCCCAAGCGGAAGGTGGAAGCTGGGGATGGGGACGGGGAGTGCCCCCCCAAGGTCTGTACCCACAACCCTTCCCCACTGGGGCCCGGCAGACCCTGCCCAGGGTCCCAACAAGTTCGAGGGCTTCCAAGGCAGGTGAAGAGCTACGCTGTGGCTGGGAGGGGGCTGTGGCTTCTGACCCTCAGCCTCAGGTAGAGCCCTTGAGATCTCATCGTGACCTCAGGGTGACCAGGAGTTCTTGAAGCTGGGAGGGTGCTCAGTGGGGGTGTGGGGACCAAGGACTCTCAGTCTGTCCTCTTTCTCCCGGGTCAGATGAGCCCCTGAAACTCAGGGTCCCCAGGACAGTTGCCAGAGACCCCTCCTCACCGCCCTGCCAGGGCCCCAAGCCGCCCTCTGCCACAGGTGCGCCCCGGCACTGAGGTGCCCCTGCCTCGTCGCCCCCAGGGCAGGCAGGCCTCGCAGATGCCTCTGGCCTGGAAGGTCGTCCGGAGTCCCAGAGATCTGCGCAGGGGCTGGGTGGAGGGGCGGGGTCTTGGAGTGCGTACCTACCTCTTCCTCTCCCAGGGCTCCGCGTGGGCTTTCGGGGAGCTGTTCCCTTTGCCCAGCCTGACCCGAAGGCAGGAGGAGCAGGCGGAGGGCTGGCCGCCCCGCAGCGGCTCCTTTGTGTGCGAGCGGACAAAGTTTCCACCATCCGCTGCCTGGACTCCGAAGCTTTCCTCCTCGGCGGGCGCTTCTCTCCCTGGAAGAGTAGAAGCCACGGGGGCGAGTTTCCATCCTCGCCCCCTCCCCATCCGTCCAGGCAGACACCCTTGCTTCGCCGGCCCTCACCGCGGGCCCAGGACCGGCAGCGCGGGGAGCGTGACCCCGGGCCCTGCACGCTCCGGGCCGCCGCCCCGCCCCCCCGAGAGGCTCGAGTCCCCGGAGCGGCCAAGGGCGGTGGCGGAGCTGCACGACTCGGGACCGCAGCCCGCCACCGCCGCGAGAAAGCCCCGGAAAAGCCCGCGGGGCGAGGAGCGGCGGGGAGCAGCGCGGCCCCGCCCGCACCCCCAGCCGCCCCCTCGGCGCGAGATCCGCCCGCAGGCCGCGGCCCGGCGAGGGTTAAGCGGGGCGGGGCGTGGGGCGGCCCCGCCTCCGCCGCCGCGCCGGGTCCGAGCGCGCACGGGGCGCGGGGGCGGGTCGGAGCGGGCGGCGGCGGAGGGCGCGGCGTGCCGGGCGAACGCGGGGAGCGGCGGCGGCGCGGCCCGCGTGACCCACCGCCGCGCCCCGTGCGCCCGCGAGCCCGCGCCCCGCCGCGCCCGGCCCAGCCGCAGGATGCGCGCCCCGTCGCTGCTGCTGCTGCTGGCCGCCTGCGCGCCGCCGCCCTGCGCCGCGGCCGCCCCGACGCCGCCGGGCTGGGAGCCGGCCCCCGACGCGCCCTGGTGCCCCTACAAGGTGCTGCCCGAGGGCCCCGAAGCGGGCGGCGAGCGCCTGTGCTTCCGCAGCCCCGCGCGCGGCTTCCGCTGCCAGGCGCCCGGCTGCGTAGCGCACGCCTCGGCCGGCCGCTCTCTGCGCGCCGGCGTCCTGCGCAACCACAGCGTGCTGCTGCAGTGGCGCCTGGCGCCGGCCGAGGCGCGCCGCGTGCGCGCCTTCGCGCTCAACTGCTCTTGGCGCGGCACCTACACGCGCTTCCCGTGCGAGCGCGTGCTGCTCGGGGCTTCCTGCCGCGACTACCTGCTGCCCGACGTGCACGACGGCGTGCGCTACCGCCTGTGCCTGCAGCCGCTGCCGCTGCGCGCCGAGCCCGCCGCCGCGTCGGAGCCCGCCGAGCCCGGGGAGTGCGTGGAGTTCGTCGCCGAGCCGCCCCGCATGCGGGAGATTGTGGTGGCCATGACGGCGGTGGGCGGCTCCATCTGTGTCATGCTCGTGGTCATCTGCCTGCTGGTGGCCTACATCACCGAGAACCTCGTGGGCCCGGCCGTCGGGCGCCCCGGGTTGCGCAGGCATCGCTGAAGGGCCCAAGGGGCACAGCCTGCGCCAGTGCGCCTGAGACTGCAGGCCCTCCGCCCGCCCTTCTCTCATTCCTTGTCCCTCGAGATCCTCACGGAAAGCCTGCCGGAGACGATTAGGATGAGACGGCTGCCTGCGCCCGGACCTTGGCATTGCCACACGCCCTTCCCAGCTGGGCGTCCTCCTTCCAGACTCTGGCTCCGGACTGGCCTTTGGGCCTGGGTTGTAGTGCCAGCCGCATCCAGGGCTCTGCCTGCTCTCCGGAGGCCTTTATAGGGACGGCCAGGACATATGGCCCCTTCCAGCAAGAGCTACAGGCACGCTGGATCGTCACCCTGCACCTGCATCCCGTGCCAAGTTGTCAGAGACAGGCCGTCGTCATTGCTTGGTCACTGTGTGCTTTGGGGTGGGGGGCGACCCTTGGAGCCTGTCTTCCCCCCGCTCCCTCTCCCCGCACCACCCCAGCGGGCTTAGGTTAGCTTCGTGCCTTAGTTATCTCCGGCCCACTGCAAGAGCCAACCACCCGGGCCCCTGCTGTCCAAGGGGGTCTGTGGCCCTGAGACTGGCCAGCATGTTCGTGTGTCTGGCCAGTGTCCCCAGCACTGCAGGGGCGTGTGCCGAGGGTAAGCAGCATCCTGGCCTTTTTCCTGGTGGGGGTCTGGACGGGCTGGAGCCGCGCTGTAGCTCAGCAGGCCCAGCCCCACTTCCTGCTGCCGCATCCGGGGGTGAGTGTCCTTCGACTTGGAGAGGCTGGTGGTTCTCCACGGCCAGACCCTTCTTTCCTTTCGTGTGTGTTGCCTCGGACTAGGACTTTGTGTGGGGAGCGGGAGCAGGTGGCGGGTGGACAGCATCACGTCCTGAGGGCAAAATGTTGGACGCCAGCATCGCCCAGCGGACCTTCCTCGGAGGCCTGGATCCCGCGCCATAACCAACCCAGGAGACCTCGATGGCCACAGGATGACCGACAGCACCACCCCCAGCCTTTCCACATTCAAGGGTCGGGAGCCCAGGATCTGGCCCCGTGAAGCTGCCCCCCCCCACTGTGGACTCAAGGCCGGCTGTGCCCACCTCTAGCAGATCCGGGCCCCTGGCCAGGCTACGCTCTGTGACGACCCCCTGGTGATGTTGGGCGCCAACTGAAATTGACCCTGGCACCTCCTGGTCACTGTGGATACACGCTCTACCCCCACTGCAGGACCACCAGCGACCCCAGGCCCTGGCTGGGCCCCCGCAGCACCCAGACCCGACCTCTCTGAGTCTTCGCTCCTCCTGCCCCTCCCTCCGTGGCGCTGGCCAGGTGCGATCCTGACGCCAGTGTCTAAATGTCCATCATTCTCAAACCAAAGATGCCGCCTTGCGTGTTTATTGGGAAGGTGGAGGGACGGGTGCGGGGTGGGGGGAGGGACAGGTGGACCCCTTCTCCCCAGTTCCCACGGGCCTCTCAAGCATGGCCCAGGGGCTGGCCCCGAGTCCTTTGCCAGCCTGGCTGGGGTTGGCCCAGGCAGGTGCACGGCGCGCTGCCCTTGCCGCTTCCAGCTGCAGGGTGGGCAGGGTGCCCACTGCTCATCCATCCACCCTCAGACCTTGGGAAGTCGTCTTTTCCCGGGCCAGCCGTGCGGGCGGGGGTGGGGGAGGCGGCACCTGCTGCAGTTAGAAATAGCCCAGTCTCATGGGTGACCCACTTGAGCTGTGACAAGCAGCAATTAGGTGGCTCAGGGAGGGGGCTCCCCTCCCCAGCCTGGGGCCTCCCTGTGCAGTGCTGGGGCTGGGGGCTGGGGGCAGTGGACAAAGGACAGCCTGGGGCTCCTGGGTGTGCCCTGTGTGGGCTGCTGCCCTCCCACTCACCCAGGCTGTCCTTGGGGCACCTGCAGCCGGCTGTGACCCTGAGGAAGCAAAAACAGCCGGGGGAGGCGGGAGGGGGAGCCAGGCTCTGAGAAGTGACTCATCTGGGGGAGCGGGGTGCAGTGATGTGTCTAGACAGCGGGCAGGAGTGGGAGGGATTCGGGTCCAGCCACCTCCTGTCCTGGCTCCCTGGGGGCCCAGTCTGCCCGTGAAGGGTGTTCGCTGCCCTCCACCAGCACAGGCAGGAGTGGGAGCCTGGCAGGGCCCCAGCCTCCTCACACAGTCTGGTTCCAGAGCTGAGGACAGTGGCACCTTTTGGGTTAGCTGTGGGGTTCCGTGAGGTCTCCCTGGTTTGTGCCCCGATTCATGCCTCTGTCATGGGCTTGGGCTCACACTGGCCCAAGTCAAGGCCTGTTAGCCAATTCTGAGGGGCTTCTCAGAGGCCTGGAGTCCAGCTTGGGGTTTGCAGAGAGGGTCCCAGGGACAATCCCTGGCCCGGGAGATGACCTGGAGCTGCCGTGCGGGCCAAGGTGTCTGCTTCCAAGCTCACGCCATTCCCACAGACTGGGCTGGGGAACGTCCTCCCAGGGGCGCAGGGACGTCCGGGCCCCTGCCTCCTCCCCAGTTGGTCCACCTGAGAGCTTGGCAGGGAACCTTCAGTCCTCATCCAGAACGTTCCCTCCTGCAGCCCCAGCACCTCCTGGAGCAGCCTCACTGTCCCTGTGTCCTCCCCTCTCCTCTCTCGCCTCCTCCCTCCCTCTCTCTCCTCCTCTTTCTCCCTGGAAACTGGCTCTCGGCCTGTGTGGCCCAGGCTGGGGTGGGTGTGGTGCTGCTCTCCCGGTGGTTTCCCTCTGCCCTGGAGGGGAAGCCCAGAGGGCTCACTGGCAGCTGAAGATACTTAAGCACATACTTTTCCAACACAGAGAAGCGATCTGCTTTGATTGCAAAACACCGTAGGCTGCCCGGGCTGGCGTCGGGGCTCTGCCTGCTAAGAGCTGTGCAGGTGCTCAGTGCCTCAGTTTCTGCATCTGTAAAGTGGAAACAGGAATGGGAACCGACACCCGGCCCAGCCAGATAGAGGCGGATGAACCACCATCCACGCTGCAGCTCGAACTCCCCCCAAGGGCAGCTCCTTGGAGCTGCACCCCCAGCCTGACCCTGTTGCGAACTCTCGGCTTTTTTCTTTTCTTTTTTTTTTAAAAAAAGTCCTCGACACTCCACCCTTAAGTGACAATTGAGACAACTGGGAGAGGAGAAGAGTTGGAGGAGGGGCTCGACAGCTGGAAGTCCAGTCCACTCAGGTTTTGTCCCGGAGGGCTCAGCACCAGTGTCATTGAGAAGACATGTGGCAATGAGGCCCTGTCACCGAAAAGGGGTCGCAGTCGGGAGGGATGATGGTCTTCAAAGTAACCCTTCCCTTGGCCGACAGTCCGGGGAATGTGGGTGCTGGTGCTTCTGCTGGCTACACCGGCAGAAAAGCTGAGGTTGGAGGTTTCGTGGAATCCGGCGAGGAGGGTTGTCAGAGTTGCTCTCCCATTCAGATTCCTTCACGGGGTCCCCTGGGCAGGCGTGACCTCAGCGTTAGTCCCTGGACCAACAGGACAAACAGGCCCGGTGATGAGCCGCCACGATACCCCTGCCATAGGTTTTCTCTGCTCCCACGACGCGGTAACATGGACCCCGCGATAACAGCCCTCCCAGGGAAGCCGTTGGAAGGCCGACTGAAGGGGTGTCCGTCTGTGCCCAGGACCGCGCATTGCTGCAGCCTTCAAACCGGGGTGCTAGTCACTCACCATGTCCACCGCCTGTTTACAGGTGTGCCTCACGTTGGTCTCCGCGGGCTTTTGATTGTACTTGCAAACGTCACAGAACACCAGCTTGTTGGGGTCCTTGCAGAAGGGGCCCCAAAACACGGCAGCAGGCATGAGATGCATGCCACTGTTGGAGCCTTCGGGCAGTAAGTACTAGAGCCACCAAAATTCCACGTACTCGGGCTCACAGCCCAGGCCGTGGGTCTTGCAGCGGAGCCCTCCTCAGCGCCATCGACCCAGATATGCATGGCTGGGGACACACGCACCCGCTCCACGCCTTTGTTTAAGTGGGGACTTGCCGAGGCGGCCACGGTGGAAGGTGTTCTCGGCGGGGCCGGGGGCGGGCGGGCTGTGAGACCACAGCGCAGACAGGGGCGAGGGGGCCGCTGTGGCTGCTCACTCACGAGCCCGCCCGCCCTTCTCCCGTTCTCACCTCTCCGCTTGCCCCTCCCTGTCCGCAGCAGAAGCCCTGCCCACCTGCGCCCCTGGCCCTCAGCGTGTGTCCCCACCTTAGGCAACCGGCTGACCCAGTCACTCTGTGAACCTGGGCTGAACGTAAGGACGGCCTTGCTGAAATGACAGGAGACATCTAACCCGTAATTTTCTAGTAACAGCTAAAGATCAATCCAATGAGCCGGCTCGGCTCTCTCTGCCCGCAGAGGGAACCCTGTGTTCTCAAACACCTGAGAAGAGACAAAGCAAAGGTAACCCTTTCTCTCCACACTCGCCAGTTTATGGCTTTTAGAGTCTGTTTGCACAGCCCGGAGCAGTTCCTGAGAAGCTCCAGACAGCAGCGGGGTAAGCTCCGGGCCTGCCTTTCCTGCCCAAACCAGTCTCGGGCAAAATCCCATGCCCTGCGTAGGCCTGACTGCACCTCAGAGAGAACCGAGTCTCCAGGAACAGAAGAAACAAAAAAGAGGGACACCTGACGTCTGGCTAATTGCTCAACAAGAACGACTGTTTCTCTCTTGGTCCCCAGAAAGCAGCACCTGCCTTCTCTTCTTTGCCACGCCCCTGCTCTGTCTCTCACGTTCTCTGTCCTTCTAAAGGGTAAAATAAACTTTTTTACTTTTATATCTTAATCTCTGTGTGAGAAATCTTTCTCCACCGCGCCGTGAGCACTGCAAGGCTTTCCGCCCCCACGCTGGAGACCCCGCGCCCGCCAGGGAGGCCACCCCCCGCGCTCCACGGCGCCCACGCGGGGGTGGGCCGGGGACACGAGGGGCAAACGGGAAGACGGGCTGTGGGGCTGACGTCCCTCTGGCGGCTTCAGGATGGGGGTCAGGACTGTCACATTCGGTCTTCAGGAACAGCCTGAGGAGCAGCTGGAGACGCCGGCCAGGCCGCTGGAGAGGGGAGGTCTCTGCTCAGCCGCAGTCTAGAGTCCTGGGTCCCTGGCGCCCGTGGCCTCCAGCCTCCACCTTCAGAAGCAAGCCCTGGGCGGGGTGGGCGACCGTACAGCTGAGGGTCCACAGGCCGCCTCCTCTGTCCTTGAAGGCTCTCTCCTGGGCTCCTCCCCATCGGGCTTTGTTTCTCCGTAAGTCTCCCTCCACGAATCTCTTCTGTTTCTAGGTGTGTCGGGGCTCTCTCCAAGGCTTCCGTTTTCCCAGTAAGGTCATTTTAAAATGTTTTCGTTTCTGATGCATGCTGTTCCCTCAGGACTTCTGTAACTTTTCCGACTGCTTTCAGCTTATTGTGAAGTATCTGGGTAAGAAGTTTGTCTGTTTGCTGGCCCACCTCCCCCGCAGGACTGTCACCCACTTGCCATTCTCTTTCATCTCCTACCGGAAATCTCTGGGGGCCCAGTTGCTAGCCTTTCTTTTCTTTTTTTTTTTTGAGACAGAGTCTCACTGTGTTGCCCAGGCTAGAGTGCCGCGGCGTCAGCCTAGCTCACGGCAACCTCAAGTCCTGGGCTCAAGCGATCCTCCTGCCTCAGCCTCCCGAGTAGCTGGGACCACAGGCATGTGCCACCGTGCCTGGCTAATTTTTTCTATATATTTTTAGTTGTCCAGCTAATTTCTTTCTATTAATAGTAGAGACAGGGTCTCGCTCTTGCTCAGGCTGTTCTGGAACTCCTGAGCTCAAACAATCCTCCCGCCTCGGCCTCCCAGAATGCTAGGATTACAAGCGTAAGCCACCATGCCCAGCCACTAGCCTTTCTGTTGCTAACAAAGATGGGTTTCTGACGCTCTTGTCGGGCTGTGTGGGCCAGGATAGCTTCCATACTTCCCAACTCTACTGTTACCTCTGAGTGTGGGCTTTTGTTATCCTTTTTTTTTTGGAAGCAGGGTCTTGCTATGTTGCCCAGGCTGCTCTTGAAATCTTGGCCTCAAACAATCTTCCTGACGTGGGGGGTGCCCCCGTGAAGGGAGGAAAGCCCCCTGAACTCGCCAAGTGGGTTCTTGGCTTCGCACAGGAAAGAATTCCAGTGCGAGCCAACTAGTGACAGGACAGTTTATTGAGACAGTGACAGACAACAGATCCTACGTCACAGACGGAGTAGCCGTCCTTCCCTGAGCAGGAGGGGACCCCCGATGGGGCAATGGTGACGTTTGTAAATGTTCAAACACCCTGTTGGGAAACAGCTGTAGGTGACCAGCTTTGTCTTATGTTTGGGCCATAAAGGTTAATCTAAACTGCTGTCCCAGGATGTTAAGTGCGAGCAGTTTGTAAGGCGTCCGGTTAAGTAGTTCATCCATCTTCAGGTGGTCACCGGCCGGTGACTTGCTGGTGACCCTTGTTCAGGGTGGTTGGGGTCTGGTATCGGCCAAAGTGGCTGCACTGGGGCTTGCGCCCCTCCTCTTCTGCCTCACCCCTGACAGCTGACATGTAGCCGTGGCCCACCATGCACGGCAATAAACCAACTTCTGATACATCAGGGATAAGCCTCAAAGTAATTACGCCGAGTGACGGGAGGCAGACAGAAAGAGTACACACCGCATGATTGCATTTCTGTGTAATTCTAGAAAACGCAAAGTTATCTATGGTGACAGGAGGCAGCCTATGGTCGCCTAGGTGGTGGTGGGTAGGTGGGAACGCAGGGAGAGACACTAAGAGGTATAATGACACTTTCAAGGATGATTAAAGCTGTTATAAATTTGTCTTAACTATTTATGGACTGATATGCTTATTTTAAAGTCTCTTCAGGTGGTCAGGACTGATATACTTATTTTAAAGTCTCTTTTCAGGCGGGATGCGGTGGCTCACGCCTGTAATCCCAGCA
>NW_012151330.1:587979-591628 GCF_000956105.1 Propithecus coquereli | reverse complement strand
TCTGTACCCGGCCGTGCTCAGCCGGTTCTGAACACCGTTGCCCTCGGACCGGCCTGAAAAACAATCTTGTGCTGTAAATCTTTGTCCTAAATAAAACGACTGGTTCTTGTTATTTAAAAAAGAGAAAGTGCAGGACGAAGCAGAAAGTCTAAACATGTCATCAAAGGTCTATGCAGGTCACAAAAGGTTTGCGAAGGGCGAAATTATGACAGGGATTTTGTGTGCAATCGAGTTGACAATAATTAGAGGGGAATTATTTATAAGTCTTTCCAAATATTAAGCTTTGGAAATACACCAATACAAAGCTAACATTCTGTTCCCCTATGTTAGAACAACAAGGTTTTCTTTTTTTTCTTTTTGAGACAGTCTCACTCTGTTGCCCTGAGTAGAGTGCCGTGACGTCAGCCTAGCTCACAGCAACCTCAAACTCCTGGGCTCGAGCGATCCTCCTGCCTCAGTCTCCCAAGTAGCTGGGACTACAGGCACCATCATACCCACCATGACACCTAATTTTTTCTATTTTTAGTAGAGATGGAGTCTTGCTCTTGCTCAGGCTGGTCTCAAACTCCTGAGCTCAAGCGATTCCCCCGCCTCGGCCTCCCAGATGCCAGGATTACAGGCGTGAGCCACTGTGCCCGGTCAACAAGCTTTTCTTTAAGTAACTAAGTACTGCTCTTAGTAAAATAGCAAGAGGTTTTAACTCTGAAATCTTTTTAACAGCCCTCTTCTAAACTTCAGACATTTTTATTTCTGCCATTTTTTCCCTGCGATCCATTTAATTTCCCTGGCTTCAGGTTGGAAATGCTGTCTTTTTCATTTAGACTGGTAATTCCATTTCTTGAGGTAGCATTTTCTGCTTGCAGGTGCTCACTTGTAGCTCTGAAGTTGCATTTTGCTGCAGGTCAGGCATCACTGCCTTCGGCCTCCTGCTGTCTCCCCCGAACAGGTGTATCGCTTTGCTGGGGTGGGATAACTCTCTCTTTAACTTTTCCATCAGCTCCTATAACTTTTTTCTCTGCATCTGACTCTGAGGTTGTGACCTGACACAAAAATGTTCTGTTTTGAAGACCCAGAAAAGCAATGTTGATTCTTTGCTCTTGGCTTTTATTGATATTTTGAAATTGTTCCATGTAACCAGGAAATTTCACATGCTTTCTTCTTCTAAGAGCCACACATTCCCCTGACCAACGTACTAGTTTTCTTGTTTACATTCCTCTATAATAGGTTGTACGCTCATAACCTTAGACACACTCTTCCTGTGTCTAATTACATTCAAGCACCTTTTTCATCAGGTTCAACTGCCCGGATATCTAAATTTTCTTAACATAAGGAGAAGCAATCACAATGCAGAAAGTTTTTCCTTACCTTTTTGGTAATTGGCCTAAGAAAGAAAAGGTTTTATGTGTTTTAAAATTTTTTTTAGAGACAGGGTCTTGTTCTGTCACCCAGGCTAGAGTGTGATGGCACAATTATAGCTCACTGCAGCCTCAAACTTCTGGGCTCAAGTGATCCTCCTGCCTGAGCCTCCCAAGTAGTTAGGGCTACAGGCATGAGCCACTGTGCCCAGCTTTAAGTTTTTTGATGATCTCTCTGGTTAAATGAATGACTATTGGTTCACAGTGACCTGTGATCCTGTTTTGATGAAGTGTTTTGAAACTTTGACATCTTTGGTAGGCTTCCCCAGGGTCAAACTTCTAAATTAATCTTTTTGACCTAGAATTAACTTTGGGGTTTTCAAGTTAGGTCCCTAGAGAGCCTCAAACAATGTATCTCTCATCTTGTATAGATATTAAATGATTAGGCTTATTTGTAAATTGTATAGAAAACATTGTCAAATGATAAGTGTTGCTAGATCTTCTTTCAATTACATTTATGGGAATGTTCTTGATATGAATGCTCCAAAATTGTATAAAACTCTTAGAAATCTAGTATGTCATGGGTCATCATCGTGATTATTATATCACATGCTACAGAAATAACCAAATTTCCTTGTCCATTATTGATTATAATTAATTTCCATCAGATTCTTAACCATGGCTATTCTAAGTCTCTATCTTCCATAGTTACTGTTTTGAATTCTTCTCTAAAGGCATCAGCAATCAGACTCACAGAAAAGACTCTAACACGTACTCTTTTTTTGAGACAAGGTCTGGCTCTATCACCCGGGCTAGAGTGCAGTGGCATCATCATAGCTAACTGCAACCCCAAACTCCTGGGCTCAAGCAATCCTCCTGCCTCAGCCTCCCGAGTACCTGGGACGACAGGTGTGCACCACCATGCCTGAATAAGTTTTCTATTTTTTATAGACACAGGGGTCTTGCTCTTGCTCAGGTTGGTCTTGAACTTCTGGCCCTCAAGCAATCCTCCTGCCTCAGCCTCCCAAAGTGCCGGGATTACAGGCATGTGCCACTATGCCGACCCTATCAAGCACTCTTAAATACAGTTTTCTAATAACTTTAAGACCAATGGACTAAATAAAAATTTTCAGAACGCCAATGAAGAAACTGATGGGTTTGTGAAACTGCTAATTAAGAACGTGCAGAACAAAAATTGATTACATGAAACTAAGGAACTGATGAAAATAATGGTTTTATGACTTTTACTTGAAACATTGTTGGTTCTTAATGTTTTGTTTTCTAGATTTAAGGAAATTGCTCTCTTAAGCTACTTTTGTGTACAGCAGTTTGGTAAAGTATACTTTTGTGAACAAAGATAAAGACATTTCCTTTTTCTCCCCACTTAATCCAAAATTCAGAAACTATTCATGAGTATTCTTATGGCAATATGGTTATTTGCATAAGTTCAATAAAAATTTGCTCTCTCAACAGGATACAATTGGAAACACTGTACTACCAAGACTTTGACTGAAATGTCATATTTGAGAATGTGCATAGAATGTCTTGAGTTTAGGGGTTCCCAGCCTTACAATGAGTATATTAAAATTATTATTTCCAGGCATGCCCAGGAACCTTAAGACTGGAAATAAAATCTAAAGTCTGCTTGGTTTGGCTCAAGAAGTTGTTTTTTTTTGAGATAGGATCTCACTCTGTTGCCCAGGCTGCTGTACAGTGGTGTCATCACAGCTCATTGCAACCTCAAACTCCTGGGCTCAAGCCTCCTGAGTAGCTGGGACTACAGGTGTGTGCCACCATGCCTGGCTAATTTTTTTGTTTTTGTAGAGGTGGGATCTTGCTATGTTGTTCAGGCTGGTCTCAAAATCCTGGGCTCAAGTGATCCTCTTGCCTTGGCCTCCCAAAGTGCTAGGATTACAGGTGGGAGCCACTTTGCCTGGGTTTCAAGAGGTTTTTAAATTTGAGATTCCTATGTGGTCAAATCACTATTTTTTTTTTAAGAGATAGGCTCTTGCTATGTTGCCCAGTGGGCTACAACTCCTGGGTGCAAGTGATCCTTCCCTCTCAGCCTTCTTAGGATGTGGGACTATAGGTGGTGTTGCTGCTCTGTGCATTGTTTTCAAGTTCTTGTTATCTAGCTGTAGACAGGACTAGATGCAGAATTCTGCTAATTTCCTCTAAAATTTGGCTACGAGTCTCCAACTAAGACCAAAACCTGCTCTGTTCCTAAAGCCCTAGAAGGTGAAACTAGATGAATTTTAAGGGACAACTGTCATGCCTGATGCACAGGTCACACA
>NW_012151330.1:586191-587394 GCF_000956105.1 Propithecus coquereli | reverse complement strand
TTGCAACAAGTCTCACCTAATTGCCTACAGCTATCTGATTGATTGATTCAATTGGTTGCCTTTCAGCCTAGGCTCATGGTTCAAAACCATTGCGCAATCTGGGATTGTCATATTACTGTTAATTTTATTTGGTATTTACCCTTTTATTGTTTATTATTTTTTTTAAGAGACTGGTTCTTGCTCTGTAGCCCAGGCTGAAGTGCAGTGACGTGATCATATAGCTCATTGCAACCTCAAACTCAAGGCTCAAGTGGTCCTCCCACCTCAGCCTCCTGAGTAGCTGGGACTACAGGTGTGGGTCAGTGTTGTAACTGGTCCTCCACTTAACAAATTTCAATGCCTTTCCTCAACTAACTATTTGACCTTTAAGCTGTTTCCAGAAAAGGTGGATTTTCTGCAAGAACAAGGACCTAAGATTCCGAAGCTCCCTGGGCAGACTTGTGACGCCACGATTCGCCTTCCTCACAACCTGCCTCCAGTGCATATAGCTCCTTGTGAGATACACCAGCACCCACCCCAAGGCACACGCTTCCCCCTTAAAAAGCGTATTATCTCCCTTAGTCTTAGACGAGACGGATTTGAGGCAGCTTCTGCCATTCTCCTGGCAAAATGTCTGTCATATTTTTAAAAATTCCTCTCTTCCTTGTCAATTCTTGTTGTCTCAATAATTGGATCTTTGTGAGATGAGCAACTGGATCCAGACCGAACTCCCCTTGTGGTTTCGACAACACCATGCCTGGCTAATTTAAGAAAATTGTTTTCTTAGAGAGGGGGTCTTGCTATGTTGCCCAGGCTGGTCTCAAGCTCCTGGGGAATTGTGAAAGTTGTCAGACTTAAAATGGACTCACTGGAGGTGCGGTGGGGGGATCCTGACAAGCAGGGCTGGGAAAAGCCACGAAGGGAGAGTTCCCTATCATACATGTCTGATAATAAAAACGATCACAAAGGACTCTGCAAAAACTGCAACCTTGCACAAGGCCATCAAAACCTTCCTCAAAAAATACTTCTGCAAGGGCATCTGCCCAGTAACTGCCTGTCCAACCTTGGACTGGCACCATCTTTTTTATTGATCTTTGTAGCCAAGGGTAATTATTTCAAAACAATTATGTAATCATCCTTATTTTTTCCTTTAAAAACCTTTGTCTTGGCCGGGCGCGCGGGCTCACGCCTGTAATCCTAGCACTCTGGGAGGCCGAGGCGGGC
>NW_012151330.1:583328-585208 GCF_000956105.1 Propithecus coquereli | reverse complement strand
ACGGCGCTGCCCATGTCACTGTCCGCGCCGGCGCGGGGCTCTGGGCCGCAGGGCAGACCCTGTGCGGAGCGAGGACGTCGGCTGCGGACGTCCAGGCCCTGCGTTTGGCCGGCCGCCCGCGGTGTGCTGCGCTCCTCCCCGGAAGTCCCCGCACCCGAGGGGCAGGGCCTGGCGTCCGCCCGCGGCGTGGCTGGAGGCCGCCGCACGAACGCCACGCGCTACGTCGCCGCCGCTTCCGCGTTGCTGACTTCCGGACGCCATCTTTCTCCCGTGGAGGCGCCGCGACTGGGAGGGCGACGGAGCGGGAGCGTCGCGACGGAGCGGCCGCCGCCATGCCGTCGTCGCCGCTGCGGGTGGCGGTGGTGTGCTCGAGCAACCAGAACCGGAGCATGGAGGCGCACAACATCCTCAGGTAGTTGGGCTGCTCCCGGGCCCGCGCGCCCGTCGTCTCTCCCTCCGCTGCCCAGCCCGCGCAGGCGGCCCCGCCGGGGAAGTCGAGGCTCGGGCAGCGCTCAGCGTCGGGCTCGTTGGCCCCGCGGCGGGAACGGGAGCGCGCGGTGCCCGCACGTCGTTGGCATTGCGGGGAAGTCAGTTTCTGAGCCGGAATGCGCCCTGCGACTGCAGCCTAGCAGTTCCCGGTGACCCCGCGGGGGTCCGAGAGCGGGGCGGCGAACCAGGCGAGGGTCTGCTTGTTAGGGGTAGCGGATTGCATTTCCGATGTGTGTCGTTCCTTGTCCCATTTGCTGGAAAGTTCGCACAACGTGACTCCGGGATCGAAGGACTCTTGAAATAACAGACATGGTCTATGTTGTTAACGCTGTGAGTTTGTGTTTGCTGCTGTGTTGTTTCAAGTCAATAGAAAAAAATCCCCTTTCCCCTCTTGAAGTCCTCCAGTCGGTAGTGTCTGAAATGCACCTGGCTTCGGTTTGGCCCTGCCTAGTTTACATTTAGGTACTAACTCACCTTTGGTGACTCTTGTGTCGTATATGTTTAATAAAAGTGTATTCCTGTTTGATCCAGTTTTTTCGTTCGTAGTCACTTAACAAAATGAGAAACCATATGAGTTACAGTTTAGTACACATGTGAACACTGATAGTAAAACAAAGTTGAAACAGCTTTTTCTTCCGAAGTTACCCTATGTGAACTTGAAAAGGAAAACGGTACCTTGCTTCTCTTGTCATCACAATCTAATTTTGACTCTCTTGAGTAACTTCAGAAAATTAGAAGTCCCTCATTATTTAATGAAGCTGGAAGTGTCAAGTGTCCATGATCTGCTAATTCTGAGTTTCTTAAGTCTTTCTAAAGTCGTCTGCATTGTCCACAGTATTCGCTTAGTGGTTTTTTTTTTTTTTGTAGACTGTGGTGTCCTTTGATTCTGACAAAATTAGTATGAACGTTGTTTTTAAAGTAGAAATGTGCTAGAATTACATTGTGCTGGGTCTTCCTTTATGAAGTACACTTATCTTTTAAGTGTATCATTAAAAGTTTGATAAATTTAAGCAAAAAAATGCAAGATTCACACTTGGAAATTACCCAAGGAAAATAAAACTATGATCTTCAATTGGAATACCATGGTCTGAAGACCTCCTTGTTATGGTGTTTCTGGCTGGTAATCCTTTGTTTAATCTGTTTTTTTTGTATTTACACAACAAATGGGGTGAACTCTTACAAAAGGAAATGTTTTTGAAATTAACAGTTTTGGTAGTGAAATCTGGTTAAGTGGCTGTTTTATTTATTTATTTATTTTGAGACAGTCTCACTTTGTTGCCCAGGCTAGAGTGAGTGCCATGGCGTCATCCTAGCTCACAGCAACCTCAAACTTCCGGGCTCAAGCAATCCTTCCACCTCAGCCTCCCGAGTAGCTGGGACTACAGGCATGT
>NW_012151330.1:568137-582680 GCF_000956105.1 Propithecus coquereli | reverse complement strand
TTTTCTTTTTTTTTTTTGTAGAGACGGGCATCTCTCACTCTGGCTGATTTTGAACTCCTGGCCTCAAGCAGTCCTCCCACCTTGGCCTCCCAAAGTGGCAGGATTAGAGGTGTGAGCACCAGTGCCAAGCCATAGACATTATTTTAATCTCTCAGGCTGCTAGGGCAAAAAAATGATCTCACCCTTGTATTAGTTTCACGATTATTACTGAGATTTTATGATATTTCATATGTTGTCCTTTCACTTTTGAAAATTGTACATGTTTATGTGCTGTGTATTTTCTGTTGGAATTATTCACAAGATTTTAAAACATATTTAGGAAAGTTATATGATAGTAGTTCTCTGTTACAAGCTAGGAGAGCTTATAAAAGTCAGATTTAGAGACTACTAAGGCTTAAAAATATAGAAAATATTTATAAGTAGGCTAGGCGCGGTGGCTCATGCCTCTAAATCGTAGCACTTTGGGAAGCCGAGGCTAGAGGATCGCTTGAGGCCAGGAGTTGGAGACCAGCCAGAGCGAGAATGAGACCCCGTCTCTACTAAAAATAGAAAAATCAGCTGGGCGTGGTGGTGCCTGTAATCCCAGCTGATCGGGAGGCTGAAGCAGGAGAATCCCTTGAGCCCAGGTTTTCAAAGACCGAGTCTCACTCTGTCTTAAAAAAACAGGCCGGGTGCAGTGGCTCACGCCTGTTATCCTAGCACTCTGGGAGGCTGAGGTGGGAGGATCGCTTGAGCTCAGGAGTTTGAGACCAGCCTGAGAAAGAGTGAAACCGTGTCTCTACTATAAATAGAAAGAAATTAGCCAAACAACTAAAAATAGAAAAAATTAGCCAGGCGTGGTGGCGCTTGCGTGCAGTCCCAGCTACCTGGGAGGCTGAGACAGGAGGATCGCTTGAGCCCAGGAGTTTGAGGTTACTATGAGCTAGGCTAACGCCATGGCACTGTAGCCCAGGCAACAGAGTGAGACCCTGTCTCAAAAAAAAAAGAGAGAGAGACACCAGCCTAGACAACATAAGAAGATCCTTGTTGCTACCAAAAAAAAAAAGCCAGGTGTGGTGGTGTGCTCCTGTAGTCCCAGCTGCTCTGGAGGCTGAGGCAGGAGGATTGCTGGAGCCCAGGAGTTTGAGGCTGCAGTGAGCCATGATGGCACCACTGCACTCCAGCCTGGATGACAGAGTGAGACCCTGTCCCAAAAAGGCATCGGATGTCATCTTTACAGCTCCCTCAGGATACCCACGGTGAGAGGGGAGAATACCCAAGGTGAGAAGCTCGTGAGTGACAGCAGGATTCGGGCCCAAGGGACTCTGGCCTTGGTAGATGAGCAACAGTACCAAGGCTCAAGGTGGAAAAAAGCATGAGCTGAAGAAGGATCCAGAGTGTGGGAGACACAGTAGCGTCCTTGGTTGTGGGGCTTGTCACAGCGGAGGTGCCTCTGCCATCAAAAGGGTGAACTCAGCAACAGACGATCTTGTGGTTGGAAAGTTCTTGGTTTCCTTCTTTTTTGTTATTTGTTTGTTTGCATTTTGTTTCATTCTTGGACTTGTAGAAGACTAAAGGTAAAAGAAACATTTATTGAAATGTGTTTAGGGCTCAGATTTTGCTAGCTATGGCATAAATTTTCTTGGGGATGTTAACATTTCAGAGTTAGTTTTTTGTAATGTCCCCAGTCTTGCATTTAAATGGTGATAGCCCAGGAGCAATGTTGGGGTTCTGTGCTCCGAGGTCATCAGGGAGCTAGAAGTCTGGCTGCTGAGCCGACTCCGATTTTACCTTTAGTCAAGGTGACTTAGGGTTGTGAGTGCTTCCTACTTAGAGACTGGGCGGGTCTTCATTAGTTTAGCAACAGGTCCAGAAGTTGAGTCTTAGTGAAAATCATTTTAAAAGTTTCAGTTAATGACTATAGTATATAGAACATTAGAAAACAGAAGTAATATCATAACTCATGCTGTTAATTTGGGTGTTTTTTCATGATCATTTCTGGTGTTCATTTTAACATCATCATTTTACTTTCAGCCATTGGGATAACAGTTGAAATAATTTCATTTCTCAAAACTTAACATTCTCTATGATAGCTTCTTTATGATAGATTTTTGATACCTGTAAAGACATTCATTTGATAACTCAAACGCTTGTCTGGAAGATCGATTTACAAAGTGGCACTTCAGACTGCCCCTTAGTGTCACGAGTGTTGTCGCATTTGCTGCAGGAGAAGGCTGCTCTGTCAGTTGCATCAGCTTAAAAGAAACTTCGGTTGCTCATTAGCCTTTTTGCCACTGTGAACACTTTGTTGGGAGAAAAACAAACTGCATTTCATTTTATTTTAAAATATACTTGCTTAAAAGTAACATTTCAGGCAGGGTGAGGTGGCTCAGCCTGTAATCGTAAAACCCTGGGAGGCCCAGGTGGGAAGATTGTTTGACCTCAGGATTTGAGACCAACTTGAGCAAGAGCAAGACCCTAACTCTGTCTCTACTAAAAATAGAAAAATTAGCTGGGTACATGGCACCTGTCTGTAGTCCCAGCTGCTTGGGAGGCTGAGGTCGGAGCATCGCTGGAGCCCAGGAGTTTGAGGTTGCAGTGAGCTGTGATGATGCCATTGCAACCTCAAAAAAAAAAAAAAAAAAATCAGAGAACTGGAGTTTTGGGGGAGGCTTTGCCTCAGCTGCCTCAGTTTCCTTGGAATGGGATCTATATCACTACGTTATGCAGGGGAATGCGGGTGGCCAGAGCAGCGTGGTTCAGAGGGGCGTCCCCTTGAGGGTGTGCAGAGTAGATGGCCTTGTGGACGGGCACTGGAGTCACTGGGCCAGCAGTGCCCAACAGCAACAGGGTGTTGCCTGTGTTTGCATTTGTAAGAAGAAACCATTGGATCCTAGGGTCACACACCCCTCACCCCAGAGCTGTCCCTGCTCTCCAGGCCACGCAGCTGGGTTGGACAGGGGTGCCCTGCACCTTTCTGGCCAATGTGTGGCTCAAAACTGTGATTTTAGACTGCTGTCAGGATTCAGGTATTACAGATTTTTTTTTTTTTTTTTGAAACAGAGTCTCACTTTGTGGCCCGGGCTAGAGTGCCGTGGCGTCAGCCTAGCTCACAGCAACCTCAAACTCCTGGGCTCAAGTGATCCTCCTGCCTCAGCCTCCCTAGTAGCTGGGACTACAGGCGTGCGCCACCATGCCTGGCTAATTTTTTCTCTATATGTTTTTAGTTATTTGGCTAATTTCTTTCTATTTATAGTAGAGACAAGGTCTCGCTGTTGCTCAGGCTGGTCTCGAACTCCTGAGCTCAAACAGTCTGCCCGCCTCGGCCTCCCAGAGTGCTAGGATTACAGGCGTGAGCCACCGCGCCCGGCCCAGATTTGTTTTTAATGTTAATACCCTCGATACCAGCAGGTTTTTTCAGGTAGCTGTTTTACATTCTAATTTTTTTTTTTTACAAGGAAAAGATGTGCTTAGTTTTAAAAGTATTTCAGGAACAGCTCCAACACCTCCCATACTTTCCTCCTTCGCTGACAAACACTCCTGACCGTTGTGTGCAGGGACCCTCACCATGAGACTGGCTGGCTGTGGGCATCTCTCATGTGCCCCGGTGTGACAAGGACAGTGGATCAGGACGACTGGCTCTAGGATCCTTCTTGGAACAGAGAGGCGTGTACTGAGCGTTCGTGGAGGGTGGGGGACAAGCAGTCTGTGGACTGGGTTCCCAGGGTGGCGTGGGATGGGGGTGCACAGGCTGTGCTGCTCCAGGGCCCCTCTTGGGGCCCAGAGTGACCGTGGCCTCTTCATCACGGTGTCTCAGAGCATCTGCGGCGTGGGACTGCGTGGATGCCCTGTTGGTTCTTTTTCCTGCAGGGCAGCCGTTTGCTGCTGGCCTCACAGGCATCTGTCGTAGGTTGTGTACAGATCCATCCCCTGCAGCCCCCGAGAGGGGCCCAACTAACCAGGGCGAGAAGTCCTTTCTCAGACCTGCCATCCTCCGGGCAGCCTTTGAGCTGCAGGCGAAGTAGGAGGTGGATGGGGGCCAGGTGGAGAGTGGCCTTCAGGGCCTGCATTTGGGGGAAGGTGACTGGGAGCTCACAGGAGAGCAGCTCTTTCTGGGCAGTTCTGTAGAGCGATGAATTGTTAAGCAGATGAAATACAAGCTTTGCCCACCCCGTGCGGTCCACACTTGTGACCTCCACGGAGCAGGTCCCAGATACCTGTTACGGCGGCATGAAAGGTGGTTTCCTTGGCGTTGTGACGACCTTGATCGCTGGTTGTTTGTGTTTTGATGGAAAATGTTTCTTTTATTGTACTTCACCTGAGTTGGTGAGGAAACAGTTTTAAATTTAGGGTGAACGGCGTCTGCTGGCACCTTCTCTGGTGTGCTGCTTGTCACGTGCCCTGTGCTGGGCCAGTGTCACCCTCTGGGTCCAGCCAACGGTTATTTCCTTGCTTTCTAGCCTTGAGTGTCATTGGGATCTGTAGATACGACTGAATGTTGGAAATTTTATTTGTAGTGTTTTTCGGGTTTATTTCCAGTTCAGGCGTATGTGGACTTGGCTTTTTAATCGTGACTCTCTGCTGCTGTGCCGTGCTCTTCGTCAGGTGTGGGGGGCCTTCCGGGAAGCCCGGGTGTGTTGCTCGGTACCGCTGGGATGTGGGGGCAGACTCGGCCGTCAGCCTCAGAGGACTCGGGCGAGATGTTTCGCTTAATTTAAACCAGATGGATAAGGACCACTTTTTAACTGCGTGCACATGTGGGTTTGGGGCAGGCAATGTGTGGCGCAGTGTTCTTCAGGCTGTCCTCTGAGGGACAGCCCCTCTGCGTCACCCTCTGGTAATTCTCGAAGAATCAGCCTGTGGAGTTGCACAGCGTACCCTGCTCTGTGGACATTCGGGTGGTTCCTGTCTCTTGTGGTTGCACACAGTGCTGCGGCGCGTGTCCCCCTGTGTGGCCATCGCGCAGGTGCTGTGCGCCCTGGCCGGAGCCCTGCAGGTGTAGGTGGTTTCGCTTGCTAGACGCCGCCGCGTCGTCCACCTAGAGGCCTCCCGGTCACACTTCCAGCACCCACTTCTGAGCGAGTTTTTCTCCCTGTTGTAATACCGTTGCCGTTACTCATTCACTGTTCAGAAGATACTTACTGTGTCCCTGCCGTGGGCCATGTGATGTTCTGGGCGCTGAGGATAGTACAGCTGTGAACAGAACAGACCGTCCTTCCCCGCGTGGCGCTGACGTTGCGGCGGGATGAGCGCTAACCCGTAAACAAACCTTTCGAACTTTATTAACGTGCTGGGTGAAAAGTAGTATCTGTGTGTTTTCCGTTTCTCTTATGAGTGAGATTAGCATCTTTTTACATGCTGAAGGGCCATATCTGTTTCTGTGAGCTTTATGTTCACGGCGTTGCTCCTTCTGTGGGGTTGTTAATCGTTTCTGCTTTTGTAGGAGCACTGTGGTGTGTCAGGTTTCTCAGCCTTGGCCCCGTGCTGGCCCTGATGCTTCTTCCCTGCGGGGGCTGTCCTGCGCGAGTTCAGGGCGTCCAGCAGCGTCCCTGGCCTCTGTATGCCAGTGGTACCCCGAGTCTGGCAGACAAGAATGTTTCCAGACACTGCCAGACGTCCCGAGTGACAGTTGAAAAAATATAGAAAAGCTTTACACGACGGCACTTTTCTCAATAGTCTGGCCGGTGAGGAGAGGGGAGCTGTGGCGGGGGGGAGGCGTGCGTGTTCCCCGAGCCCTGTGTCAGGGAGGCTCCCTCAGATGCAGAACTGTTGCGATTTACAAATAAGACGCTAGAATGAGAAATCCATTTTATTTAGATGCTTTTAAGACTTAAAAATTTTACTCTTGTCAGCTGAATTTACAAGAACAGACGCTCTGTACCTAAGCAACTCTTGCGTGTGACCTGTTCCGACGCACTGAAAAGCGAGTCCTCCAATCTCACGAGTCTGGTGTCTGCTCTGCAGCAGCCACGCTTTCTCCCGCGTGGATGTGGCTCATCAGGTCGCACGTCACACGGTTCCAGTCTGCCTGAACTGCTGTTCCCTGCGCTCGGCCTCGGCAGCCGGGGGAAGCAGGGTGTCTGGGTTCTGCGGGTCCCCTAGGGGTCCTGTGCACCCGAGTCCTGCAGGACGCAGCACTGTTCTGTCTGCCCTGATTCTGCGTGTCGCTCCGGCCTTCGGAGCTTAGAGCAACAGCTTTGAACAGCTGCTGAAACAGTTCAGATACAGCCTTGTGACGGTGAAGTCCGTTTTGACTGGTTTCACCTAGCTTTTGTGTACCTTGCTTCAGAATTTTAAGAAAAATTCTAATAAAATATTAGGCTAAAATTTTTAAAACATGTTCTCTGAATCATTAAAATTATTCAATTTGTCCCATTTCGTGTCCCTTATTTTTGGAATTTTGCGTTGTATGTAATCCATCTGTGATTCTTTTTCTTTCGTGTCTTTCAGCAAACGAGGGTTCAGCGTCCGGTCCTTTGGAACAGGGACTCACGTGAAGCTTCCGGGACCAGCACCCGACAAGCCGAATGTCTACGATTTCAAAACCACATATGACCAGATGTACAATGACCTTCTCAGGAAGGACAAAGAACTGTATCCCAGTGGCTGCCCTTCACCCCGTGTGGTTGTCTGGGGCAGGCGTGGTTTGTGACACGTGCGTCACTCTGACCCCCACCCCGTAAGGAGCGTTCTGTGTGACTCGGGCACAGGAGGCGTGGTATGCCGCGTCACCTTGTGTGCGGTGCAGACACCCGCTCCTTTTTAGTTAAGAGAACTTGGTTTCTGTTCGTGGTGCTCATTGGATAGTGTGAGGGTCAGGGCCACCCATGGCAGGGGAAACCTTAAGGCACACGGACCCAGTCAGGCACAGGTTCTGACGTAGTGTCACCCAGGGAAGCTTAGATGAGGAAAATGGAAACCATGAAACCCTGTTACTTTTCACACTGCAGGGCCGCCCGGCCGTTTTCTCCGCAGGTAGGTGTGTGTGCGTGTGCTGATGCGTGTGGAGTTGAGCTGCTTCACACGTCTGACGCCCTTAAGAGAGTCAGAGAAAGTGGAGGCCAAGTTTGCTGCTGAAGCTGCTAGAAGCAGATAATTTAAGAGAACATTACTTCATTCAGGAAGAGACAAAACAGCCTGGATCTGCTACTTAAGACTCATGTGAAAAGAAAAGGTATTTTTAAAAATAGATTTTTATGAATGTGACACCAAATCGTATAACCGTGTATCGTCAGTGCCTCGGGTTTCTGACCAGGCGTTGCCTGATCGCACCACACTCGTTTAAAATTTCTGGACCTTCTTTTGTTATAGTGAGTGATCTGTAGTTCTCAGAATGAAGCCCAAACATATTCCAGGTGAAAGGAGTATAAACATCAAATGGAAAACTTTTTGTCTTAATATTGGCACTCTTGCAATTTTTAATAAACTAAACATGTTTTTTGAACACATGTAGATCAAATAGCTATTGGGAGGGGCCTGAAGGTCATTCTAGAAAAATGCAGAATTAGATCCTGGGTGTTGCTGCATCTCCTGCCCTCCCTGCTGCCTCCCCTGCCAGCTGCACGTTGTGGGTGGGGACGTTGGGGTGGAATCCCTGTGGGGGGTCCCCGTCAGCGCCACAGCCAGGCCTGCCAGTGGGCCGGGGTCTGGACTCGCGCAGGGCCTGTGACGCAGTCCTGGCTCTCACTGCAGTTAGTGCACGTCCCTCGGTCCTGAGCACATCTGCTGCTCCTCTTCTCAGAAGCCCTGGAGCCTGCGTTTGAAAAACCTCCCCAAGGACTTCTGATGAGCTGCTGGCTGCGCCGCGTCCCCTGCGTCCCCCGTGTTCCGTGTTGGGCGAGCTCTGCCTGCTCCGCTCACGTCCGTGGCTGAGAAGGAAGGTGGCGTGGTCTCAGAAGTCTCCCCTCCCTGAAACTCGGTGTGAGAGCTGCCTGTCCTGTCGCTTGCTGTGTCTTTGTCCCCTGAGCCTTACTGGGAAGTGTGACCACAAAGCCCCTTTCTGAGGGTCTCATTTTGGAGCTGTGTGCTTCCCTTAGCCCTGGAAAAAGCTGTGTTCTCACTTCCGGATTTTCATTACGTACGTTAAACTCTTTATACCGTGAAGCTTATTCTCAGATCCTATCTGTTTTTAAAAATTCTTGAGTCAAGTTAGCACCATTCATTTTTAAACTCTTCTATTCAATGAGAGATATAAAAACAAGATAATGCACATGATAGTAGCCCCTTAATATAAATTAAGCTCTCTCACGTCAGAGCCAACATGACCTCCTATTTACGGACACTGATAGCACTTCCCTTGTTTAACGGGGACTGAGTCTAGCTTCAGCAGTCAAGCTCAGAGGCACTTGGTAAGGGGGAGGTGGTCTGCGTGTCTAGGTGGTTTGTTTTTAAGATACCAGCTAGAGCGCGGTGGCATCAGCCTAGCTCCCTGCAGCCTCAACTCCTGGGCTCAAGTGATCCTCCTGCCTTAGCCTCCTGAGTAGCCGGAACTACAGGCGCCACCGTGCCCGGCTAATTTTTCTATTTTTTTATAGAGACAGGGTCTCGCTCTTCCTCAGGCTGGTCTTGAATTCCTGAGTTCAAACAATCCTCCTGCCTTGGCCTCCCAGGGTGCTAGGATTACAGGTGTGAGCCACCATGCTCGGCCCAGGTTCTGAAAGAAGGAGCTGAGAGACCAGTATCTTGGAATTCAGAATTTCCTTCTTTACAGGGTGACTTTGTACAAGTCAGTGGACTCCCCGTGAAGTATCCAGTCTGTCCAGGAGAAAACTGTGCGTGTGTGTGGCCTTGATGCATGGGGAGTGGGACTGTCAGCTTGGGGTGATGTGGCCACTTTCGTGGTGCTGTGACGTTGCAGCAGGGATAGTACTTGCCTTTCAGGGACCCTGTATAGGGAGGTCCTCTCATTCAGGCTGCCCTTCACAGGGCTGTGGGAGGAGGGACACCTTTGTCCCTAGCGTGTGTTGCTTGAGTGAGACGTCTGTCTTCTAGGTGGGGTAGGGAGGTGGGTACAGTGAGGTGCTTGGTGCTTAGCTATGGTATTCCAAGTCCTGCCCTTGGCCGGCAAAGGAGGGATGTCTCCAGGGAGTTCTGTGGACGCTGGCACGGTGCTGGATGGGACAGCGTTCTTCCTCGCAGGAGGGAACAGCAGATGTGAGGGAGGTGGGGTGGGTCAGGGCGGGCCAGTGCTCCTTCGCTCCCTGGGGGGCAGGTGCTCAGACACTGTGTAGAGGTGCCCTGAGGACAGGACTCCATTAGTGGCGGGGTGGGACCTGCAGGTAAGGCAGAAGAGCTAAGAGCCCAAAACTGTGACAGAACAACCCCTGTGTCTGCAGAAGTGACAGCTAGTAACATCTGCAGTGGAAAGCCAGTCGGGTACCTGAAGGTGTAACTCGGAGATAAAATACGACATTTAGTAAAGCATTTAAATTTCAAGGAGCAGGATGGTGCGGCTTGGCAGGAAGATGCGGCTGGGTTAGGCAGAGCCCAGAGCTGGCGGCTGCAGGGGCCAGCTCTCGACCCTCGGCATGTGCTGCTTGGCCAGGCCTTGGTTTCCTTGTGTGTGTCCCCCTCACAGAATCTCTGATAATTAAATCAGAACATGCAGATGCTGAGCATGGCACCTTGTTTTTTAAGTCCTCAATAAATTTTGGCCAGTAGTCCCGTTAGTATTGAAGTAATTTCTTAAATACAGATATCCCTCAGCTTGCCGTGGGATCACATCCCGATAAACCCATCGTAAAGTCAGAAAGCCTTCAGCTGAGGTGCTGTAAGTCAAGGACCATCTGTATTTGGCCGTACGTTGGTTTTCATCCCAAAAGCGGGAGCAGAGCTGCGGGGTGTAGGGGCTCGGTGACTGGCTCCTGCGGACCTGGCCTGTGGGGGTCTTTGAGGGCAGCGGGGCTGGGACATTAGGGTGGAAAACGTGTTTAACTGAAACCAAACTATTAATAGTTGTTTTCCCCTAATTATTGTTGGTAAAGCTAGACTGGGTTAGTTAATTTTACACCACCATTTCCCTTTTGGGAATTGTCTGCTAAGAGTGTATACATGGACCAGGAATAGGAAACCTAAATTCACCTGACTCCATAGACAAATATGAAATAATCTATGTAGATTCTTTTTTATTTTTAAAATTTTAAAGATTTGATTTTATAGAGATGGGGTCTCCCTATGTTACTCAGGCTGGTCTTAAGCAGTCTTCCTGCCTTGGCCTCCCAAAGTACTGGGGTTATAGGTGTGAGCCACTGTACCTGGCCTTATTTTTTATTTATTTGGATTTTTTTAGATAATGGGGTGCACGATCATAGCTCACTGCAGCCTTTAACTCCTATGCTGAAGTGATCCTCCTGCCTCATCCTCCAAGTAGCTGAGACTACAGGTGCCACCATGAGGCCCGGCTAGTTTTTCTATTTTTTGTAGAGATGGGGTCTCACTCTTGCTCAGGCTGGTCTCAAACTGGCCTCAAACGATCCTCCCACTTCGACCTCCCAAAGTGCTGGGGTAATAGGCGTGAGCCACCTCGCCTGTGTTTTTTTTTTTTTTTTTTCTTTTTTGCGACAAAGTCTCACTCTGTTGCCCTGAGTAGAGTGCCGTGGCGTCAGCCTAGCTCACAGCAGCCTCAAACTCCTGGGCTCAAGCAATCCTTCTGCCTCAGCCTCCCGAGTAGCTGGGACTACAGGCATGCGCCACCATGCCTAGCTAATTTTTTCTATATATATATATATTTTTTTAGTTGTCCAGATAATTTCTATTTTTTGGTAGAGACGGGGTCTCACTCTTGTTCAGGCTGGTCTCGAACTCCTGACCTTGAGCGATCCACCCACCTCTGCCTCCCAGAGTGCTAGGATTACAGGCGTGAGCCACCACGCCCGGCCCTCGCCTGTGTTTTAAAGTAGTTTTTGGAAATGGTGTTTAACAAATGAACGTTCCTAAGCCGTATACCAATTCCCAGAGAAACTGACCTAATCTTACTTACGCTTCAGGTTTTTAGGAACACGCTCCTATGGCCTTAAGGTGTTTGAGGAAAGGCCAACATAGTTGCTGCTGTGTCCAGATGTTGGCCTGCTTGTCTGATCAGACGCCAGAAGTCCAACAGCGCCTGCTGGCTGCGGTAGTTCAGTTTCTGGGAGTCACTCGAGGGCACGGGTGGGGCATAGCCACACTGGCTGCGCCTGTTGGGTCAAGTGCTGGGCTCTTCCCGTGGTCTGGGGCAGGCGAGATGCTGTTGGCGAAGTGGAGGCCGCGCTGGCAGTTTCACTTTGCCTGGAGATGAGAGTGGCGCGAGGCCGGTGCTAATCCCGCTCCGGCCTCAGGCGGCTCTGTCTGTGTCGAGGCCGCAGCTGCAGCTGGGAGCCCAGTGGCTCTCAGCGCTGATCTCGAGGCCCCTTCAGGGCTTCCCAAGTCGTGTTTGTGCGGTCTGTGTGCTTGGCAAAAAAGCACGGCTTATCAAAATGAATTTATTTCTTACTATGTTGACTTGGAAGCCATAGCTCACTAGCTGTTGGTGTAACAGTTCACAGAATGTGGTTAGAGGGTCTCAAATGGTCCTCCCAGGGGGTCCAGAGCTTAACCCTGTCTGCCTTTCTCACCCTCCCTGCTGAGTGTGCCGGGGTCTCTTCCATCCCTGTGCCAGGCTGCGGGCATGTTCCTGTCGGCAGCGTGCACAGGCCTTTCCCCCTGGCCAGGCACTACTGCCTCTGGTTGGAGTCCCTGGGCATCACCATGGTGCCAAGGCCGCAGCTCTGGCCACATCTGTAGCGGGACTCGAGGCTCCTGGGAGCCCCCAACATTCCTGCACTGAGAGCACGGTCACAGAAGCACCCCGTGGCAGCGCTGGTGCTACTTCGCCGTGAAAACGTGGATCGACCACACGCAACCTTGACCCTCAAGACCTAACTCCGGGGCAGGCGCCTTTGATGGGGGGGCTTTCCTGTGTTCGCAGCAGGGGAGAGGTGGCGGTCTCTGCAGGATTCCTTGCTCAGTCACTGGGAAAGTCTGGCCAGTAAGACGATGTCTGGCCTTTCCTAGTGCAGTTTGTTTCGGGGCGGGGTGGGACGGGCAGGTGGATGCCCCCTGGTCATTTCCTCAGTAGCGCTTGCTGTGCTCTGGTGGAAAGACGGTGGTGGCTCCTTCCCGGGCAGGGAGCACCTTCAAGGGACTTGACGTCAGTGCAGTGTCTGCAGCCAGGTGTGGTTTTCGGAGCAGGAGCAAAGGCAGAGGGGGAGGAGCTTCAGTGCTAAAGCCTCCGGGCCTGGTGTCCCAGCGATGGGACGCAACCCTGTTGCCCTTGGCTCAGCTTTTCCACGTGCCTCAGTGGGCACCCTGTGGTCCTAGTGCAGCTGCGCATTGGCAGTGCCCTAGGTGCTCCTGCGGAGTCCGCACCCCACGCATGTCACTGCCCGGGAAGCAGCGTGGCCTCCCATCCGGGCTCTGGCTGGCATCTCACGTGGGGAGCGCCTTCCCGATTGTAGGCTTAGCCTGCGATTCTTTGAATTCTGCCGGCCTTTGCCTTGATTGGCGTGTGGGTGAAGGCAGCCGACCCCTCCGGACAGTCCAGTTTCACCATCACCCCAGAGATAACGAAAATCCTTACAAGGAGAAGCTCCACCAAGCCGTGTTTTGGTCAGTGCTTGGTGTGTCCCGGTACCTTGGGCCCTGCAGTTTACTCTGAGAACAGCCTGTTGTTAGGCTGAGTGGGCGTCAGGACAGTGGCTCGCCAGGGTGTGATGATGTCCCCTACTCTGCTTCCTCTGGGTGGCCCCAAGCTCAGCTTCATTTTCTGCTGGTGAATTTCAGGATTCAGCTTCTCTACCAGGACCATAACTTCCTTTGGTGTCATTTTTGTTCATTGTATGCTCTTGCGGTTGTTTTTTTTTTTGTTTTGTTTTGTTTTTAAAGACAGGGTCTCAATCTGTCACCCAGGCTGCACTGCAGAGGCGTCATCATAGCTTACTCCGTCGTTGAACTCCTGGACTCGAGCGCTCTCCCGCCTCGGCCTCGGGAGTGCCGGGATTGCAGGTGTGAGCCATCGTGCCTGGCATGGTTTTTCCTTGAAGGCCTTGGCTACTCAGACTGTGGTCTCAGGCCCCCAGACCTGCTGAGTTCTCACTTGCCCTCCTGGGGAGGGTATCGTACATGGACTCTTTGTCCTTCTTTTTTTTTTTTTTTTTTTTTCTTTTTTGCGACAAAGTCTCACTCTGTTGCCCTGAGTAGAGTGCCGTGGTGTCAGCCTAGCTCACAGCAACTTCAAACTCCTGGGCTCCAGCCATCCTCCTGCCTCAGCCTCCGAGTAGCTGGGACCACAGGCATGTGCCACATCGCCTGGCTAATTTTTCTATTTTTAGTAGAGACGGGGGTCTAGCTCTTATTCAGGCTGTTCTCGAACTCCTGAGCTCAAGGGATCCTTCCACCTCAGCCTCCCAGCGTGCTGGAATTATAGGTGTGAGCCACTGCGCCTGGCCCTCCTTTTTCTCAAGAAGACAGTTCTGCTGCTTTGTACAAACTTTGTATTGTGAAAGTGTCACAGCTTGGTCATGTCCTTTATGTGGAGCGAAGCATTCCTGGGGTCAGCCAGAGAAGGTTCCAGTTCATTCATCAGCTGTGCATTGTCTGGTTATTTAATCCTGTAAATTCTTTTGGCTTTTTTTTTTTTTCAAGGTTATCTCTGGAAAGCTCAATTTCTTGGTAAAACTACTATATTATTATTTAAATCACTAAATAACTAGAATTTCCTGGGGGAGAGAAGCAGTCCGTTATGGTTTTGCCTTGAACCTAGAGTGTTTGGGATCATCACCCAGAGGTGGCCCTTGGGGCACTGCTGTGAGCACAGAGGGGCCCCTCCAGACTGCGTCAGCGACAGACGCTGCCCTGGGGGGCGGAGCCCCTATGTCACCGCACGTCGCTACGTCAACTGAAGCAACAGGCCACGGGCCCGTGTTCAGAGAAGTGGCAAGTTCTGTGGCTACATCGTGCTGAGGCTCCGCTTTCCTCTGGGGTTTAACCTGGGTTTGGACCGTTGGTAATGATTTCCTGTCATAGATCAATTCATAGTGTGAGACCTTTTTCTCGAAAAGTGAAGTTTATTTTATTTTTTAAATTTTTTTTATTTCAGCATATTACGGGGGTACAAATGTTTAGGTTACGTATATTGCCTTCACCCCTCACGAGTCAGAGCTTCAAAACTATGGATCGCGTCGCGAATCTGCGTGTCACCCTCGCGCAGGGCCGTGGCAATCTTCTCTGTCTCGTTCCAGTTGTATACGTGCTGCCGCAGCGAGCACAGAAAGGAAAGTTTAAAAAGCAAGTCAGTCGTCACAAAATGCTCTGGCTTAGGGCTCAGCTTCCTTTTTTGTTTTGAGGCTAAAATTTTTCATGATGCTAATCTCAAACAGCTGGTGGAGGGGGCTGTCTGAAACAAAACAGATACCAAAGATATTTTTCTTTAATTTTTCCAGCCAGTTTGTCTTTTTTTCCCCAGCTAATTTATTTGTTAAAAAATTCTTTTTTGGCCGGGCGCGGTGGCTCACGCCTGTAATCCTAGCTCTCTGGGAGGCCGAGGTGGG
>NW_012151330.1:551561-567773 GCF_000956105.1 Propithecus coquereli | reverse complement strand
GTGATGATGCCCATGTATTGGTAAAAACTCTTGTGATCTGTTTCATCTTCATGCTGCCTTCGGGGTCAGGCAAGCCATCGACAGGGGTCACTTTGGGCATGTGTCCCACTGTGGTAAGGGAGAAGCACCCCCTGGGTGTCAGGGGCCCAGCTCAGGTGCTGAAACGTGCCAGGACCGTGAGGAGCAGGAGCTGTTGGTCGACGGGGCCACGTCCAGGAGACCCGCAGTCGGGGGGTGGGAGGCGGGTGCACCTCCAGGTTCCTAAGAAGGGAAACATTCTCCTGATTCTCGCTTTTTAAATAAACGCCATTTTAGGGGAGTCTTTTCCTTTGACAAAAATGGGTTAGTACGCTTCTTGTACTGGCTTCTCCAGGGCTTCCACAGATGCCCTTGTGCAAATTAATTAGAGGAAAACGAGGGCTTCTCAGCGTTGCCAGTGCCGCCCCACGTCCACCAGGGCCAGTGTGAGGGTGGCCGCACTGGGCACAGCCCCTCCTAGGAGCAGTTTGCGGAGCTCCGGGTCGGACAGAACCGGCCCGTCTGCCTTCTGTGCCCAGGGTGGCTGGGGTTGCTGGCTGATGAGAGGGCGGGGCGCCCTCAGTTCCTAGGGGAATTACTGGTTGGTTAGAGGAAGATGGGACAGCCAGAGTTACTAGGGGATTGTCGATTAATTAGGGGAGGATGGGGCACCCTCTGCTTCGGGGTCCTTTGAACTAGAAAGTTCCTTGGTGAGTTTAGGCGCTGACTTCGGTGCATCTTCTAAGTTGTTGGCCCCCACACCTGGCAGTGGTCGGGAAGGGACACTGATGCCCGGCGTGGCCGACTGCTCCCGTGCGCTCAGGGAGATGGCACATTCTCCTTTTTTTTTTTTTTTTTACTATTTCAAAACATTATGGGAGTGCACATTTTTGGTTATAAGAATCGCTTTTGTTACGCTCGAGCCAGGGTTATCAGTGTGCCCATCACCCAGGTAGTGTTCATCGTTCCCCTTGGGTAGGTTTGCCCATCGCCCCCCATGTGACATTCTCTTAAGGGTGGGAGGGATGTTGAGGCTGTCCCTGGACAGCAGGGACTTCGCTCCAGGTGACATTGGGGCGGAGGTCACAGACTTGGGGCCATCTAAGTCTGCCCAGCAGGATCCTGGGTGGGAGAAGCCGGCCCTGGCAGGCAGAGAGGAACCGGGAGCTGCCCGGGCGTGGCGCAGACGCCGCGCAGAGTCCTCCTGATCCCTCGGGACCGAGCGTGGAAAGCGCATTCTGGTGCAAGTGAAGTTGACTTTCTGCTTTTCGGGTCATTTTTTGCTGATTTTAGCCCAACAAAAGCCAGTTTGCTGTTCTCGTGATTTCGGGAGGAGTTCCCAGCAGAGCCATGGACCACATTCCACACACACTACCCTAGAGGGTTAATTTTCTGATTTTCGTTTTTCTTTTTCCACATAATACTTGTTCCTAAAAATGGTGCTGTCGATCATTCCTGCAGCCTCACCTTTCCTCCAGCCGTCTCTGCAGCTGCTGTCCTCTGCGAGGCGCGGCACGTGCAGCTGCTCTGCTGCAGGGACGGGTCCTGTTTCTGCCCTGCACTCAGCAGGTGCGTGTCTGGCGTCTGCAGCGTTTGGCTTCGGGACGTGGCCGTTTAACCAGCGCAAAAGGTCCCGAGAAACTGCTTGACCAGCTCCCCTCACGCTGGGAGGCAGGAGTGACCCCACCTTGCAGCCCACCCAGGGCTGCCCCCCAGGCTGCACACACTCCTTGTTCTCGAGTAGGCTGGGGGCTTTTTCTTGTGGTTCGTGGGTGTGTGTGTTTAGTGAGACCTTGTAGTTCTGATGGCGTTGACACTGACCCTGGAAGTTTTGTTGAAACAGATACCCACAGTAGATGCGCTGCCCGGCGCCCGACTCCCGAGGTGGCTGCTGTGCTCCGTCTCACGCTTGGTGCTCTTTCATGTGTCCTGGACTCACTCCCTCTGTGGTTGGGGTGTCAGGGAGGGTCCAGAGCCCACACGATCAAAGCAGAGACCTCTCCAGGCCACGCGAGCTGGTCCCATCCCAGTCTCGGACAGCTGGTGCCAGTCTGAAGTGAACACAGATGTTGCCGCTGCGTGGTAGTCATGAATTTGAACTAAACACCTGATGTCCTGAGAGTGGGGCTGCAGGGGGTGCCTCTACCCCGCCAAGGGTGTGGACCCTGCCAGGTGGTAAGTGGAGTGTTCGTGGGGGTGGACTCGGCCCTCGCTTAGCGGCAGCGCAGCAGGGGAGGCCCCTGGGCGCCAGCTGCCCCCTCCCACCAGATCTGCAATGGGCAGACCAGACGGAAGCCTCTGGGGATGCTGTGGGGTCTGGTCTATGGGTGGATTGTCAAAGCCATCAGACAAGGGACAGCCTGGGGACCCCAGGTCTGGCGTTGGGGTTTGGGGTTGGGAGATTACTCTGAGCTCCCTGGGACCCATGGCCCCACTGAGCTTGATGCTGTGCTGGTGACTCTGAAGTGAGAGCCTTGGGGTGCTTTCAGGGGCCCTGGCCTTGCCTGGGGCTGTGGCCAACACGTGGCTCCCTCAACATGGCGAAGCCTCTGCCTGTCGAGGGAGCGTGCCTGAGCTGAGCCAAAGGCCTGCCCCAGGGTGGCGCCCGGCACAGGTGCGTGTGGCGTAGCCTCCGGCAGGCCCGCAGCGGCTCCTGGTGCCCAGGCGGCCGTAAGTGCTCACAGTGAGGAAGACACGCCTCGGACCTGTGGGAGGAGGGTCCTTGGACACCTCTGAGTCGTGACACCTGAGCATGTTCCCCTGCGGGGTCTGTACTACGCCATGTGTCAGGTTGAACAAACTTGAGAAGTAAAATTACGGGATTCAAAAAGACGAACAGGTGGCAAGGCCCACTAGGCTGGGAGGGCAGGTAGAGTGGCCGCCTTGGCCCAGCCACTGCATGGCCCACCCCCAGGTGCTGCGGGCCAGCTGGTGCTAGAGTCACACTGATTAGGTGTGGGGGCGCCTGGGGCTCAGGGGTTGCCTGGCTGGAGGGTAGAGAGTCGACTGAGACCCTGTTCTGTTAGCAGCCACCTCTCATCTTTGAGTTTGAGCGTCAGTGGCTCTTGGTCAAACCAGGACTTCACGACACCTGGAGTAAGTTAACCTCCACAGTGGGTTTAAGGTGAGCCTCGTGCCCCCCTAACCTTGCTCCAGGGATCAGGCAGAGGTTCCGGCTTCCTGTGGTTGCTAGGAGACAGCAGAGGGCCCCGGGTGGTGGGGTCTAGCCGACCTTGCACCCCACAGGGTGCGGTGAGGCCACCTGCCCTGAAACCCCTTTCTGACAGGCACCATCTGCCCGGGGTGGGGGGCAGTGTCTCTTGCTTCTCCCATGCACTCTGAGTTTTGCTTCCAGCTGGAAGGCCACCCTTAACGTTTGTGACGGGCTTTCGACCCGGCTTGCCTTGCCTGAAAGCCTTGCCTGAGTTGGGTGTTAGTGCGTCTGTGCCGTGCTGTGCTCCTCCCCGCCTCAGGCTGCGCAGCTCGGTGCAGCTGGGTTGGGGAGGTCCAGGGCGGTGGGTCCACAGCAGAAACCTGGCCGGACTCAGCCCTGGCAGAGCCGCCTGGAGGAGGCCCCACCTGGGTGAGGGACGAGTCCATTGGTGAAACCACCAGGCCTCTGGGCAGGCGTCTTCCCTTGGTCCAGAAGTGACTGGTTATCCGCACGTGGTTGCTGCTTTTGGCTTGAACTCTGCCCTCCCTGTCGTCCTTCACGGAACTAGCTCTGTTGTGCAGAGGCCCAGCAGGTGGCCGGGCCCAGTCCTGTGCCCGCTCAACACCCCTCACCTGCAGACCAGAGGGGGCCCTCGCCTGCCCCCCCGCAGTGTGCCCCAGAGCCAGCTCCTCCCAGGACCTGCAGCTTGGTCTCCTTTGATCAGAGCCCTTAGCTCTGGGTCCCTGTGGGTTCCGGGGAGAGGCAGGAAGGACAGCCTTTTGTGAGTGGCCCGAGAGTGGCTGTCGTGCTCCACACTGGGCGTGGGTCCCGCGAGCTGCTGCACTTTCGGAAGGGCCCGTAATTAGGTGCCCGTGAGATGGACCGTGGAAGTCGCTTCCTCTCTGGGAAACAGCTTCAGACTTGAAAGCATTCGGCTTAACCAGCGAAGTCATGGTTGGGGTTAAACTTGACCAAAAAGCTGCCTTGAATTAGAACTGAAGGAATGAGCCTCGGCTCTCAGGAGAAGAGCAGCCGGGCTCCGCGGGCGAGGACACGGCTGGCCCGCACTGCAGCTGCGCGTGGACGTGCTGTGAGCTCCAGTGTGTCTTTTGCAAGTCACCTTTGAAGAGAACCGTCTATGGCTGCTCTGCTTTGTTGAAGAGGGACGTCCCTGGAGAACCCCAGCCTACATCCTTCGTGTCCCCTCAGGTCTGCGTCGCGCTGCGTCACTGACGTTTATGTGAGTCGGGGTTTTAAAGGCCACACGTTCTGCGTGGACAGAGGAGTCTTACTTGCTTCTCTGATGGGCAGTAAAACCCAGAGAACTTTGAACTGGTCCTGTATTTATGGTACTTCCTGTCGCATGACAGAATATTCTGGGGCCCTCGGCATGGCGCAGCTCCAGCCTTGCTCTGCCGCCCTCAGAGCTGCGCCAGTGGTCCCAGTCTGAAGGTGGGTGGGGCATGACACAGAATATTCTGGGGCCCTCGGCATGACGCAGCTCCAGCCTTGCTCTGCTGCCCTCAGAGCTGCGCCAGTGGTCCCAGTCTGAAGGTGGGTGGGGCTGCGCCTGCCCGCTCGGGGCCAGGAGGTTGGTCGTGTTCGCTCGTGTGCCAACAGACGCGGGCTGGCGGCCCCTCGGCACCAGCCACGCCGTGCTTATCCTGTGGGACTCGCTCGAGGGTCTAGATTGAGCTACTACGACCAGACGGCATGGCCGGCTCCGTCCCTGTCTCCTGGGCCTTCTGGAAGGTACCGGGGCCTGCCGGGAGGCCTGTGCCTCAGTTGCAGTGACAGAATCCCCAGCCTTGCGTGGGCACCTGCCCATCTCCACCGCCAGGGCCCCGGGTGATACGGAAGCCTGGGGTGGGGGGTCCTGCCCGCTGTGTCCCCCATAACACCCCACCCACCAGCTGCCGATTCAGGCTTCTGGGCCAGTTTCCTCGGCCCCGCTGTGGGAGTTCGTTTCTTACTCGCGTGTTAACTTCAGGGACGGCTCCGAGTGTTTGGTGCTTTCTCGCCCTGCGTGTCAGCCGCCCCTTCATGAATGTGGTCGTTCAGGCCTGGCTGGACCTTTGTACCCGGACAGTCCTCCTGGCTGCTGCTCCCTGCCCAGGGGCCCTGGGGGTGGGCCTGTGCCTGTCCCCTGTGCCAGGACACTCCTCTCACTTAGCCTGCTTCTCTGGGTGCTTCTCAGGCCCTTACGCCTGGCTGGGCCCTGGACCTCGGTGGTGGGGAGCGCGTGAGGTGGGATCTCCCCCGGGCCTCTGGCTCCCTGGGCAGCTCAGGCCTCAGCCTGGCGCCTGCCTGCCCACCAGGGCTCAGCATTGCTGGGCTTTCCTCTGTGGGCTCCGTGCTGAATGCTGTCAGGGACCCCGGCGGGCCGCAGGGGCGGTCCCCGAGCCCTGTTCAGTCAGGCGTCTGGCAGTGCTGCAGATGCCTTCCCCCACCTTCCTCCTGTGCTGCTCGGGCCTGCCCTCGGAGCAGTGTCCCCTGGTTGCAGCCTGGCAGACGTGCTGCCCTGCGCTCCCCAGGCAGTCCCCAGATCTTGTCAGAGTCGTGCCTCCCTTTATCCCTGAGCCTTATTGTCACAAAGCCTGTCTTGGCTGCACTCTCTGTGCCCACTCCCGACCGTGGCACCGTCGGCTGCACTTTCCCTGCCCCTCTGGGGTTTGCAGTGGGGCTTCCCTGAGACTTTGGTCCCTGTGGGCTCAGATGGTGGGTGGGTTTTGGTTGTATTCCTTTTTTTTTTTTTTTTTTTTAAGACAGAGTCCCACTGTCCCCTGGGTAGAGTGCCATGGCGTCGTTATATAGTTTACTGCAGCCTCCAGCTCCTGGGCTCAAGCGATCCTCCTGCCTCAGCCTCCTGAGTAACTGGGACTACGGGTGTGCACCACCACGCCTGGCTAATTGTTTCTATTTTTAGTAGAGACGGGGTGTCGCTCTTGCCCAGGCTGGTCTTGAACTCCTGACCTCAAGTGATCCTCCTGCCTTGGCCTCCCAGAGTGCTGGGATTACAGCCGTGAGCCACCGTGCCCAGCCTGTGGTTGTTTTAAGTGCTCCTGACACAGGCCTCCAACACGACAGGCCTCAGCCCTCCCTGGCAGGTCCTTGGCCTTGCATCTCTCATTTGCCAAGAAACAGTCCAGAAAAGGCCACCGTTACTGCTTCCCTGTTAAACTAACAAGCCTCCGAAACTGGACGGGTCCTCTCCTAGTTACGTGCTCTCACGTCTCGCCTTGTCCGCATAAACAGTGGGGCATCGAGTAAGGAGGAAAGGACTTGGTGGGACGTCTCCTCAGCCGACGACACCCCGCCAGGCCCCGGGAGCACCCACAGCCTCCCCACAGCCCTGCCTGTCTGGGTAGCAGGTCGGAGAACTCCGTCCTGCCCAAGAACGTGTGGGGAGACTTGGCCGAGACTCTGCGGGGCACCGTGGGCCACCGTGGAGCCGCTGCTGGGCCTGTGTCCGGCTGGGTTCTGCCTCCAGGGCTTCCCCTCCGGCCCGCGAACGACCCGCCGCACCACAGGGTCGGAGCTCCTTGAGCCTGAATCTTTCCATGGAGTCTGACTGAGCTTGTGGAGGACTCAGATCGCAGAGGTGGACCAGGTGCAGCAGGACAGCTGCTTCTGGGGGCCGCGGGGGGACCCGAGGGCCCGGCCCAGGAACGCGCCTCGGGTGGGGACCGTGCCGGTCACACTGCTGGAGCGCAGGGGCAGCTCACAGCCAGGTGTCTTCAAGTTAAACCTCCGATCAACCACCTAGTTATGTTTTTATTAATCAGTAATTAATTAATTTTTACAGTGACTAATACAGATTTGAGTAGACCACTGAATTGTATTCCAAAAGCTATTTTTATTATCCAGGAAGGCAGAAAATACATTTAAAGTATTATAAGCTTATTTAAACAGACTCACATAACTTAAAGTCGAATGATCACTCAGAATTTATAACTCAGCCAGTCTGTTTCTCCAAAACAGAAGTAATGGGATGCTTGTCCTCAGCTGTCCCCAGGGGCTCGTGTCTGGGGATTCGGTCTGTCTCTTTGAGCAGGTGAACCCTTTCCCTGGGGACCCCCAAAAGTCAGGCACAGCCATTGGGCGTGGGGGTGGTGGCTCCCGCCGTCCCTTCCCAGGGCCTGGCCTGTGTGTGGGCACCGTCCCCACGGCCCCACGAGCTCAGCTGGACGCCAGGAGCTTTCAGGCTCCCTCTTCCCCCACTGAGGCTCCCTGAGCACCATTAGCCCAGGGCGTCTCCCTCCCGGGCCTTCCTCCTTGTTGGCTCGTGTGTCCCCGAGGATTTTCTAGATTGTCTGTACTGTGACAGCTGAGCTCGGCTTGGGGTTTGGTGTCAGGGTTGGCTTCGTCTTTGCTGAAGGGCTCGGGTTTCAGAGTGAGCGGGCGCTTCACCGGGTGTTTGGACTGGGGCGCAGAGAACAGGAGAACCGAGTGCAAAGGTAGCACAGCCGGAGCTGACGGCCACCCCAGAAAGGCAGCAACTCGAGAAGGCAGCAGCGACGTGAGAGGAGAACACAGACGCGAGGTCCCTGCAGCCAGGCTGGGGTGGGCGCGTCAGACGCCGCGCTCGGGTCTCCTTGGGGCGGCTGTGTCTGTGCGGGCCCCAGTGCCTCCCAGCCTGTCTTTTCTGTGGGACCCGTGGGCACGGTGGTGCCCCTGCCTCAGCTGGACCTGCGGCCTGTGGCGTGGCCCGCACCGCGATGCCTGCCGCAGGGGCGAGGAGGGGAAGGATAGGGCCTACAGGTGCCCCCAGGGTTAGTGAGCAGAAGCTTCTGTCCGAAGTTCCTTAACTGCGGAATTCAGCTACACACAGAATGGCATTTTGCACATGTTGGACAGAAATAAGAGGATCAAGCCCCGACCAGAAAGGTTCCAGAACTGCAAAGACCTGTTTGATCTGATCCTCACTTGTGAAGAGAGAGTCTACGACCAGGTGGTGGAAGGTGAGTTTGCAGGCCCCGCATCCGCCCAGCCCTCAGCCAGGCCAGGCTGCTTCGCCCCGGGAGCGGCTGTGCCTGGCACGGGCAGGGCCCACAGAGGGGCAGGCCACGGGGCTGGGGAGCGCTGTAGGAAGGGGATGGGCCCAGAGGTGGAGGCAGGCGATGGTGGCCCTTCTGCCTGTGTGCTGGCTGACAGCCTCGTCTGGCCTCGGGGTCTGCTGTGCAGGGGCTGAGTCTTGCGCCGGGTGAAAAGTGCTTCACCCCAGGATTGGCTGGTTGTGTGGGGCCAGCCGGGTGCCCTGCATCGAGGTCGGTGTCCACTGAGCCATGTCCCGTGCGGGGCTCCCCTCGGGAGGAGGTTCTCAGACTTGCTCAGTCTTCAGTTGTTTTCCCAAAACCCCAGAGTGCAGGAACAGCTGAGGCCAGGCCAGGGCAGGCAGGGCCGGGCGGGGGACCTGGCCACACTGGTCGCCTGCTGTCTGGTCCTGGAAGCTCTGACACCTGTGCCACTTTGTCCCAATCAGATCTGAATTCCAGAGAACAGGAGACTTGCCAGCCAGTGCACGTGGTCAATGTGGACATCCAAGACAACCACGAAGAGGCCACCCTGGGGGCGTTCCTCATCTGCGAGCTCTGCCAGTGTGTGAGTAGCTGGGGACCCGCCCCCCGCTGGGCCGGGCCTGGCCTCAGCCCTCCTGCTGCATGTGCTCTGCCGGGGCGGGGGAGTGGCTGAGCCCACCGCCACCTGCACAAGGCAGGGGCTTCCATGGGGAGTGGTTAAAGTCATTTTTCAAATGCTAAGATGCAAGTGCGTGCCCAGGGGTGCCTGAGTTTGAGACTCACCTGAGTGGCTTTGGCTTAAGCCTCCATGCAGCTGACAGGAGAGTCAGTGAAGCCAGTTGTGTGTCCACCAAGGTCTCCAGGACGCAGGCCTCAGCTAACGAAGGGGTTGGCGCCTTCCTCTTCCCCAAGGCGCAGGGGCCCTCAGCCCCCAACGTGGCTAGCAGAGCGGGTGACTCCTGCCAGGGTGGGGTCAGAGGAGTGGTCTGTGTGAGGTTGGGGCCCCTGGTGGTGATGTCTGCCAGGCTCTGGGCCCTTCCATCCACCCGGAGACATGTGGCACTGTGGCTGAACATGGGGTGTCGCAGTTGGGAGGGATGCTACAGGCGCCTTGCGGGTGGAGGCTCCTGCAGTGCACCAGAGGCCGGCACCACGGGGGTGGGTCAGCGCCTTGGCCGGGTGACTCGGGCACTGCCCTCCTGTGGGAACAGCACTGGCGGCTGGGCCTCTGGAGGTCGGCTGCCCACCTTCTCATCCACACCAGGCCCCTGTAGGGGTGGGCCCGGAGCTGCCCTGGGGACCCTGTGTCCTTGAGACCCTGCCCGGTACGGGTCAGCACCAGGGCACGGCGTGTGGCGTGGGCCTGCCTGGCTTCTGCTGGGGGCTTGGGCTGGTCCAGGCCTGGGTTCCCTCGCTGTCTGGGTGTCCATGTGGGAGGACACGCGGCTCCGAGGACAGGCTGGGGCGGGCAGGGTCCGTCACGGTGGCGTTGCTGTCCTTCGCAGATCCAGCACACGGAGGACATGGAGAACGAGATCGAGGAGCTGCTGCAGGAGTTCGAGGAGAAGAGCGGCCGGACCTTCCTGCACACCGTGTGCTTCTACTGACGCCCGCCGGGCGCCTCCCCCCGAGCCTCCTTGTGGTCATGGTTTTCCTTCCATAGCTTTTTTATTTCTAGGCGTTCTGCTGTGACGGTGGTGTTAACCCAGCGAACTGTGCACACGACAGGAGACGTGTACATGCCATGTTAAAAACACTCAAGCTTTTCCGTTCCACTTTCACTTATGAGTGGGATATTGATTATAAAGTTTTTTTTCTTTAACCAAAAACGAAGAAACGGTTTATTGTGCATTTCCCTCGACACCCCCGTCGTCCCCACCTGTGCCTGTCGTCCCTCCCCCCACCCGGCCGGACTGTTCAGATGCCGAGGGAAGCCACAGGCTGTATCTTACCAGGAAGGAACCTGGAACTGTCCAATAAACAGACGCTGCTGGTCATCTCTGCTTTGTCCTGAATTCCTGGCCTGTCCCCGAAGACCATGTCCCTCCCTCTGCCCCTGCCCTGTGAGGACTGCCCCCGGCGACCTGGCCCAGGAGTGTTCAGGCGACCCCCAAGGGCTTACCTGCAGTCGACTTTCCTCGCGGGAGGAAGGGACGGCACCTGGCCATGCTGGGGAGAGGGCTCCTGCGCCGGCGGTGGGTGCCGGAGGAGGGTTTGTCTGGAGGGTCCCGGGGTTAGGGGCAGCCAGAGCGGAACCGTGGGCCCTGGGCCTTTGGACGTCGGGCTGCCTGACCCCGATGCCTGGGCTGACCCCGTGGGCAGCGCGTCCCTCTCACCTCTGTGGCCGCACACTCAGAACGACCTCTCCGGCCTCTCCTCGGTGACCTTGCAGGCGCCTCCATCAGAGACGCCTCGCGCGGGGGGGCTGGGCCGTGCAGCCGCCCGCAGGCCCCTGGGCCCCTCTCCGGGCCGCTGGGCAGGCGCCCGGGCGGAGGCGGGACGCGGAGCTGCGGTCCCGGAGAGGCGTCCGGCTGCGTCTGGGGGCGACGGTCCCTCCCGGCGCGGCGCTGGCGCGGGGCGGCCCGCGGGCGGCGCGGTCCCTCCCGGGAGGCGGAGGAAGGCGGCGGGGAGCGGGAGGGAGGAGTGAGCAGGGAGGGGGCCCGGGCCGAGCGGGCGAGCAGCGAGCGGAGCGCAGGGAGGACCGGAGGGCGGAGCGGAGCGCGGCGGGCCGGGCCGGGCCGGGCCGAGCGACCCCAGGGCGGCCCCCGCATCCCTCCCGGCGCCCCCGCCCCGCGCCTCCTCCCCCGGCCGGCGGCGGGGTTGCCGCGGGCGGCGGCGGCGGGTCCAGGAGGCGCTGACCTCTGCGGGGCCGGGGGGGCGCCGGGGCCGGGGGGCGGCGCTCCGGCCCGGCCCGGCCCCGCCCGATGTCCATGAGCGCGAACACCATGATCTTCATGATTCTGGGGGCGTCGATCGTGATGGTGAGCGGAGGGGCTTCCTGCGCGCCCCCTGCTCCCGCCGCCCGCGCGCGCGCCGCCTCCCCCGCCTCCCGCGCCTTGTTTACCGGCCCGTGCGGCCTGCGCGCCCTCCCCGGCCTGCGCCCCCTCCCCGGCCTGCGCGCCCTCCCCGGCCTGCGCCCCCTTCCGCAGCCTGCGCGCCCCTGGTCCCGGTCTGCGCCTCCTTCCCCGGCCTGCGCCCCCTTCCCGGGCCTGCTCGCCCCTCCCCGCCTTGCTTCCCCTTCCCGGGCCTGCGCGCTCCTCCCCGCCTTGCACCCCCTTCCCGGGCCTGCGCGCCCCTTCCCCGGCCAGCGCTTCCCCTCCCCCACGGCCTGAGCTCTCCCCTCCCCCCAACCCGCTCGTGCTCCCCGCCCCGGCCTGCGCCCCTCTCCTCGGCTCCCCCGCGCCCCTGCCCAGGGTTCTCCCCACCCCCAAACCCCCCTCCGGCCCGCCTGCGCCTTGGCGCTGACCCGTCATGGGCTCTTCCAGGCCATCGCGTGCTTGATGGACATGAACGCGCTGCTGGACCGATTCCACAACTACATCCTCCCGCACCTGCGGGGCGAGGACCGCGTCTGCCACTGCAACTGTGGCCGGTGAGTCCGCGGCGCCGCGCCGGGCACGACACGCGTGACCACACATGTGCCGCGGGGCCCACTTGGGCTGCCCGGGACCCCCAGGCAGGCCACAGAGCCGCGCTAGACCTGTGGGGGTGCAGGCGGCCGGCCGGTCGCTGGGGGAGGGCCGTCTGACCAGACCCCCCCAGGGTTGGGGGAGAGGTCTCCTGGGAGGAGGCGGCTTGCCTGAGTCAGGTAGGACACCACCCACAGATGCCTTTAGAGGCCTGCCAGGGTGCTGTGGACCTGCGGCTTGGGGAGCAGCAGCCCGGCCCGGTCCACAGTGGAGCCGGGGCAGGGAAGTGCAGAGCAAGGTGGGAGGGGCCTGCGGGGGCACCTGGTTCACCCCATTGCAGAGAGCAGGAACTTTGGTCCGGGAGGGGCTGGGGGAGCAGCTCAAGGTCACTGAGAGATCCAGGGAGAGCCCAGGCCCCCTACACCCACGGCGCGACTCCCCTTCTGTGCACGTGGTGATGGAGTCTTCCTGGCCATGCATGTTTGTATGTCCATGTACGAAATAAACATCTTCTCGTGAGATGCGCATGTGTGTACCGTCTGTGCATATACATGTGCGTACACACAGCGCACACGCACATACGCATGCACGCCCATCGCAGTGACCCTTGTCATCCCTGCTGGACAGATGAGGAAGCGACAGGCTTTAGAGGATGGACTTGCCCAAGGTCACACAGCTAGGACAGGACGGAGGGGCACGGCCCCCAGAAGCCGCGTCCTCATGCCTGCCCTGCACTCCTGCCCCAGGGTCTGTGTGCACACGTGTGGGCGCAGAGTGGGTGTGAGTCAGGACAGGTGCATGTCTCACTGAGTGTGTTACATGCCTCTGGGCACAGACGGGTGTGCTGATGCAGAACATGGGCCTTGGAGCAGGTAGAGATGAGGCTGTACGTGCCCCTCACGTGTGCTGGGAGAGTTTGCCGGGTGGCCACACGTTCCCAGAGAGCCCTGCCTGGCGTGTCCAACTGCCAAGGGAAGGCAGGTCAGCCCCACTGCTCCCAGAGGCTGGGCCCCGACTCCGAGCTCCACAGACACGAGAATGCACGCTCACATGTGTGTGGGCTGTTGTGACTGGCGTGACTCTGCCTGAGACCAAACACTGAGGGTCCACCCCGGCAGACAGAGGGCATGTTTTAGCGTGTATTTGCACAGGTGTGTGTATGCATTTCATGCGATCTCCAGAATACATGTGGACTCGTGAACAGCTGCCCATAGAGCGCAAGCTGAGGGCGGCCCGTGTGTGCAGAAACAGTCACATCCTGCTGCAGACATAGGGTGTTTCTGCGTGTGTGCACGTGTCTACATATATATGCTTTGTACACGTCTCTACATACGGGATATGTGAATTCAACGTACAAAGTACTCTTGTATATTGACAACATATATGTGTATGCAAAGTACATATATATAATACAATATACAGCTCAGAGTGTGCTCAGGGAAAATGTCGAAATGTCTCCATGTGGGTAAGAAAATGTATATGCAGATAACAGTTTTGCACATGGGGTATCTGTGTATACTCCATGTACGTGCACTGCCACAATGGCCTCTACCTATGCGTACACACTGTGTGCAGAATAAGCATGTGTACATGTGTATGCCTTGTACATGCCTGTACAGAAGTTATATGGGGGACATGTATGGGTATTACTGCTGTGAGTACAGGTGTCAGCAGGCACCTGTGTCTGTGCACAAATCCATGCCCGTGACAGTCACCCCATGGAGAGGACGGCTGTGTGCAAAGCTGGGTGAATGTGCCCCCACATGTGATACGCACCACACTCTGGCCTGGGCGTGAAGCTCATGGGGCCCATGTCCACCGTATACACGCCATGTCCTGTGCATGTGGCTGGCGTGTATACTCAACATGCATTGGACCTCAGGTGGACACATGTATGTACACGTCCCAGACATACGTGTGCACAAAGCACATCTTTGCAGAGGTCTGTCTCGTTCTGCCTTCATCTGTGAGACCCGAGCACCCCCAGGAGGGAGTAGGGCCAGGGCAGGGGAAGAGGAGCTGCAGGTGACCAGGCCGGCGATGGGTCGGGAGGAGCTTTCTCCCTGGGGGCTGCTGGCAGCTGCACATCATGGGTGATGACCGTTAGTTTTCCATCCATGCTGACAGACGTGGGTCAGTCACCGTCACTCCTTGCCCCCAACCCAAGAGCTGGCAGCCTTTGCTCAGTGGGCTGTGGTGGCCCCAGCCCTGCCCACTGGGCTGGGCCACACTCTGCGGTGCTCAGGGGACTGGCCACTAGCGGACCCAGGAAGAGCAGGGGTTCCGAGGAGAGGCCGGGGCGGGGACTGGGCCTGGGGCTCCACTGGGGGAAAGGTGCCCGAGGCCAGCGGCTTGTGCACCAGGCGGAGGTGTGGCGCGGACATCTCGCTGAGGGGAGGACGAGGAAGGCAGGTTTGAGGAGATGGGCTTTTTTTTTTTTTTTTTGAGACAGAGTCTGGCTCTGTTGCCTGGGCTAGAGTGCCATGGCGTCAGCCTAGCTCACAGCAACCTCAAACTCCTGGGCTCAAGCGATCCTCCTGCCTCAGCCTGCCGAGTAGCTGGGACTATAGGCATGCGCCACCGTGCCCGGCTAATTTTTATATACATATTTTTAGTTGTCCGGATTATTTCTTTCTATTTTTTAGTAGAGACAGGGTCTCGCTCTTGCTCAGGCTGGTCTGGAACTCCTGAGCTCAAACAATCCGCCCGCCTCGGCCTCCCAGAGAGCTAGGATTACGCGTGAGCCACTGCCCACAGCTGAGACGGGCTATTCTGAGGTACAAGTGTAAGGTGTCTGTGGATCCCCAGCAGACACAGGGAGCTGGAGTGCAGAGACGTGGGGTGACTGGTGTGGACCCCAGTGTCCTGGGCACCCGGGCAGAGGTTCCCTCCCCCAGGCCCTTCTGTGTCTGCCACTCTGCGAGCCAGGCCCCCCCTGCAGGGCCACCCCACAGGGGCCATGGGGCCCAGAGGGCTTCCTGGAGGAGATGTGGGTGGGAAGGGGTGTGGGTGGCTGGAGGGAGCTGCCTAGGGATCAAGGGCCCGAGCCTGGACAGTCCCCCAAGAGCCCAGGGAGAGGAGGACCAGCTGGAGAAGACAGGCCCTGGGACCTCTCTAACTCAGCCCTGGACAGCAGGACACTGTCCACCCCAGGAGCAGCTGAGAGGGCCAAGGACAGGTGGGTCTGTGCCAGGCATGGGTGAGGGGGCTCCCCCAGCGGTGTGGAGAGAACAGGGCGCCGGGCAGAGCCCCCAAGACCTCTGGCACAGTGAGTTGGGGCAGGGGAGGCACCAGGAAGAGCGGCAGAGCAGAGGAAGCCCGGGGGCGTCGGGCGCGGAGGCCGGAGGCCAGCAGGGCTGACCGTGGGGGAGGCACGCAGGGCGGGCACACCAGCAGACGGCTGTCAGGAAGGCGCAGGGAGAGGCCGGAGGGCAGGTCCCCAAGGGGGGCAGCAGGGCCTCTGTGCCACCCGCCGTCCGGCTCTGCTCTATGCTGGCGTTGGCAGTCCCGGGGCCAGCAGGTGGGCTATGACCTTGGCCATGGTACCGGCCGTCCCGGGCCCTCACCTGGCAAGACGCTGGCCGCCCGCTCCTTGCCCTGGGAGCCCAGCCTCGCCCGTGGTCGCCACAGGCCAGGGCCACTGCCCCGCAGCTCTCCCCGGAGCCCCGGGGGGTGCGGTGCCTCCCTCCTGACCAGCCCAGGGGGGCGGCTTCAAGGCCCCAGGACGCCCGGTAGGGGTCACGACGCCCACGCGGGCCCGGCCCGCCCTGCCGCCCCCAGGCACCACATCCACTACGTGATCCCGTACGACGGGGACCAGTCGGTGGTGGACGCCTCCGAGAACTACTTTGTGACGGACAACGTGACCAAGCAGGAGATCGACCTCATGCTGGGGCTGCTGCTGGGCTTCTGCATCAGCTGGTTCCTGGTGTGGATGGACGGCGTGCTGCACTGCGCCGTGCGCGCCTGGAGGGCCGGCCGGCGCTACGGTGAGTGCCACACGCCGCCCGGGAGCGCCGCCGCCCCGGCCGCCCTGGCGCCTGACCGCGCCCTGTCCCCCTGCAGATGGCTCGTGGACCTGGCTGCCCAAGCTGTGCAGCCTGCGGGAGTTGGGCCGGCGGCCGCACAGGCCGTTCGAGGAGGCCGCGGGGAACATGGTGCACGTGAAGCAGAAACTCTACCACAACGGCCACCCCAGCCCGCGGCACCTGTGAGCCGCACATGGACTCGCCGGGGCCGCTGGCCGCTGTGCAGAGGCAAAAGGGACCTCGGGGACGCCCAGGCCGGTGGGACTGGACAGCGGCCTCGGGCCCAGGGTGTCCGGGGCTGTGGCCGGCCGGGCAAGTCCAGTGGAAGGTGCTGTCTCCTCTTCTTTTTATAAAGGGGGTGGGGT
>NW_012151330.1:551052-551511 GCF_000956105.1 Propithecus coquereli | reverse complement strand
AGTGGCCGACACGCACACGAAAAGGGGCTCAGCATCTCTCGTCGCCAGGGAGCTGCAGATGGAAGCCACAGTGGGACACACGTTGCCCACTGGGATGGCTGCGTGTTGGTTGAGGTCGAGGAGACCGGAACCCCGTGCGCGTGGTGGGAATGAACATGAAATGGCTCAGATGCCGTGGAAAGCAGTTTGGTGGCTCCTCAAAGAGCTACACGTGGGATCGGCGCAGGGTGCGGCAGCTCCACTTCTGGGCACAACCCCAGAGAGCTGAAGCCAAGGCCTCAGACGGACGCCCGCACACGCGGGTCCACAGCACCCTCGGCAGCGAGCGCAACGAGGGCCCAAACGCCCCTGCGCCGACGGAGGCACAGCGAATGTGGCTTGTACACACGTGGGCGTGTCGCTCGGCCTTCAGGAGGCAGGAGAGTGACATATTGCGATGCGGCCGAGCCTGAGGACGTG
>NW_012151330.1:547566-551002 GCF_000956105.1 Propithecus coquereli | reverse complement strand
GAGCACCTGGCCTGGGCCGGGTCGCACTGAGAGCCGCCTGTCCTCTCCTGCGCCCCGCGTGGGCTGTCCGTCTGCGTCTTGGAGCCGGCTCTGGCGGAGGGGAGGGAGGGAGGCCAGGGCAAGCGCCGTCTGCACATGGGAGCACGTGCATGGGGCGTGTGCGTGGCCCGGGGCGGAGGGGCGGGCGCTGTGCAGCAATAAGGCGCCCAGCCGTGGCGGCCCCAGGGCGGCCTGGCTGTGCCTCACTGTGAAGCCCACCCCTCTGTGGTCAGTAAATTCTGCAGAAAGCTCCAGCCTCTGCTTCTTCTGTCACCTCTGACCCCAGAGGGCTGCGAGACACCCCTAGACAGACCCCACCCTCGCGTCAGCCAGGAGGCGCACACGTGGTGAAGTGTTGTGTCAGATTTTATTCCATTCTGGATAAAAAGACCCCAGCCCCGATCACGGGACGTCACTGGTCAGCCAGGTGGGGCTGGGGGCGCCGGGCCTCCTCCCTTGGTCTGGCCCCCATGGGCCTCCTGTGCCTGGCGCTCCCGTGGGAGCCGAGGACGAGGGCCACGCCAGGCCCCCTCCTGAGGGTGGCAGCTGCAGCTCGTCTTGGGGGTGCACTGTCCTGTCCTGTCCTGCTCTCCCCCAGAAGCCTGGGTGAAGACGCCTCCCAGGAGTGTCGGGAGCGAGGAGCCACAGAGGCCTGCGGTGACGCGCGTTCGCAAGGCGCCGCGGTGGGGAGGGCGGGCGTCGGTCCCGGCGGTGGGCTCAGGGAAGCAGGCGCTGGCCACCCTCGGGCCCGGGCCCCGCGGCCTTCAGCCACCGCATCTTCTGCTGGTGCTGCTGCAGCGCGTCCTGCACGCGGGCGTCCATCATGGCCTCGGTGAGGACCCCGTCCTCGGAGGCGTAGGCCATGGCCTGTCGGGGAGAGAGGCTGAGACCGCGGGGCCAAACCAGGGCACGGACAGCCCCGGCCCAGCACGCGCTGCCCGTGCGGCGGCACCACACGCGTGGACACGCCGTGCTCACAGGGAACAGCGCAGAGCGGTCCCCGCAGCGCCCCCCGTGGCCCTGGCGCCAGCACCACCTTTGCCGTCTGAGCGTCTCACTGACAAAGCTCGGGGCCCCGTGACCCCAAACCTGAGCGGAAGGCAGGCGGAGCCCTGTGTGGGGGCCCCCCCGGGGCAGGCCGCAGGCGAGGTCACTTGCATCTCCCCAGGCCAAGCCGCAGCCAGGGCCAGGAGGCCCCAACCCCACAGGCCTCCAGGACAGACACAACCACTGCCCAGGGGCCGCCCAACCTCGGGCACAGGGCAGGTCCCAAGGCTTTGGTCACCTCCAGCCAAGGCTGCCCCTCCCCAGTGCGCCCCCCCCCCGGGTGACCAGGTGCCCTCACTCGGGAACCAACAGCAGCGGCCTGGGCAGGTCAAGCCACATCCCCGGCATCATCGACAGGCACCTCTGCCCTGGGCCGGTCGGTCTCCGCCCGCCTGGCAAGGCCGTGGATCGGGTGGGGCGCGTGGGCTCTGAGAGCCTCAGAGAAGGGGGGACCCCCAAGGGGTGCCGTGCTCAGGCGGGCACTAGGATGCCTGGAGGAAACAAAGGGTGACCCTGACCTCCTCCCAGGCCAGCCAAGTGGGACCTTGGCCCCCTACCCAGGGGTGTCCCTCGCAGGGGCACACGGCAGCATGAAGCCATCCTCCCACGACACGCTCCCTCGACGGCGCAGGGGAGCGGTGCCAAGAGCGGCGCGCCCCACCCCCCATGAAGACGCGCTGAGGGGAAAAGACGCTGAGCTGGTATCAGACCAGGGCGGGCGGGGGCTCAGGTGCTATCGGTGTCCTTTCCGGCCTTGAGCCCACCCAGAGGTGGCAAAGGGAAGGGCTGGGGCAGTAGGCGGTGTGGCCAGCCCCCCTAGGTGGCTGCGCCCTGCCTGGGGCCCCAGAAGGCGGGTAGCCGAGGGGCTGCACACGCACCCAGCCCAGGGGGCGCGGCCAGGCAGTGAGCCCACCACAAGTGACAGCTGAACGTCGCGGGTGTCCTCGAGGGGCCCAGGGCTCTGTGCCATCCTCACAGCTTTCTGTGACCCTAACATTATTCAAAAACAGAGCTGTTCAAAGGCAAGACCTGGAGTGGATGGTTTCATGGTGAATTCACCTAACATTTCAGGAAGAACGGATACCACTCTTCTCAAACTCTTCCAAAAAATTAAGGAGGGAATATTCCCACTCTCATTCTGTGAGGACAGGATCACCTGATATAGAAGCCAGACAGAGAAAGACACAAGAAAACTGCAAGCTAGTGTCCATGACCAACACTGCCGCAAACATCCTCAGCAAAACACGAGCAAACCGAATCCTGCAGCAACGTGGAAGGACCACACACCTGGGTCAAACGGGATCCACGCAGGACGTTTAACACGTGAAGGCTCACCAGGGCAACACGCTAACAGAAGGGAAAAAACACATGATCATCTCAACTGAGGCAGAAAAAGCATTTGACAAATTTCAACACCCTTTCTTGATGAAAACTCAGCAAATCAGGAAGAGAAGGAAACTCCCTCAACACAAGGGAGGCCACAGCTGACATCACACTCGAGGGTGGAAGACTGAAAGCTTCTCCTCTGAGGTCAGGAACCACACGAGGATGCCCCGTTCCTACTCCACTCAACACAGTCCTGGAAGTTCTGCCAGAGGAACTGGGCAAGGGAGAGAAATGAAAGTGATCCACAATGAGAAAGAGGTGAAAATTTCTGATTTCACATAACATGACCTTGTGTGTACAAAATCTTAGAGTCCACGTTGAAAAAAATCTATTAGGCCGGGCGCGGTGGCTCACGCCTGTAGTCCCAGCACTCTGGGAGGCCGAGGCGGGAGGCTTGCCTTAGCCCAGGAGTTGGAGGCTGCAGTGAGCTGTGGTGATGCCCCCGTACTCCTGCCCGGGCAACATAGTGAGACCCTGTTCCTCCCAAGCCTCCCAAGAGAGGATGCTGGGAAAACTGGACAGCCACACGCAAAGAATGACATCTGTGTACTCCTACTGCATACTATGTTGACATTAGCTCAACGTGCAGCAAAAACCCAAGCGTAAGAAAGAAAACTATAAAACTTCTAGAAGAAAACAGAGAAAAAACACTTCACAACACTGGATGTGGCAATGACTTCTCGGATACGACGCCAAACCACAAACCACACAATGTTGCTGAAAGACACCAGAAAATCGAATACATTTGTGTGACTAAATAAAAAAAGACAAATCAGACTTCATCAAAATTAAAAAGTTCTGTGCATCAAAATGACACTGTCAACCAAGTAAATGGAAGAAAATACTTGCAAATCACATACCTGACAAAGGATTAATATTCAGAATACAGAGAGAACTCCCAAAACTCAACAACAAAAACCTGACTCAAGACTGGGCAAAGGGCCAGGCGCGGTGGCTCACACCT
>NW_012151330.1:531850-546881 GCF_000956105.1 Propithecus coquereli | reverse complement strand
CCAGAGAGCTGAAGCCAAGGCCTCAGACCGACGCCCGCACACGCGGGTCCACAGCACCCTCGGCAGCGAGTGCGAGGGCCCAAACGCCCCTGCGCCGACAGAGGAACAGCGAATGTGGCTTGTACACACGTGGGCGTGTCGCTCGGCCTTCAGGAGGCAGGAGAGTGACATATTGCGATGCGGCCGAGCCTGAGGACGTGAAGCTCGGGGACGTGAGCCGGTCACAGGACAGACACCGTCGATCCCCCTGCACGAGGTCCCAGGGGTCAGACCCAGAGACGGGGCAGAGCAGAGGGTGCCCGGCAGCCGGGGGTCGGGCAGTCAGCGCCCTGTGGGTGCAGCTTCTGTTCGAGAGGATGAGAAAGGCCTGAAGACGACAGCGGCGACGGCTTCAAAATGACGTGAATGTGCTTAGCGACGTGAACCGTGCACGTAAAGGTTAAAATGGGACGTTTTACGGAGAAAACAAAAGGGCAGCAAATCCGCCAGTGACTCCAAAGCGTACCGGTGCAAGAACGGGAACTGACACCGACCCGTGGCGGCGGGGGTTGTGCGGTGCCACCATGGGGGCCTCAGAATCCAAGTGCAGGGCCACCCAGGAGGCCTGGCCTGGGGGAGGGGATGGGCGGCCACAGCGTGAGGCCTACGCCGGAGCTGGACGCACAGATGGGAGACCGCAGAGCTGGATGCACAGATGGGAGACCGCAGAGCGCGTCCGTGGCCAGGCACACCCCAGGGGGGATGGGCTCCGCCTCTGCGCGCTGCCGCAGCATCCCCGGCCCTCCCCCCGCCAGGCCCCTGCCCCAGCCATCGCGACGCGGAGGGGGCAGGTGCGGGGACACAACCCACGCAACGGACTCGCTGTCCGTGTCCTCCCCGCGCTCGCGTGGAAGCCCCGCCCCCAGTGTGGCTGTGTCTGTGGAGGGGACCCAAGGAGGTCACGAAGGCCGTGTCTGACCCCCAGGGCTGTCCATGTCCTAGAAGAAGACAGAGCAGAGCTGCCTCCACCAGAGGACGCCCGGGATCTGACCAGGCCGCCCCGACCCTGGGCTTCCAGCCTCCAGAACTGAGGACACGAAGTTTGGATTCTCAAGCCCCCAGTTGCGGTGGGACGGCCCAGCAGACTAAGGGGCCTTCCGAGCACCCTGTTCTCTGCTTGTAGCTGCAGAAACCGACCGGTGTCCCAAGCGAGGACGCTGAGCCTCATGGGATGGAGTCTGCAGCGCGGGGCTGCGCCACGGCCACGAACACGGGTGCCTGGGCTCCCGCGTCCCAACCAAAGCAGCGTCCGCTTGCTCTGACGCACACTCGCTATGGGGCTCTGCTGCAGCCACAGCGCTGGGCTGTCCCACGGCCTCCAGACAGCCCCAGAGGCAGCAAGGCCCGAGGACGGCCACTGACCCCCAAGACCTGGTTTTCCTCTTCCAGCAACCCCCCGAGGCTGAAGCTTTCTGTGTGGCTGCACCCGGCACTCCTGGGGGCCTGGCTGCCCTGCCCTGCCCTGCCCTGCCCTGGGCCGCGCATGCAGAGGAGAAACTGGGTGTCGCAGAACACACGGCGGCTGCTCCTGCCCAGGTCCCTGGAGCCACAAGGACAGGCTGACCCCATTCTCCCAGCCCAGGAAGGACAACACCCCACCCACGCCTTGACTCCCTTGGGGGTGCGTCCTAAAACCTGGAGACCTGCAAGTTTTCACACTCGGAGCAGAGACTGCCAGGCGCGACGGGCCTGACCCCAGGGCTGCGGGAGGGAGGCCGCCACGCCCGTCAGCAGTGCCCGGCGCTTCCCGCAGGCCTGCAGAGCCCCCGGCGCCAGCGAAGGACAGAGCCCGGCAGTTCACCTGTGACGCTCCCACAGGACTGCAAGAGCCCACGTCCCCTGGACGCCCCACTTGATTTGGACGAGGACAAGATGGGCCCTAAAGTCAAGCCCCTGAGACCGGGCCACTCTCCAGGGGAGGGTGCGGAGAACCGCAGCACGTGTGGCGGCAAGACTGGAGCAGAGGCACAGAAAACCCTCCAGGTCTCCCAATCCGCCAGGCGCCGGCACCCCGACCCACCTGCCACGCCACCGCAAGCTGGGCGATCTCGCGGCCCGACATGCCCTCCGTCAGCCGGGCGATCTCCGAGCACTTCCTCCCGTAGTCAAACTGGGCCAGCTTCAAGCGCCTGGAGGAGGAGTTCCCAAGTGGGGCCTGGGGCTGGGGCCTGAGGTCGCCAGACTCCCACGTGGCGCGGGGCAGGAAGACAGGCACCAGGCCCCCTCCTGTGCTAGGATTGGGGGGACTGTGCCTGGGGAGCCAAACCCTGCCCAACACCCCCACCCTCCTTCCCGACACAGTGGGCTCTTCCTTCCTCCTGGAGCCCCTGGGGGGCCTGGGGGCAGGTCGGTGGGGGGTCAGCCCCGAGACCCCCCTACACTGCACCCAACAGCGCACGGCAGTCCAGTCCTCACCCGACAGTGACGCTGACCACACGGAGAACACCCCACCCACCCCAGCAACGAAGTCTGACTGAAGGCCAAGGAAGCCTTTGTGAGAAGGTCACAGAAGCCGGGCTAGGTGTTGGGGCAGCAACCGGGCGGGAGAGTGGGAGCTGCGGCAAACGGAAGACGAGCAAAGGGAACCCAAAGGCCAGAGAGTGGGGCTCACAGGCACCCACAGGCAGCGGCAGAGGGAACGGTGGGGTGAGCCAAGTCCTTTCTAGAACAGAGAGCAGCTTCTGTCATCGCTACAACAGGAGGGATGTGGGTCAGGCACACACAAGGACGTGAGTGCGGCGCTGTGACCGCATCCCCTGGAGAGGGCTGGAAATAGAGCAGCTCTGCTCGTGCAGACTCAGGGTGAGCGGGGCGGGGGTGCCCAGGGGCTTCTTCTCTAACCACCTGCCGGTTTTGGGGAGTCTGAAGGCTGAAGCCAAGCGTCTCCCTCCAAAGGCGTCCGCCATCAGCCATCACCTGCCGTGCAGGCCTGGGTGTGGCTCCGGGCGCAGGATTTCCTTAAGGCCCCTGAACAGTGAGGACGGCAGACGGTGGAAAAGGTCCCCGCGCAACGACAGGCCGTGGGAGCCAAACCCCAGCTGCAGGTGCAGACGGACCACCCTCGGGTGAGGACCAGAAGGGGCGGCAGGCTCCCAGGATGGAGCTGCCTCTGTGGGGCCCAGAGGGACAGCAAAGGGCGCCTATGCCACACGGGAGCCTGCGCACGGCTCCTGGAAGCCGCAGGGAAGGGAGATGGCGCCTGGAGGTGGAAGCGTGGGGGTGGCCCCTGGGGTGGGGCCGTGGGGACTCGGACACTTACTGCTTTCCTTCCGTGGCCGGCTTAAGAACATGCTTGTCAAAATACATTCTCACCAGGCGCTCCCGCTCCTCTCGCTGCGGCAGGCCGAAGCTGACCATCTCGTCGATGCGGTCGTTGACGGCCCAGTCGAACTGCTCGGGCTGGTTGCTGGCCAGGACCAGCATGAACCTGTGGCCACAGGACGGCCACTGAGGAGCCGCCCACCCAGCACAGCCCCCGGCGCAGGAAGGTCTTTAAACCTCAAGGAAACTGTCTAGAATCTAATATGGCAGCTTTTAAGCCCAAAAAACCCCAGGAAGACCTGGTCACAGCCCTCGGCCACCCACCCTTCCCGGTGGTTCCGTCTGTGCATCTGTGTGGTGGGGCGCTCAGCTTCCTGAGGTTCTGTTCTCACCCCAATTTCACTCCCCCACAGCCCAGCGGCCAGCCCAGCAGGGCAGTGGGAGCAGGAAGGCTGCCTGACCTCACTGTGCGAGCACAGACGGGACCCACACCCAGGGCAGACACTGGGCCATGCCGGGAGCCAGGGTCGTGGGGCTCAGCTGGGCGGAGGCGACACTCGGCTTGGCAGGGACCTGACCTTCCACTCTGGGGAGGGCCCGGGTCAGACAACAGCCACAGCCCGCAAGAGGAGCGTGTCTGAGACAGCCACGTGCTGACCGGCAGGGCGACCAGCGGGCCGTGTCCTCCCTGCGGAGTGGGCTGCAGACTGGACGGGCGTCGCCAAGGCAGGGTGGAGAGATGAGGGCACCTGGGAGGGCCCATGCTGGCCACAGGGTGACCGTTCTGACCACCCACCTCCGGGTGCAGCCCAGAGAAGCAGGGCCAGGTCCCGAGGCTGAGGGGCCCCCGTGCTCCACCCGATACACGGGACCTTCCAGTGCAGCGAGCGTTTCGGTTTCACACCCCAGGGCGTCACCCCCTCCATGGGAGCCCCTCAGCCTCCAGCACCAGGAGCGTCTCCCCTGCTCAGACCACCTCCCTTGCGGGTGCAAAGACAGCTGAAGGCAAGGGGAGGACAGGAGAGGACATGCAGGCTGGGGGGCTGCACAGAGGCCGTGCCCGGCGGAGTGGCTCACTGGGCCACGTGGGGCTGGCCACCTGGCTCTGCCCAGGACGTCCCTGGGGCGTCTGCTCAGTGACACTCCACCCTGCCCCCCGAGCGGGGCCTTGAGAGCCCTTCCCAGGCACGAAGTCCTGCCCTGGCCCTGCCCCACGGCAGATGCGTGTGCTGGGGCTTCTCAGCTTCCCGCTGCCCTTACTTGCTGCTGTGCTGGCCTGTCCTGTGCAGGAATGCGTTCAGGGTCGCCCGGAGGTCCTCACTTATCTTCTCCTGCAGAAGGTAAGTGAGAAAAGCGTCAGTCACTGGGCGGCAAGCCTGAGGTTCAGTCTTACGAACGCCCACTGCTGCAGGCAGAGCCTCCCTCCCTGTTGCAGGAGCACAACGAAGCTTTCGCGGCTCTAAATGCAAAAGCCAAAAATAACTTCAGGACTTCAGGAAACGCCACAGACGTGACTTCAGTTTTCTACCAACTCCTGCAAGAGCGAGCGGCTGACCCAGCCTGGCCCCGGTGCGCCCGCCCAGCCCCTCACGCGGGGCACTCACGGTCGCGCGCCTCCTGAGGAAGGCGTCCGCCTCGTCCACGAAGAGCAGGAGGCTGTGAATGAGAGGGCGGCCCCGCGGGGGCGGCGTGTGAAGGCCAGGAGCAGGCGTCGGAAGCATCCGGAAGCCGGCTGTGCTCGCTGGGCAGATGCCCAGGGAGACTCCTCCCCACAGGGTGCAGGCTCTGCCCCGCCAGGAACCCTCACACTGATCGCGCGGAGACTGAACCCCGCAGCGTCAAGACCCCAGCACTTGCGGCAGGACGAGCCGCTTCCCGACAGGCTCCACCCGAACGCTCCCCGGCCCAGGAGGTGCAGGCTGGAGGCTGCTCACAGCCCACGCCAGGGGGAGGAGTCTTCGAAAGCGAAAGGTCAAAGAGTAGAGGCCAAAGAGAATGGGCCAACCATAAGGAATTGGGCAACATTGGGGAGCAACGAGGCAGCAAGGCTGGGCCAGCTGCACCCTGCTGCAGGGTCACCGTGATGTCTTATTCCGGGTGAACGTCACGTCTTCAACTCTCAGAAGATTTAGTAAAAAAGAAGTGTGCACATGCACCCTCCCGTGAGCACACGCACACCTGCACGCTCAAAGCCTGGGCTGGGCTCCTGAGGCTGCTGACAAGGCCCCTCCACCATCTGCGTCCACCCACCTGCTTTCTAGCCCTGAATCAAACATCCCATCAACAGCCCCGTGACCACAGGGCTCCACACGCAGGGTGCATTTCTCTGTGACAGACCCCACAGCACAAACGCTGGCCCCAAACCCGTGTGGCCGTGAGGACAGGACTGCAGGAAGACAACGGGGTCCCTCCCCAGCAGGCAGCCTGGTGCGAGCGTGTCGAGAGGCATCTCACCCTCGCCGGCTGGTGCTGGCCCAGTCGAAGACCTTGTGCATGGCGGTCACACCTTCCCGCCCCATGGGGGCCACGTCCCCGCCTGTCATGATGGCGTAGTCCATGCCCGAGTGCAGAGCGAGTTTCTGGGCAGGAAGGGGGGGACACCCAGATGTCTCCCCCCTGCAAAGCCGTGCACCCCCCACCACGCCAGAGCCCTGCCTCCAGGGTCGGGCCCACCCCACACAGCCAGGTGCCCCCACCTTGGCAAACAGCGTCTTGCCAGTCCCTGGGGGTCCGTACATCAGAATGTTCCTGTACAGGCTTTTGTTCTTCTTGGTGTTCCTTGTTGCTATAGCGATGTCCCGCACCCGCGCCTCCAGGCTGGGCTGTGGGGAAGGGGAGACAGGGGCCTGGGGACACGCTCCCCACACGCAGACTGCCGAGGGCCTCGGGGATGCTCCGCTGCAGTCCACGCCCCACGGAAGCTCCAGGCTGGGTTTAGACAGTAAACGTACTTCAGGAGCCAAAAGCTTCCGGCAACAGCACAAGGACCCCCGTGGACATAGCACAGCGCAGCCCTGACGTCCCTCCCGAGTACCCGGCCCCCCAGCCCACCCTGCGCTTACTTACGCTGAGGACGACGCCCTCCAGTGCATCCTGAGGCCTGCTGAGGAGCCGCCTGCTGACCTGCGGGGGGCACCACTGGGTCATTGCAGAGGCACAGCCACGCGCTGACCGCCACAGGAGCAGCTGAGCTCAGCTGTGGAAGTGCAGAGCCACGGCAGAACCCACAGCCAGGACCCCGATCCTGGGAACCCAGAACCCGCCAGCACACGTGGGGCCCGCAGCTGGGGTTTGGGTGATTTATGGGTTCTTTGTCGACCTTTATTTTCCCACCCCCCTAGCCTGAGAGATCAGCGGAAACCCTGCCACAATCTCGGGGAGAACACCCATGTCGGGGGGGGGGCGCCAACACTAGCAAGCAGCTGGGCTCTCCCGGGAGGCAGCAGACACTGTGCCACTTCTGGCAGCTTCTCCGACAGAATGACAGCACACGGGAGCCCTGAAGTGCACCCAGGGTCCCAACAGACCCCCGCAGAGGGGGCTGAGGCAGACAGTGAGGGTCTCCCCAGCACTGGTGCAGACAGACCCCCACAGGGTGGCATCCAGGAGCAAGGCAGAGGGTGGATGCAGAAAGGAACCTGGGGAGCCCTGGGCCCCTCACCTGGACGGGGTGCCTCAGCGCCTCTAGCACTGTGATGCGGGAGGTCTCCCTCACCAGGGACGGCTTGCCCAGCCGGGCCTCGAGGAACCGGCCAGCGACCGCCGTGGCGTTCTTGGCAGAATAGACCCCGAGAGCCAGCAACGTCAGCCCAGCCACCTGGAGCAGAGACGGCAGATGACAGACTGTGGCTCCAGCAGACAACCCCCTCGCCACTGCGCCTCCTCTCGCACCTCCTGCAGCCGAGGGGCAGCCACGGCCACGCGGTGGCCCCAGCTGAGTCCTCAACCCCCAATCCCACAGCCAGCCAGGGCTCAGTTACAGGAGACAGGCAAGATGATCGAAAGGCTTATACAAGGCCCTTTCTCTGCAATGACAGGGGAAAGCCTCTGAAGCTGGAGGGGTGGCCAGGCGGCCGGACACCACCGGGGCCATGCCCTCCACTGCCTGTGCTCAGTAAACAAGTCACTCCAGTTCTAGAGGACAAGATCAGGCCCAAATCACTAATTACTTCTAAAAACTAACTGGTCACAGCTGGGGTGGCTCACAGCTATAGTCCCAACTACTGGGAAGGCTGAGGCAGGAGGATGGCTGGAGCCCAGGAATTGGAGGCTGCAGTGAGCTGTGATCTCGCCACTGCACTCCAGCCTGGGAGACAGAGTGAGATCCTGTCTCTAAAAGAAAAAAAAAACTAATCACTGAGCAGCTTCCTCATTTCACCCCGTGACAGCTCTTCTTGTCAGCACTAGTGGCAGTGACATCTGTGCACATCCAGAGGCATGCTGGGCACCCACTGCCGGTGGGCAGTGAGCTGCAGGGCCAGAGCCAGGAGACACGGAGCTGCCACAGCAGGTGGGGCCCTGAGCGCCAACGGGCTCCCGGGACCTGCCCTGAGGCCGGGCTGGCCCCACTCTGAAAGTGCCTGGGGCGTCACGTTCCCGCGGACGGGAACTTCCCAGGAAGACGAGGGGACGCTCCAGCACCTCCCTGTGTCTTCCCTGGAGCCTTTCAAGGAGGACGGCTGAGGTCAGCACTGAGCTGTTGAAAATGCCACAAAACATACGGCTCCAGCCGGGTGCGGTGGCTCACTCCTGTAATCCTAGCACTCTGGGAGGCTGAGGTGGGTGGATTGTTTGAGGTCAGGAGTTCGAGACCAGCCTGAGCAAGAGCGAGACCCCGTCTCTACTAAAAATACAAAGAAATTAGCCAAACAACTAAAAATAGAAAAAATTAGCCGGGCATGGTGGCGCATGCCTGTAGTCCCAGCTACTCGGGAGGCTGAGGCAGTACGATCGCTTGAGCCCACGAGTATGAGGTTGCTGTGAGCTAGGCTAACGCCACGGCACTCACTCTAGCCAGGGTAACAGAGTGAGACTCTGTCTCAAAAAAAAAAAAACAAAAACAAAACCTACGGCTCCATCACGTCCAGCTACGCTTTCTTCTCCTGGTCGAGGAGGAACAGAAAGAAGGGAGCCAAGCAAGGGCTTGTTCCGTGCCAGTGGTCAATGCTCAGAGCACGAGCAGAGTACAAGGAGGCTGGCATGGCTGTCAGGGAACTGGAGAGGCCCTGGAGGCTCTCACGGAACACCCCACGGCCGCCCATCCACGGGGGATGCATGGTTACCGTGGCCGTCACTCTGTCCCAGTCTGTCACGAAGGCACGAAATCCTTCCCCAAACAGGGCTCCAGCTGTCCTGCGAGACAAAACAGCCACATGACCAGGTCAAGGGTGAGACCATGACGCAGCATCTGGCTCTGTGAGGGCGCGCCAAAGCCGGCCCCCGGACGGACCTGCCAGGACAGAGGGCAGAGACCCCCCGCCAGGCCCTGAGCTGCCTGCACAGCGGGGCCGGCAAACACCCAAGGCCCAGACTCACACCAGCAGGTGTCCCGGGTGAGGGCTGCTGTGGCCGGGGCCACGCCCTCGCACTCACCGGATGGACTCCAGGATGGTCTGGCGCCTCTCGGCAGCCTTCAGGCGGATCTGCTCTCGGATGATGTCCGCGTTCTCCCGCTCGGCCTTGGCCCGAGCTCGGGCCTCAGCCTCCACACGCAGCATCTCGTTCTTGTGCCGAAGCTCCATCTCCCGCTCCACGGTGGCTGCCCCAGGAAAAGGCAGGGAGCGCGGCTCAGGCACAGCACGCCCGCCTCTCGGCTCACGCTGCGGGTGCGCAAAGCAGACCTCGGTGGGGCAGTGCCCGGCATCCTAGCGAGCAGACGCCGCCCTTGGGGCCTGCCCCCCACAGATGGAGGAGCCCCGAGACCTACCCTGCAGCCCAGGCAACCCCTCCCAGGCTGTGTTTAAAGAGCCAAAAAAGAATGCAGAGAATTGCAAAGGAAACCCGCTTATGTTGAGACGCGGCTATCGAAGCACCAAGGAAACGCGTGACAGGCCACGTGCCCGGGTATTAACAGGTTAAACGCAAACCCCTAGGGAGGAGCCCGCCACCACCGCGACGTGGTGCCGAATGTCCGCTTCAAGTCCTCAACCAGTGCGCTGAGACACCAAACACCCGACTCCTACTGGACATGCGCACACTGTGGCCGCGTCCGTCACCGAAGCTCTACCGCAGGACAGTAAAGTATGGATTTTCTCCTCAAGTGAGCCAGCGCCAGGACTCCCTGCGCAACCCTGGAAGTGCGCGGCCCAAGAGGACGCCTGTGCAAGAGGCAGCCCCCAACTGCAGAGGCCAAGGACACCCACCTGCTGCAGAAAGCAGAGTTCTCAGACGTGAACCTCGCTGTTTCAGTGTCTCGGAGACCAAAGGGCCCGAAGCAGCCCCTGCCCACTTTGCGCTACCTCCTCAGGGCCCCACCCCAGTGGGGCGAGCACTTACCTCGCCGCATGGCCTCCTGCTTCTGCACAGACTCCTCCTGCTTTCGTAAGTTCTCCTCGTTGAGATGTTGCTGAGAAGAGGCCACAGAGAAAGGGAAGAGCTCTTAAAACCAGAAAAACATTCAACACCAGGCTAAGAGGTTTCAGCTGCTCCTAGCTGGGAAGCTTCCATCCTCCTCTGAGAGCTCCAGCTTTCTTGGGCCCCTTGGAGGCCCGCAGCTGGGCACCCTGACGTGGGCACGGGACATATGCACACCCAGGGCTGGGGCACAAGGAGCTTCTGCAGTGGCCCTGGGCGATCACTGCGTGGCAGATTCCCAGACACCACTGCCCTGACTCACAGCTGTTTTTGCAAAAGGCACGTTTCTTGTCTGTTACATTTAAAAGTTACGATGCCCGCAATAGGCAAAACCATTTGAAAACCCTGCCGTGAACTCAGACCGAGGCCGGAGCGTCCCCGCACATAGGCGGGAGCACCAACACTGGCAGAGCGCCGACAAGGCTTCTTACTCTGCCCCGGGACCTGCCCTCAGCCAATCACCAACCCCCAAATACGGCCTCACCGGTCACGGCCAGGTTCCCTAGGAGGATGGTTCTCACCTGGCGAGAACCCACAGAACACCTGGAGAATCTGCCGATGCCGTGGAGGCCGCGTGGGGCTGCGTGTGCATGGGTGCCCGTGTGCGCCTGCACACGTGTGCCTTTACGTGTCTGTGTCAAATTTCTCTGGACCAGCACCTACCACTAGTAACAGCCTACGTGTCCTCGCCCCGTGCACTCCGGGCGGACGGGCAGACCCCCGCCGGGAGGAGGGCCGGCTCACCTGCTGCCTGAGCTGGTCCTCGTAGCGCTGCCGGGCCAGCTGGTCCTGGTACTGGGCCCTCTGGGGGAGGAGAGTGACCAGACACAGCTCAGCTGGACCCAGACTCGACCGGGCACTGGGGCCCGAGATGAGCTGCCCACCTCCCAGAAACATGCAGACACAGACACTGCCCGTCCACTCAGCCCTGAGGGGTCGCTGGGCTTTGGGGGTTCCACAGGTCGATATAAGAGCTGACACCCTGTAAAGTCTCACTCGGCCAAAAAGGGAGACCCCGAGCTGCACCCAGCTCCCCATCCTGTCGCTCCAGGCCCCAGAGAGCCCAAGTGAACACGCGTGCTCACAGCCTGGTGCTGCCGTGTCTCCTCGCTCAGAGTCTTCCTCCGTTCCTCGGCCTGCACACGGATCTGCTCGCTCTTCAGCTGCTCCACCGCGGCCTCGTACTCCTGCAGAACACGCGCGGCACCTCTGCACTCCAGGCTCGCGCGCAGCACCCGCCCCCCACCCCCCAGCACATTCTCGCCACACCCAGCCTGGTCTGGGAGGCAGGCCCGGGCAGCGTGGGAGTGTGTCCGGGTTGGCACCCAGGCCCACGGGCAGAGAGGAGCACCAGGAAAAGCCTGGGAACGGCCCCGAGGGAGCCCAGACAGTCGGTCTCCAGGGGTGCCTACCACTCCCCTCCCTGGGGTTGCTGCAGGCCCTCTCTGACTGCGCCGCACAGCAGCCGAGGCTGGGGGCAGCGCCGGCACCTGCTCTGTGCTCAGCACGTGCTCCGGCGGCAAGAGTCCTGCCGAGCGCAGTGAAGACGCGCTGTCCTCTGGAAGACCAGACGACCCTTCCAGGGGGCCCTGCTGCACGAAGGCCCTCAGGCCACACAGCCGGCGCCCATCTTGGACCTCCCTTTGCCTCCTTCTGTAGAACCAGGGGCCCAAGCTGCACCCTAGGCCCGCCGCCCTGTGTGCCTGCCCGCCCCCCGCCCCCACCGGCACCAGTGCACCACTCACCTTGAGCTTGGACTGCTGTTCCAGCTGGAGTGTCTGCTCCTGCATCTGTGCGAGATGCAGCGCGTCCTTGGCGTGGCCTGTGGGGGTGAGCAGGAGAGGGGGCGTGAGGATACCCAGACACACCTGCAGCCAGCTAGGTAAGCACTGACATGTGCCAAGGGGCTTTCTGGCAACCCCCAGCCCCACCTCGCCCATCCACACTCATTCCTGGCCAGACTACACCCAAGGCCTCCTACCCCCAAAGGTCGCTGCCCCATCCCCCAGAAAAAGCTTTGCACATTTGCGCGGCCTTATTTCCCAAGACAACACTGGTGAGTGACACAAAAAAGCCACCCACACCCACCAAAGGTAGGACACGGGGTCCAATTCAACAAAAAGCAAGGCAATGGCTAGAGTATCCTTCACTTCCCACGTGACGTTTTCCTAAAGCTTCCAATACCTATCGTCACTGATTTGCTATCAAGTAGGTGCAGATCAGAAACAAGTAAATGAGAATTAAATCAGACACAAGCTAACACACTCAGGTGTGACTACATGCACATTTTATCTTCCGGGGGTATTTTGCTCACAGGGTGGAACTGACATCGGCCAGTATCTGGGTGTTCTGGAAGAACACTAGGCACTTTCCTAGCTCAAGTCCTAGTGACAGGTTTCCCATTCAGTGTGACTATAAAGATTTCCCAGCACACAAAACAAATAAAGAGGGCACCCTCCCCTCCAATTTTCCCAGTTTGGTTCTTTGTTCACTCTGTGTCTCTGCCCTACAGCCTGCCCATGTTTTGAAGGCTTCCGAGTAAATTGCAGACTATAGGGACACATCATGATCTAGAGCTCAACACTTGCTCATGGTTTGGTTTTCTCCTTTTTTTGAGAGAGGGTCTCACTCTGTTGCCTGGGCTGGAGTGCAGTGGCATCACCATGGGTTTTGGAAACTCCTGGCTCCAAGCAATCCTCCTGCCTCAGCCTCCCGAGTAGCTGGGATACAGGTGCTGCCACCACACTTGGCTAAGTTTTTTTTTTTTTTGTAGAAACAGGGTCTCACTCTTGCTCAGGCTGGTCTCAAACTCCTGGCTTCCAGCAATCCTCCCGCCTCAGCCTCCCAGAGTGCTGGGTTTACAGGCTGGTTTTTTCCTTTTTTGGAGGTAAACTGGCACAAGACATGAGCACCTCATAAGCATACTTCACACGTTCCTTAGACAGATGTGGCAGGACACTTTGGCGTTTGGATCGGTCTGTGCTTTGGCATGAACTCGGCTAACAGGCATCAGCATCAAAGCCTGGGAAGGACCTTCGGAGCCAACCTCCTGTGGAGGGTAGACTCTACCCTGGGTCTCCAGTGACCAGAGGAACAGATCATACAGGGACCTACCTCTGCAGGAGGCAGCTCAAAGGCACCAGGTCCCATCCTGTGCGACTGGTGAGGACTGAACAGACCCTGGGGGCCACTGTAATGCCTCTTACCCCAACTGGTAAGGGGCGAGGGTGCCACAGCTCCCTGTGCTCTCATCCCAGAGCAGTCAACAGGAACATGGGTGTCACAGTCCAGCAAAGCTGCCCTGTTTACTCATGATGTAACTTCTGGCAAGCCAACTCAATCTCTGAAGTCGTTTCCTCCCCTGAAAATGGAGCATTAATAGCCCCCTCTCCCAGTGGATTTTTTTTTTTTTTGGAGACAGAGTCTGGCTCTGTTGCCCTGGCTGGAGTGCCGTGGCGTCAGCCTAGCTCACAGCAACCTAAAACTCCTGGGCTCAAGCGATCCTCCTGCCTCAGCCTCCCGAGTAGCTGGGACTACAGGCATGCACCACCATGCCCAGCTAATTTTTTCTATATACATATTTTTAGTTGTCTAGATAATTTCTTTCTATCTTTAGTAGAAACCGGGTCTCACTCTTGCTCGGGCTGGTCTCGAACTCCTGACCTTGAGCGATCCACCCGCCTCAGCCACCAAGAGTGCTAGGATTACAGGCGTGAGCCACCGCGCCCGGCCCCCCACTGACTCTTGGGATAATGAAATGAGAGAAATCACAGGCTGTGCCCATGTGACCTCCCTAAATCACAAGCTCTCAGTTTAAAAAGAACAATAACTCAACACCTTGAAATTACCCTGTGCTAGGAGATGCGCATCCCAAAGCATTAATTAAGCACCCGCTGCACGCAAGGTGCTCTTTTAGGCATCCACCTTTGGGGGATGTACAGGCAAGGGGACTGGTGCACAGACAGCTCTAGGCCTGTGTGCCTTGGCTTCCAAGGACAGGCCCAGGGAGGGTCAGGGAAGACCCCAGGATGAGGCAGCATTGGGCGCTGCCTTGAGGGACAGAGGAGGTGGTCACTCTGTGAGGAGGAGCCGCTGAAGACAGCTCCAATTTGCTTGGAGAGAGCAGCAAGGTCAAAGCAGCAGGCTCAGGCCAAACCACAATGACCCTGCCACCAGGCCAGGGAGCCCGATGAATCCAGGCACCCGGGAGGCTCATGGAGCAGAAGCACCCAGAAAGGTCAGGCTTGCGAAAGGCCTACCAGGCAGACAGGCAGGAGGCACCCTGGGAGAGAGAGTTTGGGGATCCGAAGGGTGGCAACCACAGAGAAACCCTCAGGAGCCAGCAGTGAGGCTGGAAGGATGGCAGGAATGAAAAAGAACCTACACCTGGCACAGAATCCACAGGAAGGGAAGACTGGCGAAGCGGGGGGGCCAGGCCTTCAGACCAGGCATCCCGGGTTCCGCAGGATACCCTGCTTGGCCAGGAAATAAGGGCTCAGTTTTGGAGAGTCAAGGCCAAGGCACTGGAGACCAAGGTAGAGAATGTCCCAGGGCAGGAGCTCTGGGGTGGCCAGGACTGGGGAGCAATTCAGAAGCAGGTGTAGACAGGACGGAGAGGAAGCCCCCAGCTGTTACCCTCAAATACACCTAAGGCCCCTCACAGAGTTCAGTATAACTACGTGGGGGGCGCGTGGGTCAAGATTCAGCTTCTGATAGCGGGAGAACTTTGAAACTCTAGGTATGCTTAGTGGGCAAACCCCTAAAGAGCTGGGACAAAAAGCTGTCCCCCAACTAATCCTGTAACAAGAAATGAGCTCACCTGTCAAAGCCTGCCATTGTCTGAAGTACTTTGAAGCCCAGCCTCCATCCCTATCCCAACCTGAACGTTAAAATTATCTAGCAAGGCCCGGGCGCGGTGGCTCACGTCCGTAATCCTAGCTCTCTGGAAGGCCGAGGCGGGCGTATTGTTTGAGCTCAGGAGTTCGAAACCAGCCTGAGCAAGAGCGAGACCCCGTCTCTACTAAAAATGGAAAGAAATTTGCTGGACAACTAGAAATATATAGAAAAAATTAGCCAGGCACGGTGGCACATGCCTGTAGTCCCAGTTACTTGGGAGGCTGAGGCAGGAGGATCGCTTGAGCCCAGGAGTTTGAGGTTG
>NW_012151330.1:511840-531800 GCF_000956105.1 Propithecus coquereli | reverse complement strand
GCTTGAGCCCAGGAGTTTGAGGTTGCTGTGAGCTAGGATGACGCCACGGCACTCTAGCCCGGGCAACACAGTGAGACTCTGTCTCAAAAACAAACAAAAAAAAATTATCTAGCAAGCTTAAAACAGCCGGGGACAAACCAGGCACAGGGGCACATGTCTGTCATCCCAGCTACTCAGGATGCTGGGGCAGGAGGATCATTTGCACCCATGAATTCGAGGCCAGCCTGGGCGACATATCCAAACTATGTCTCTTAAGAAAAAAAAAAAAAAAACAACCAAAAACACCTGGGGGCAGAAGGAGCCCAGCTAGGGCTAACAATATGTTGGCCTGGTCCTGGGCCCAAATCCTAATGTTTTGGATGTCCCTCACCAGAGCCAGAGACCACTGCCCAGGGCGTTCCTGTAGGCCCCTGGGGAGGGAGAGGAGACTCCTTCCCCCAAGTGCCAGGACCTCTCCCGTCTTGAACAGGAAAACTCTGCTTATAGTTGCTTCATACCAAGGCTTCCTCACAGCATCCTCTCTGAAAAAAAAGAAGCCCCTGCTTTAAACAAAAGGGTGAGAACCACCGTATTCCATCAGTCAGTATTTACTCAACACCTTATACGTTCCAGGCTCCTGAACCCTTAAACCACAACTGATACAAATCCTTAAAGCCAAGGTAGAAAGGAAGGTTGGGGAAAGACACCTGAGCCCAAGGAAGGCACAGTCACCGCTGACACCATGAGGGCCCTGGGTCAGGGAGAGTCACCAGGCTGGGTCAGCGCCGTCTGGCCTGTGGCTTTACAGACCCCCTTATGGAAACATTCACATTTTCCGATAACAAGTGCAAATCTGCTACGTTCTTGTTAAAACCAATGACTCAAACATGCTTCCCTTCTTAAGTAGAAAATTGCTAGCAACCACCGAACAAACGGATCTACCGTTCTGGCTACGCCTGGCCCATCCCACGTGGAGGCAGCAAGAGAGGAAGGACGCCAGGCACTCGGCAGCCAGTGAAATCCAGGGTCCAGCCCCAGCACCCGATGCCTGTAACCTCTGAAAGTTACCTCCGCACCGGCTTCCGGGCCTCACGTGCTCGTGACAGCTAGGAACGCGTAAAAGGGTGATAGACTCTGGACCTGCCGGCATGCAAGTGGGCTTTGGCCAAGGGTACTCTCGGAGGCCAGTCTCCTCACCCGAGAAGTCGAGCTGCCCAAGCCACTTCATCGCCTGACTGCTCGGGCGGGCAAGGGGTCAACCGCCCCTCGAGCGCCCGGCTCTGGCGCTCCGCCGCGGAGCCTCCCGCTCCCCGGGCCCCTCGGCCGCCCGACCCCGCCCGGCCCGCACTCACGCGAGTGCTCCAGCTCGCGCGCCGCCTTGGCCGCGCGCTCCAGGCCCGTCGGGTCGAAGTTGCTCCATTTGTCCTTGGGCGCCGGCCGGTCTCCCACGCCGCGGTCCCCGCCGCCCTCGGCTCCGGGCTGCGCGGGCGGCAAGGGCAGCGGCGGCCCCGCGCCTTCGCCCTTGGGGCCCTTGTTGAGGCCGAAAAGCCACGACATGACCGGGGAGCGCCGCACGCCGCCGCAGCCGCGGAACTCGGACCCGAACGTAACTAGCGCGCGGCTCGGAACAGCCTCCACGCGCCGGGCAAAGACACTGCGCAGGCGCGACACATACCCGCCTCCGGGGCGACGGAAGCGCGCTAGGGACACGCGGCCCTCAGGCCTCGGACTGGCCACGCGGCACGCAGCCCTCGGATTGGCAGAGAGGATCGTGTCGCCATCGGCGTCGGCGCCGCGATTGCCCGAGCGAGCTCGCGGAGGCGGGACGAAGCGCCTGTTTACGGGAGCCAAGCAGGGACAAAATTACTGGCGTGGGCGTGTGTGCGGCCTGGTTACGTCAGTTCCGCTCAGCAGGAACACTGGATCCCGTTGCTATGGCGCCTGTGGAGCGCAGGTTCGGCGGCCTAGGGGGCGGGTGCCCTGGGAGCTCTCCTGGGCGCGGCCGCGGAGAATCCTGGACGAGCCTCACCCGAGCCAGGGCCGGCGTGGGGGCTCGGCGACCCCGGGAGCCACCCTGGAGGACGGAGGCTGCGCTCGCTGGATCTCTGAGCCCGGCGCATACAGTAGGCCCTCCATGCGACCGTGGTTCGGTGGGACGCGCTGGAGGACCGGCGTTCCCCATCTTCCCCTTCGGTGTCGCCGCAAACCTCCGCGGTGCGTGGCTGCGTGACCCCGTTTGGCCCGCAGAGGGCGGTGGCCGAGAGCCCCAACCCCGAGGCTGGGAGAAGCGGGGCCGCCGCGCTCCAAGGCCCCGCGGAGGAGCCCCTTAGGCCAGAGGGCCCGGCTCTGGTCGCTCGCCGGCGAGAGCTCCGCCTTGGTGGCCGCTGTCCTGCCGCAGGGGCACAGGGCCAGGGCCAGGCGTCGATCCGGAACCACAGCATCCAGAGTGGCTCTTGGTCCCAGGCTTCCAGTTGCCCCTTGGTTCTTTCCTTGATGGAACTGGTTGAGTTTACAGAGGTATATGCGATGACTTTTCCCGCTAGATTGAAAACAATCGTAAGTAGCAATAAAAACAGGAAAAAATGTGAAATTCTAAGATAATTTCGTGATTTTTTCCCTCTCTACGCAAAGAGAAAAGCCAAATGACTTTCCCAGCGATAGCCAGACGCCCCCAGTGGCCGCCATCAAGGTTTTTATGGACTAGCTGCAAAGCGTACTGCCCACAGCACCCCGCAGGGCTTGGATGGGCAAAGAAGAGGCCATGAGAGGGAGACTGAGGACCTCTTCCGCAGCAGCCACATGCCCGCCTCCAGCTCCATCCCAGGCAGGCATTTGGCAAGCGTCTGTCTTTTTAAATTAAATTTAATGTTATTGTTTTGTTTTTTTTTTTTTTTTGAGACAGTCTCGTTTTGTTGCCCTGGCTAGAGTGAGTGCCATGGCGTCAGCCTAGCTCACAGCAACCTCAGACTCCTGGGCTCAAGCGATCCTTCTGCCTCAGCCTCCCGAGTAGCTGGGACTACAGGCATGCGCCACCATGCCTGGCTAATTTTTTCTCTCTATATATATTTTTAGTTGTCTAGATCATTTCTTTCTATTTTTTGGTAGAGACAGAGTCTCGCTCTTGCTCGGGCTGGTCTCGAACTCCTGACCTTGAGTGATCCACCCGCCTTGGCCTCCCAGAGTGCTAGGATTACAGGCATGAGCCACTGCACCCGCTAGCTGGTGTGTTTTATAAATTTCTGCATTTTAAATAGCCGGTTTCATATAACTAGCCTTAATTTAAAAAGCAGAAAATATGCTGGCTTAAGATTTATGCAATTGCTTTAAAGAGACATTGAGAGCAGAAGTAAACCCCCTCCCTCCAAACAGTGCCGCTGCACACTGCCCACTCTGATGAGCTTGCAAAGGTCCCATTCACTCGTGTTTGTTACTTCAACCTTAGACTGGAAGCCATTCAGGAGGACAAATACACACTTCTTAAAGATACTGAGCCAATGAAAGGGAATGAGAATGGTGCTGTCTACATTTAATCGACAAATATGAAGTTCTCTGCTGCTTGCGCTGTGCTGTTTCACTGCTGGGATTCCCCTGGCCGCTTCCCCTCCAGCACTGAGGACCTGGAGGAGAGACTGCAGAGGTTAAAGGTGCAAGTGCACAGCCTGGCCTCCAGCCTTGAGCCAAGATGGGCGGGGGCTGGGGGAGACACAGCTGCCCCTGGGATCCTAGGCCAGCAGGAGCAGGGGCCTGAGTCCCAGAGCAGGCCCCACCCAAGTGGTGGGTGGAGCACTTTGCTCCCAGAATTCAGGGAACAAGTGTGGTTTCTGAGTCTTCCACTTCGGTGACCTCTGGGGAGCTGCACAGCATGCCAGACCTGTAGCCCTCCAGTGTGGCCCCTGGCCCGGTGACCCAGCCCCAGGGCTTCCCCGCACTGAACATGCCCATGCAGAAGTTTGTCCTCTGACACTGCGAGCAGCTCATGCCCCCACGTCACTCTGCAGTCTCACTCGTCACTCACTCGCCTAGAGGTGCCAGCCTTCAGGAGTAAGGGGCCAGCCCCTCTCCCGTTCTTTCTCTCCAGCTTCCACAGGACCCCTGGCTCTGGTCTCACTCCCAGTTGTGCCAGCCCATCGGCATGTGCATCCCGCTCCTGCCACCACCAGGAAGGCCCTAGCCCAGCTGAAAGGAAAGGTGCCCAGCTCAGCCCACCAAAGCCTGGGCCCCCAGGCTGGGGACCAGCAGAGCAGGGCTCCCAGCTCTCCACAAGCTTTTACAACTGGCCAGCCCCTGACAGCTCCTCCCCAAGGCACAGTGGTCACCATGAGGCAATAAACATAGCAGTGCTGGGTCCAGGACTGTAGAGCAACTAAGGACTGAGCCCAGAGCTCGTTGGCCCCTCCAGGCTTCCCCCGAAGCTGTGCAGCTTGTCTTCTTGTTTGGTGCTGCGTTTAGGTGAGCAGTTGCCTACTCGTGGCAACCCTGCATACTGTCCTCTGCCCCCAAAGCAGCCCCTCTGCCTAGCCGGACCTGCAGACCCACCTGTAGAAGGGCCATTATGGCCAGTATGTCCCCACCAGAGGCTCTGAAGTTAACTCTGTAGACGTGCACACTTCCAAGTCATGTGGGGTCATGGGTGGCCTTAAGACAGGTACTCAGCTGCCCTGCCCCTTGGGGGTCAGGTGACACTATGAGTACTGGCCCACCCTTTGCAGGGCTGAAGTGGGAACTCTGCCTTCCCTGGAGAAAAGCAGAGCCAGCTGCATGGTCTGGGAGCAGATCTCCTCAAAGCCATGGCCGTGACGGTGCCTTCATGTCCCATGGACAGTCTGGGAGGGGCTGTGAGAAGGAGTTGCCTACCGTGGCTGGGACACCTCCCTATGTGGGGAGCTGGCTTGGAGCAGAAGAGGCAGTGGGGGTGGGCAGGAGGTGAAGGCCCCAGGCCACCTGGTGAGTAGGGATGCTCATGGCTCCCACCCCTTCCCAGCAGCAGCACTGTGCACCCCACGTGTGCTGTGGCAGAGTGTGGCCTCCCGTCCCACGGCCTGTGGTTCCCTCTTGCTGCAGGCACAGGCAGGCTGCCAGCTACCCTCCACCCTGCCTCTGCTTGTCCCTACACCTGGCAGGGACAAGGGGCATCTTTCTTTCTTCAAAAGCTCAAACTGTGTGGCACACAGGGTATAATTCGTCAAGGCAAGTTCATCTGCATCTCTGAAAGGTGGGCACGGTGGCAGGGGTCAGAGATCAGAGGTTGCCTCTCCCGCCCCCGCCCAGGAGACTGTAGCCATCACCTCCCCATCCCCGCCCCCCAGAAGAGCAGCTCTAGAGCCCTTGCCTAGGGCTGGGTCCACCCCTCATCTGTCCACTGAAGCCCCCAGGGGTCTCCCTGGCATCCCCCCCTCCCTACACTCATCTCCAGGAGGAGATATGACTTCTACTAGCTTTTTATAAAATTGAATGTTGGAAGAATATTTTTCATCCCAGAAAAAAAAGCGAGAGACACACAGCTATTGCACTTTAGCTCCAATTTTCCTAAATCGTCCCCTCTTGCCAGCAGAAGGCTGTCACATGGGGCTGCACTTCCAGGATTTCCCACCGTTTATTACTGTCACTATGGAAACAGCTTGCACCCAAGGGAGGTAACTAGAGTCTCACTGGTGGTCCCAGCTGCAGGGCTCACTCTTGGACACCCCACTTCCTGGAGATCGGGACTGCAGACCCTCTCCTGCCCTCCAGCTCCCACAGACAGCTCTGTCCCAAGGGCTTGGGGCCCTGGGAGGGCAGTTACTCTGTCCGGGGGGGTGGGCACGAATTTCAGCCCCCCGAGGCCCTCCTGCCAGTGGACAAGCACCAGGCTGCCCGGTGAAGTAGTGTCTCACGGAGCAGTCTGACGTGCAGCCTTGGCGAATCCCCAGGGGTGCCCTCTTCAAATCTGGGGCAGGACCAGCCACGCTGCCTGGCAGAGGGCAGAAACCGGCACAGGCCCGAGGGCTGCCCTTGAGCCTGCTGCAGTCTCCCTCAGGGGCTCCTCCCAGCCCTGCCCACCCTGGCCTCCTGGACACCTGCCACATGGGTCACAACCTTGCTTCTTTTCTTGTCTCACCCAGAAGCAACCATCGCCCTTTCTGATTTTCAGATACGTGTCAACAAACTCACTGTGGCCTTGGCGCATGTTTAAATCCTGGCAGACGTCAGCCTCTGCGCAGTGTCCTGGACCCAGAGTGGACCAAGCCAGGGCAGGAGCGTGCCAGGGGAGCGGGGGCAGGGGACAGCCAGCTCACAGGGAGACCAAGACAGAACTTTTCCAGAGGCTACTCCCAGGGCCAGCGCTGCTCGGAGACATGATCCAGATTCAAAGAATTCTTAAAAAACGCCTGAGCCAAGCATGGTGGCGCGTGCCTGTAGTCCCAGCTACTCGGGAGGCTGAAGCAGGAGGATCGCTGGAGCCCAGGAGTTTGAGGTTGCTGTGAGCTAGGCTGACACCACGGCACTCTAGTCCAGGTGACAGAGTGAGACTCAGTCTCTAAATAAATCAATTAAATAAAAAATAAAAACCGCCCGGGACAGTGAGGGGTCAGCGGGTCAGCACTTCCGAGACGAGGGCTTCTGAAAGAGGCCTCCCTTGGCATGGAGACGGCAGTGGGGGCCCCCTCACCTCCTGCCGGCACCAAATAGCCGGCTCTGGGCCTCAGCGTCCAGAAAGGTCCCTCTGCCAGACAGGGCTGGGCAGAGCAGAGTTTTGGCCTGTGGGACCTGCTCTGCTCGCTCAGGACTGTAGGTGCGTTTTGGGCGAGGAGCTCATCACAGCTTCTTGTGAGCTGGAGCCATCCAAGGGAGGCACCATGACAGTTAGGAGACGCCCTGGCACTCGGCTGCCGCTCTGCGAGCTGGGCCTGGGCTCAGTGTGGAAGGGGGACCTTCTTCTCAAGGTGCCAACAGGTTCAAACCTGCAGCCACCCTGGAGAACAGGTGGGGGCCAGGGCTGCACAGAGAGGGCTAGGGTTAGGGTTAGCTGACCAGCGGTGCGGGCGTGAGCACGCAATGGCCCCCATACCCCTGCTCACACAGGCAAGGTGGATGTCCTTGTGTCTCGTGCCATCCTCACACACAAGGACAAATCCTGGGCTGTGAGCCCCGCGCAGCCGGCCCTCCACGCCGAACACACCCACCGGTGGGCAGTGCAGCCTTGGGCTCCAGCTGGGGCTGTGTGATGCCCAGATCAGGTTCTTGGGAGACGGCGGCAGGCAAGGCCTGCCCTGCACACCTGCCCAAGCAGGCAGACTAAGAACACCAAGTTGGACCCCAACCCTGCAGTTCCTCAGGTTGAGAGCAGTTTCCCATTAGCAAAGGGCCCTGGCAAGGGACCGCAGGGCGTGGCTTTGCCAGCAGAGGGCACCCGCGTAAGCCCAAGCCTGTGGTGGGCACGTCCCTGCAGGGAGAGCCCGGCGTCCTGTCCTCTGCATCCCAGTACCCTACCCCAGTCCAGGCTGCGGGGTCCCGGCCCCCGGAAATGGGGCCCAGCCTCTGAAGGTGCACACAGGGACCACACAGTCCCGGTGGTCTGTGTCCGGGTGCCAGAGGGCCAGCCTACCCCTCCCCTCCCCAGACACACCAGGGGTCCTGAAGCATAGGGGACCTTTTACAAGCTGCCCTGCCCACAGCTGGCGTGTTCTGGAAGGAGTAAAGCATTCTAATGAGACTGCAGGCTACTTTACATCTGGTTTACTGAATTTTAAAGTCTGGGACGTTAGTGGGGAAGAGAGGTGACGTGAGTGTTGAGTGATGCAGGCAATTCTGGAAGCACGTAGGGGCTGGGGACATCCAGGCACCCTGCCGTTGGCAACCTGTCTGACTGCCCAGGATGAGTGGTGCCAGGAGGTAGCCCTTGGTGTCAGACGCTGCAGAGCCATGGGGGAACCCACCCTGGGGAAACTTGTCCCTGCTCCCTCTGTCCCCCAGGCAGAAGAGTGCTGGCCTGAGGGCCCGTCAGTGTGTGGGACTCTCCTGTCCTCAAGGTCCTCATTTCCAGGCTCTAGTCCCGCTTCTCCTCCTGAAGGCACCCTCTGAGTCCCAGTGGCTGCCAGCCTGGCCTAGCTGGGGTCCTGAGCAGGAAGGCAGGGCCACAGTCCTGGACAGGCACTGCCCTCCAGGGCAGCAGGTGTCCTGGTGAAGACCACCTGGCAACACCTCCACCTCTTGGCATCCCTCTCTGCCCTTCCTTTCCCTCAGGCAGCCTTTGGGGACCTGCCCTGTCCCTTTCCACCAATATCCAGGATCTGAGTGGCCCTGGGGGCTTAGGGTGGCCAGGTGGACCAAGCTCCCTCCAGCCCATGCCACCAGAAGAGAGGGCACGGCCTTTCACACAGAGGGAGGTCTGGCGGCCAGCCTCCCTGTCCATCTCCCGGCTAATCCTGCCCAAAGTCCCACACCGGTGTCCGGCTCCGGGGGGGAGGGGAGAGGGTGGTCACCGCACGCGCCGCTGCAGCCTGCGGCAGGGAGAGGACTGGGCGGCCCCGCGGAGACCCCGTGGGGCAAAGGACGGGCCAGCACCCCGTCCCCCGGGCAAAACTTTGGCTTCGGCTCCGGCCCCCTCGGCGACGCGGGCGCGCAAGGCTCACGGCCCCCGGGCCGGGGCGGCGGGCGGCGGGGGTCGAGGCGCGCGGGGGCGCGGGCCGTCGGGCGTGCAGGCCTTGGCCGACAGCGCGCTCTCGCGGCCGGAGCGGAAGGCGGCCGTCACCGTCACCAGGTAGGCGGTGCCCGGCGCCAGGCCCTGCAGCGTGGTGCTGTTGCGGCCCGCGGGCACGTCCACGCGCTGCGCCGCGCCGCCCCGCAGCGGCCCGAACTGCACGTGGTAGCCGAGCGCGGCGGGCGCGCCCAGCGCCGGGGCCCAGCTCACGCGCAGGCTGCGCGGCCGGGCGTGCGAGATGACGATGCGCGCCGGCCCGGCCTCCTCCTCCTCGGGGGCGGGGGGCGCCGGGAAGGCAGAGGCGGGCGGCTCGGCCGGCCGCGTGCGCACTCGCAGGTGCTGGGGCATCACGAGGTGCACGTTGGACTCGGGCACCAGCGCCACGTCGTAGTCAGTGTCGGGGTCGAGGCCCACCCAGGTCCATTCCGTAGCGTTGCCCGGCAGCTGCTGGCGTCTCGGGGTCCCGGGCCCGGCCCTGGGCACCAGCTCCAGCACATAGTAGCCAGAGTCGGTGGTCAGCAGGGGTGGCCAGGCCAGGCGGAAGCCGCTGGACGTGACCTCGGAGGCCCGGAGCTGCTGCGTCTGCATGGCGTCTGCGGGTGGTGTGGGGGTCAGGGTACTCAGGTCAGCCCCTCCTCTGCCCGAGGTTGGGGCCCTGCCTGGTCCAGGGAAGCTCCTGACAAGGGAGGCCCTTGTAGGACAGGTGGGGGCCACCAGGCCAGCAGATGCTAATGATATGCAAAATGGTGGGGGTGGGGGACAGAGGTGCAGGGTGCAGCCCCCCACTGAGGCCCTATCAGGAGCTTCCCTACCTCCCTCAGCCCCAAATCAAGTCTTGTGGAGGGGCAGGTATAGTGGCTACCCCCCACCCAGACCAGTGGCCTGGAGAGAGGTCTCTCAAAGGTGGCAGGGCCCACAGTGGTATCTGAGAACAGAGGACCAGCCCCCAGCCTGAGTGGTCAGCACAGAGTCTAGGGTCAGTAGGCTCTCCCAGGCTGCAGCCAGCAGACCGGAGACCACAGGGGGAGGCCCTGGGGGGAAAGGGAGGTGCCACAGCTTCAGGTGCAGCTGGACCTGGGGTTCAGGAGGTGCTGCCTTCCTGAGTCCCCAGAAGAGTGTGGGGTGGGGGACTCCACGGTGGAACCCCTGAGCCTGAGACACGAAGCACCACATGGCCATCTGACTAAGGCTTATAATTGTCAGGCAGAGTTAAACCTGTCGGGATCCTGACACTTCCTCCCTAAGTGCTTGGTGCCTGGGTCACTTTCCTGCCCATCCCCCACAGGCCCTGGCCCCTTCCTATGGCCCATCCCCCACAGGCCCTGGCCCCTTCCCATGGCCTAGCCCCCACTGCCTGGCTCCTCTGCCCTACAGCCTCAGGTTTTTCCTGTCCAGCTGCTTAAGGCAGCCTTTTCTCCTCTGTCCCCTCCAGACTCAGCTGCCTTGGCTGACCCAGGGGTTGTTAGGAGTCACGTGTCCCTGGGGAATCTTGGGGAGCACCCTCCACCCTCTCTAGCCCACAGTCCAACCCCTTCAGGTTCAGGGGGGATGCTGAACCCACAGGCAGAGTCTTGGTAAGAACCCTGGGGCTGGTGGCATTTTTCAGTGGCTACAGCAGGCAGTCGAGTCAGTGACCAGGCCCCTCTCCCTTCGGGCTTAGCTGGGGCAGGGGAGTCCAGAGAAAAGCCAGTGGGTGCTGCTCAGCCCCTGCAGCAGGCCTTCCCTGGTCCAGCCTCCCGCCAGGCAATCCCCAGAGGGGCCTGAGTGCAAACCAGCTCAGACCCTCTTGCTCTGTGCTCTGTGGGAGACAGTCCCTGACCTCCTGGCTGTCCCGCTCCAGGTATGCTGGGCCAGGTGAGGCAGTAGGTCCCGGACATGCACAGCACCACATGCTACCCCTCAGCAGAGTTCCTTGTCTTGGACTCTTTGCCCATCCTCCCCACTTAGCCACATCCCACCAGCTGTGGCCCCTCAGTCCCTCAGCCACTCCATGGGGCCTCCAGGCCTAGGCTGGGCCCATCAGCAGGGAGCCTGCCCCTCTGCCTCTCCACAGCCCAGGTAGCAGGGTGCCTACCTGGAGTGTCTCTGGACAGTACACAGAGAAGCTCTGTGTCACTTACCTCCCACTTCCCCCTTGGGGGTATCACAGTCCCCATTGCCCTGGCCACCACTTTGGGTACAGAGTTCCTCCTGAAGGCTCAACCCAGCCTCTCCTGCAGCTCCCAGCTAGGGATCGCCTCGGGGCCTGCCTCCTCCCACCTACCGAGAATCGAGCCCCTCAGCTCTTGGACGATGATGTGCAGGTCATCCACGTCCACAAAGTGCAGGTGCTTCTCAGCAGGGGCTGAGGCGGCGGCCGACAGCTCCAGGAGGTTGCCACGGCCGGTGCTGACGATGAAGACAGTGACGCCCATGTCCTTGAGCTCCTGCATGGGAGGCCCCATGGGGTCGCTGGAGCCACCATCTGTCACCCACACTAGCACCTTGGGCACCCCTGGCCGGGCACCTGCTGCTTCAGCAAACAGCTGCTCCTTGGCATATGCCAGTGCCAGGCCGGTGTTGGTGTCACCCATGCGCTGGGCCGCAGTGCGTATGGCATCCTGGACAGCCTCTCCTGAGCTGTACTGGCCGAAGGGGAACTCGGTGTACGGCTGGCTGCTCACATGCACCAAACTGGCACGAAGGGCCTCAGGGCCCAGGGGCATTGGAGCCACCAGCTGCCCCACAAACTCCCGAACCCGGGAGAACTCGTAGTGAGACACACTGGCTGAGCTGTCCAGCAGGAACAGCAGATCTCCCTGGGGGGCTGATGCTGGGGGACCTGAGGAAAAGGATGGGTGTTCAGCCCCAGGTGGTGGGTGCCCCCAGACAGCCCCACGCCCTGGGCAGAGCCCTTGAGGGCCTGTGTTTTCCTTAAGCAGGATCTTGCCCTCATCTGAAGGTCCTGGGTGCAGAGGAGAGAGGGGATTCTGAGCCAAGCAAGAGGCCCATCCTCTCGCTGGGTTCCAGCTCTGCATGCTGGCCACGTGACCTACGGCTTGTCCCATTTGTAGAGGAGAGCTGACCTGTCCAAGCCCCGACTCCCTGCCTTCCCTCAGCAGCCCTGCATGCAGGTGGAGCCTGGGGCCTGGCCTAGACCCCAGGGGTGGCCTCAGCCCTGGAGCTGCTCCCTGCAGGCTTTGCTGTGGAGAAGCAGCTTTGAGGCTGAGTTCAGCCATGCGGCTCGGCCTCCAGGTGAGGCCGCTGGCCCTGGGCATGCACACAGCGGCAGGGGAGGGTGGGGAGCAGAGGTGGAGGGACAGGGGAGGCAGAGCACTGAACACAGCCCCCCCAGCCCAGATGGCCCGGCTGGAGTCTGATCCCACTTACAGATGATGTCACCCCGCACGGTCCCATCCTCTGCTCCATCTGGACCCAGAAAGCAGGATACATCCCCAGCAGCCTGAGGGCTGCCCGGCCCCCTCTTCGGGCTCCCCCTTCCTCCCTGCACTCCGCGGGGGTGGATGAAGCAGATGGGCCCTTCCACCACTGAGGCAGGCAGGAGCTCAAGGGTTTCCATTCTGGACCGGCCATGAGGTTTCCCTAATGCGGTGGGGTGACTCCAACCTTCCCACCTTGCCTCTACTAAGGACCATTGTAAAAGCAGGGAAACTGAGGCGAGGGCCGCCTCCCCCAACAGACATCTGCTTCTTCCCGTCCAGGCCCGGCGATCCCGCGGAGATGCCCACGGGAGGGCAGACGGCGGCCTTGGGTGGGGGGCGGCCCCTGCCGGAGCACCTGAGTGCGCCCGCCGCGGGTGGGTGGGGTGCTCCGCCCGCGCCCCCGCCCCCGCAGCCTCCTCGCCCACCCGCCCCGCGGCCGCGGGGACAGAGAGGGGGCGCCCGGAGAGGAGGACCAGCCCGGCCGCCCGCCGCACTCACCGCGTTCCGCGCCGCTCCGCGCCAGCGCCAGCCGCAGGCTCAGGGCCAGGCCGAGCGCCGTCCAGGGGAGCATCGCGCGCGACGGGACAAGGCGCGCTCGGCCGCTCGCCGCTCGCTGGCTCCTGGGCTGCGGGGCGCGTCGCCGCGCGGCCGGCCCCGCCCCCGAGAGGCCCCGCCCTGGAGGCCCCGCCCCCCGGCCGCCCGCACTCTCCCGCGCGCAGACGGCGGGGCGCACACGCGGGCGGAACCGGACGCGCAGGGACACGCAGCGGCGGCGCAGACACGACCGAGGCACGCGCCGTGGGCGTGCACACGCTGGCACTCCAATTCCCTTTTTCCCCGGCTGTGGCTCTGGGGCAGGGCTGGGACCTGTGGCCCCACCGCCTCGTGTGGCCTCCAGATGCCGGAGTGCGGCCCCTCCACCGATCCAAACTTCACGGAACAAATCCCTTTGCTCTGTAATATTGGGATTCGGTCAAAAGCCCGCACTCAAGGAAACAGGAGGCCACAGGTTCCCACCCACCCAGCCCGTGGGAGCCAGCGGGGAGTCACCAGGCTACATCATCCCCAAGCCCCCCGCTTCCCGTGACCCCGCGTTGCTGGATGTCCCCGAAGCCAGGCCCAGGAGAACCCTCAACAAGGCACAGGCCCTGGCTTCACCTCGGGCCCAGGGCGGGAGGAGGGGGAGGTGTCTGGGAGACTGGGACACGCCGCAGGACTGACCAGCAGAGCTTGGAAGGGCCTTGGGGATCGAACTTAGAAACGAGACAGACAGGGCCTTGGAAGGGGACGGAAGGCTGAGGAGCCTGAGGGGAAGCTTCTTGGCTGGGCTTCTGGGAGGCAGTGGGAAGTGGCTGGCCAGGCCCTATCCAGTGTGACCTTGACGGGCCAACTGCCGTTCCCATACCTGGCTGGGGCCCGGGGCCCAGGCCAAGGTCGGACTCCGTGACTGTGGACAGACCCAGAGGGGCCACTAGTCAGCAGGGCTCATGGGTCCTGGAGCTTGGCTAGGCCCAGACTAGAGGCGGGGGCCTCGGGGTAACCCGAGGGACACTCAGCTCCCAGGGCAGTTGACTTCGGGGTAACCACCACCTCTTCCAGCCCCTCCTCCGCTCCAAGCTGGGGGTGGGGCACACATATAGGGGTGGGGTGTCTGCCAGGATGTCCCCTCCCTTCCTGCCCTCTCCCAGAGGATGCTGAAGAGAGGAATGAGGGACTCAATGGTTTTCCTTCCTCCCTTTCTGGCAGGTGAGACACCGCGGAGCCCCGAGGGTGACTGGAGCTCAAGTTTGCCTAAAAAAGGAAGCGCCGGGCTGAGCCTGAGGAGCTGGCGGCAGGAACAAGCAAGAACTGTGTCCCTGCCGCCTGCCGGGTCCCCCACCCCCCTTGCCGGGAATCTTGGCAGTGGTGGTGCTGGCTCCACTCCACAGACCTCAGGCCTCGGCTGGGACCAGAAACCGCCTGGCCGGGTTGGGGGAGCACAGGCATGGGCCCCCAACGTCCAAGGTGTGCCACTCAGAGGGGCCTCACTGCCCGGCCCCCAGCACAGCAGGGCTGCTGTGGGGAGGGGCACGGTGGGGGGGGACGCAGCTGGGGGGCCCTGGGGCGCACTGGGCAGCTGACCAGGTAAACAGCCCAGGCAGCTGGGCCACAGGGGAGACAGCTGCTCACAGCCAGCGCCCCCATTCTGCCCCGCGGGCGGCCCAGTCACGCCTCCCTTCCCCTGGCCCTGGGCTGAGGGGAAGTTTCCGTCACTTCTGGAAAAAGTGAGCGGGTCTTCTTGGCTGTGACTCAGGCCCTCGAGGAAGCAGCCACCCTCCTCCCTCCAGCTCTGCCATCGGGAGAAGGAGCCACGGGAGGCCCAGCCTCCACCCAGCCCTGGCCTGGCCACCTGCTCTGCTCTGGAGCTGGGTCCCTCCTGCTGCTCCCTCCAGACCCTCCCCCTCCTCTGCTGTTCCGCCCATCTTGGCCCCTGCCCCAGCATCAGGCAAGACTCTTTCTCCCCGCTGCGCCCCCAACCTGGGAGGAGAGACGTGGGTAGGCAGAGGATCCCAGGGAGCACGGGGTCAGCCAGAGGTGCCGTGGTCAGGGCCAGGGCTGGGCTTGAGGCAGACGCCAGAGGAAGCACAAATATAATGGTCCGGAAGCCTCCTCTGAAGGCAGATGGGCCCAGGGGAAGGGGGCAGAGCTGTCCCCAGAGCAAGGACAGGCCAGGCCGGATCACGGTGGGATCCTGGCCCCCAGCCCTCTGACCCCCAGCACAGTCCCTGCCTGGTCCTGCTGTGCTGGGGGCCCTAGAGGAGGAAGCAGCACCCCCACAGCCTTGGCCCAGGTCTGGGGAGTCCCTGCGCCTCACTTCCCGGAGCTGGCCTGCACTGCCTGTCTCTGCAGGCAGGTGGAGGGGGTTCTGGGAAACCCGGGGACACTGCTCCCAGCCGGACACCGCCCTGCCCCCACCCGGAATGCTCCCTCCTCCGCCTGATCCAGGCTTCTGCAGAGAAGAAGGGCCTTTTGTCCCTGGGCTGGCTGTGGTCATGCTCAACCCCAGGGAAAAGGGCAGCTCCTGAGGCCTCCGACCCCACCCTTGACCCCAGCTGAGGGCAGAGCGCCTGGGCCCCCACCCCAGGCCGTGTACTGCTGTTCTCGGTGCTGTTTGTGCCTCACACAAGTACTCGTGCACACATGGGAACACAACAACAGGAAGCAGGGGGGCAGCCGGCACGGCCTGGGGCAGGGTGTGGGGTGAGCTGGAGCCCCATGGCCCTCCCACAACAGACAGTGGGACGGGGTGGTGACAGGGTGGGGGTGGCAAGAGCAGCAGAGCCCACCCAGCTTTAGGCTCCACCCGCCCATTGGGGTCAGGGACGCGCCAGGGTCTGAGGACTGGGCCTGGGGGTCCTGTCCCACTCCCCAGGAGCCCAGGCCTCCCCCTCCGGCCCCAGAGCTAGCAGCCCCTCTGCCAGCAACAGCTAGGGGTGGCAGGAAAGACGCCTGGCCAGTGGGTGGCCTGTGCATGGGGTGGCTGCCACCCCACCTGCGTTTGTCCACCTGTCCTCTGCATGCTGGGCCTGGCCACACTCCAGCTTCTACTCTGGGAACACATGGCCCTGGGCAGAGCCCCCAGCCTCCAGCACTGCCAGGCTAGGAGGGGGCTAGACAGAGGCCGTGCCAGCAAAGATGTGCCTCTGCTTTTGCCTTGTGCAGAGTGGGGACCCTGTGAGACCGGAGGGTCAGCGGGGGTCCAAACGCAGGAGCTACAGGAAGGAAGAGCCTTCCAGGCAGAGGGACAGCAAAAGCCAAGACTTGGGGGCTGGGGGCAGCGTGTGAGGGCTGAAGGGGCCTGGGGGCAGACGGAGAGGGCCAAGCAGGCTGGGGGCCCCAGGCCACAGGGAGGTGCTGCCTGGGCAGGCTGTGTGGGGGCTGGGGCTGAGGCCAGGCCTTGGGGAGACGCCCGGCTGGGCGGCCAGAGGCAGCGCCTAGTGGGCAAGGTGGGAGCCAGGGAGAAGCACCCCGAGTGTTCCTGGGTTTCCAGCCTGCGTGGCCGACTGAACAGCACCCCTTCCTGAGGTGGGCCCCTAGCTTTGGTCCCCTCTGCTGGCATGCCTTTCTGTGCAAGAGAGGTGGCCACCATGCCCTCCCCCTCCCCAGGTAGGGGTCAAGCAGGCTCCCCAGCAGCCTCTCTGCCTCTGGGCAGCTGAGAGACTCCCCGGGCCTAGATGGGGAAGGAGAAAGCAGGAAGGGGACAGGCCTGAGTCAACACCTTGTGGGGCGGGCCAGGCAGGAGGAGGGGCCCCAGCTCTCAAAGCCAGCCCACCCACCCAGGCTCAGACCCTGCCCCACACCCCATGGACAGCCCACATGCCCAGGGTGGGGACAGAGCCGGCCAAGCCAGCTGCTCCTGGCTGCCTGAGGGTGCACCTTGGAAATGCCTCCTGAGTGAGCGCCTGACCTCGGGCCAGGTGAGAGCCTAGCAGAGCTCTGTGTCCTCACCTGTGGGGTGGGGCTGACGCTCCTGATCTGGGATGGGGAGCAGATGGGACACGTGTGCACGAGCACGCCCCAGGCTGCCTCCTGCAGGGCAGGGGCCTGTGTTGCCAAGGTGCGGGTCTGCAGCAGGCCCACCAGCAGCGTGGCCCCTCCGCCCCAGGAGTTCAGGCCCCTGGGCCAGTGGTGAGGCGGCAGGGGAGGTGCTGTTGGACCTCAGACTGGGGGAGGGGACAGAGGCACCCTCAGGATAGGGCCGGCCAGGCTGGGCCCTGAAGAAGGGGGCTTCTGGCCAGGGCTCCTTAGTGGGAGACAGGTTTGTGGGGTCCTGTCCAGGTGGGGGGCAGAAGCCTTGAGGAGGGAAGCCTTGTGGCCTCCCCTCATTCCACTGTCCCTCTCTCTTCCCAGGAACCTGCCCAGAGGGTGGCAACTGAGGAAGACCACTTCAGACACGTGAAAGAGGGCTGATGCCCGGAAACAGCGAGGGTCCCGGCCATCCAGGGCCCCCGCCTGTTTCTGGCTCTCTGCCGGGTTGGCTCCTGGCACCCAGGCTCCTGCCTTCCTGCCTGGCCTCCTCCCTTGGGCCAGCCGGGCCTCTGTCCTCCAGCACTGCTCTATCACCCCCCTAAAAGCAGATCCCTACACCCTTTTGTGCATCTCCCACAAGCCCCACAGGTGTTCCACCTCCCTCGGGCCAGCTGGAGGCTGTGGGGCCTCAGGGCGGGCCGGGCAGCTGGGAACACCTTTAGAAAACAGGCTGCCTGAGGAGGAGGCAAGAGGAGGAGGCAGCTGCCTTGCTCAGAACTCCCTGCTGCAGCCAGCTGACCTCCCCACTGTGCCTCCCCACCCCCAGGCCCAGCTGTTGTTTTGACGACTCTGGGGCCTCCCAGGAGAGCCATCATCTTCAATCCCTGGTGGTGACCAGAGCCTACCCAGCCAGGCCAGCGGGGGAAGGAAGGCGGCTCCAGCCCAGGGGAAGCTGTCCTTGGCAGCTTGGCCCCTGGCCCAGCTCCTGTCTGACCAGGAAAGGTATCAAAGCTGGACGCAGATGAAGGCTGGAAACCCCCAAGACTCCTGCCGGACTTGGCAGGACTTGACCCAGCTACACACTGGACTCTGCTCAAGGCCACCAGACCAGCCCTAACCGTGGTCACAGGTTGGGCCTTGGCCCTACTGGCAACGTGGTGCACTCGATCCTTTGAAAGGCCTTTCAGCTGCAACGAGATTCTGGATGAATTACAATGAACACACATTTTTAATAGGCTGCCGGGCTTGTGAGAAAGCAAATATTTCCGAGACTCCCCCAAATCAAACATCGTAAATAAGTAAATAAGCACACAGAGTAGTGAGCAGAGACCAGGATGGTGAAGGGAAGCAGAGAATTCCCTGGACGCACAGGGACAGAGGGCCAGCCCGAGATCGGGGAACAGGGGGTGCTCTGCGCGGGGGGGCACTAAACCAGGACCCTCCAGAGCTCTCAAGCGGCCCAGGTTGGTTGTGCCACGAAAAGGGGAGTGGTCTCTGGAGGGAAGCAGCCCCCAGTTAGGACCTCAGAGTTTTCACGGATAAGGGCTGACAATTAAAAATGGCCAAGCATTCAAAGAAATGATATGATATTGGTGATAATCAGCGGAAACAACAAATAACAAATTGAAACCCACAAAGACTTAGAAATTGAAATTCCTTGGTATAGAATATAAAATAACTATATATGAAATGTTTAAGAAATTGAAACTGGAATCTGAAAAGTGAGCATGCACCAAGAAACCATGAAGAATGGTCAGATAAACTTGGGAAAAAATTAAAATATGTTTTATTGATTTAATTTTTGAGACAGAGTCTCACTCTGTCACCCAGATGGAGTGCAGTGGCATCCTCATAGCTCAGTGAAACCTCAAACTCCTGGGCTCCAGCGATCCTCCTGCCTCAGCCTCCCAAATAGCTGGGACTACGGGCGCGCCACCACGCCTGCCTAACTTTTTCTATTTATTCGTTTATTTTACAGATGGGGTCTGGAACGCCCGGGCTCAAATGATCCTCCTCAAGTGATCCTCCGCCTCCCAAAGTGCTAGGATTACAGAGCCACTGTGCCTGGCCAAATATAACTTTTGGATATATTAATATAATGAAATTAACTGGATGAGTTAATCAGCAGATTAGACACAGGGAATGAATCGCTGAGCTGGAAGGGAAGATGAAATTGCCCAGAATGCGCGCAGAGTCAAGGGGACGAAAACACAAGCAGAGATGAGGTGACGTGGGAGGGGAAAGGGCCGTGAAAGTACAGAGGAGGGTTCAGGAAAAATGGAAGGGACGATGGCTGCGCATTTTCCAGAGCTGATAGAAGGTACGGACCCGCAGAAACAGGGAGCACGAGGGGTGCCAAACAGGATCGATGAGAGCACGTCCCCAACTGGAAACGTGTCGTGAAGCCACAGAACACCAAAGACAAAGATCGAAAATTATCCAGAGAGGAAACCAAGCTTTTACACAGGTGCCTGTCCAAATGTGAACTCTGGTTACAGGCCCAGCCCTGCCGGGACCCCAGCACGGGGTGAGCGCTCATCAGGGCCCCGGGGAGCCCTGCCCCCCGCGCAGCTTCTGGCCACCGCCCAGCCTCTGGAGCCAAGGACTTTTGGCCCAGTGCGGCTGTCTCTAGGCCTCACCAGCCCCGGCACCAGCTGGCCCGGGGGCGACCTGGCAGGGCGCAGGGCGCAGGGCAGCCCCTGGAGAGGGAGCAGGGGCGCAGCGCGGCCACGGCGCGCACAGCCGGGAAGGCCGGTTTGCTCGGAGCGCGGCGCTGCGTCCCTCGTGGGAGGCCACCTCCGCCCGGCGGCAGGGAGGGGGCTGCGGGGGGTGGCAGAGACGACCCCGGTCCGGAGCAGCCCGGTGCCATCTCGCGGCCAATCGGAGCGCTGCGCGCGTGCCCGGCCTGGGCCACTTTGTGGGGGGTCGCGGGGGAGCTCGGGGGCCTCCCGGGACTGGGAAGCCACGGTGTCCCTTGAAGTGGCCTCGGGGGTCACACCCAGGCGCAGAGCTGCTCCTCCCCGTCGGGGTGGCGGCTCGCCAGCCCCCGGTCGCTGGAGCCCAGGTGGCAGCGGAGTCCGGGGGTCCGGGTGGCGGGCGGCAGCGGCGGGCGGAGGTGCCGGGCCAGGCGGGCGCGGGCGGCCGAGGCGAGCGCGAGCAGCGGCGGCAGCGAGAGGAAGCCGAATACGATGAGCGCCGCGGAGCCGCGGTCCGAGAGCAGCGCGCGGCACCGGGGGCCGGGGGCCGGGTGGACCTGGGGAGCGGGGGGCGGTCAGGGCGGGTCCGGGGCCCCGGGGAGGGGAAGGACGAGGCGGGGGCGGACAGCCTGGGGAGGGACCGGACGGGGGCGCCGGCGGGGAAGCGAGGGGCC
>NW_012151330.1:479744-511790 GCF_000956105.1 Propithecus coquereli | reverse complement strand
GGGGCCGGGTGGGGACGGGGTCCGGGGGGCGGGGCCTGAGGTCGGGCGGAGCGGGCCCAGCAGTGTTGAGATGGGAATCGGCACCCGCGACCCAGAGGGTAAATGGCCCGATAGGGGTCTCCTGTGGAGGGGCTCGGAGAATTGCCTCTCGGCTCCCCCACTCCGTTTTCCTGCCCCCTTCTGCTCTCTCCTGAGCCTTCTCCTCGTTGGCATCTGACCCCGAGCCCCTGCCGGCTGCCACCAGCTAAGCGCCACCTTCTCCCCCCACGCCCATGCCTGCAGAAGGGGGCCAGGGCCATCTGCCCACAACCTCCCTGCGCAGGCCCAGCCTCAGCCCATTCCGCAGTGGGGAACCCAGCCCAGGGCAGGAGAGCCTGGGAGGGCTGTGTGTGTGTGTGTGTGAAATCTGACATTTTCATTTTCTCTGCCTGCAATCTCCCTCTTCCCCCCACCTCCTCCTCTCTGGCTGTCCAGGCCCTGGTGGCCCCTGGTACAAGGGAGAGAGCTGTCCCCTGGGTGACAAACAAAAGCCCTTCTTTGGCTGTGGCCAGCGTGGGGGTGCTTGGCAGAAGAAGGGGCTCCCAGGGAGAGGCACGTGTGTCTCCGGGACACGGGGGTGGTGCTGGAAGGGGGCAGGCTCGTTTTCAGGCCCAGGGGCCCTGAACTTCCGCAGGACCCCCACTCCCAGTGACCCCAGCCAGTCCCCCACCCACAGGGGCTCAGGCTCACCTTCGAGTGGCACAGGAATCCCAGGTAGACGATGGCTGCTGCCGGGAGCAGCAGCAGCAGGAAGACGGTAGCCGGCAGCAGGAGGTGCAGCAGGAGCCCAGCCAGGGCCCGGCCAGGCAGCAGCAGGGGCCCGAGGCCTGGGGCAGCCCTGCCTGGCCGCCCTGGGCACGTGAGGGCCGTGGCCCGGTGGTCGCGAGGCCTTCGGGGCAGCATGGGTGCTATGTCCGAGGCGCCTCCTCCCTCATCCTCCTCTGTCTCCGTCTCCTGCTCACTCATGTCCAGGCCGGCCGTGGGGCCAAGGGTCCCCGGGGTCAGACCAGAGAACCTTAAGCTCTCCCTGACTTGGACCCCATCCGGATCCCAGCAACCAGATAGTGGACTCTGGCCCAGGTAGGCCCAGCCCTGACCGTCTCCAAGGCCACACTCCTGCCTCAGTTTCCCCCAATGCCAGGCTGGGCCTCCTTCTGCCAGGCAACTGCAGCTCCAGCCCTGGCCAGTTTCCTCAACCAGCTCCTGTGTACTCTGGCCAGGCCTTGCACGGCTGTCCCTGCGCGCTGGGGCCCTCCCTCCGGGCCCCGCCCCCTCCTCAGGCCGGCTCCCTCACACAGTGACTTCACTTCATGGGTCTTGGCTGCCCCATCAGCAGAGGCCGCCCAGGGAAGGCCACCCAGCCCCAGTCCCCGCTGCTCCCCTCTTCCTGGGTAAGACAGGAAAGACCCTGGCTGTCTCCATCGGGGTGGAGAGAGGACAAGACACGGTGTGGGGCCTGGCGCACCGTAGGCGCTTAGCGAACAGCAGCCGGATGACCAGCATGCACCTGAGTGCAGCCCACCCCGGAAGCAGACAGAATAGCAGCATTTCAGATGCGGGGGCATAGACCCGTTATTCCAGGCGGAGGGAAACCATCATTCCTAGCCCGTCCAAAACCCCAACCAAAACCCCAAATGTCACTAAAATACCATAGCACCTAAGTCTGCCAGGGTTCTCTCTCTCTCTGTCTCTCTGTCTCTGTCTCTGTCTCTGTCTCTCTCTCTCACACACACACACACACACACACACAGCACTTTAAACCATTTTCATAATTAACTGGTATTTCATGAGCAGGTGGTCTGGGTTTCCCTGTGACTTCCCTGAAGTCAGCTTGGTCCCTTCCGACTTTTCCTTTCATGCTTTCCAGACCTCTCAAGCCCCCCAGCTGTGAATGGGGACAGCAACAGTGCTCAGCTGTGACACCCCCGTGCTCTGTCAGGAGTCTGTCCCGTAGCACAGGCCCGGCCTGTTGCCTGACTTGCAGACAACTCAATTGTTTCCGCTGCTAACGAGATCTTACGGTGGCTCTTTGTTTATTCAGATAGTGAATTTGGGGTAAAACAAAGTTGAAAAGCATCTGTGATCTGAGCCCACCCTCTGCTCGGCCCCACATTTATTCATTCAACAAGCTCCACTGAACTGCTGCTGTGTGCCAGGCTCCGGGCTCGTCAGAATCAGTCCACGGCGCTGACAACCTGCCTGTGTCCACCCGCGCCCAGGCGGGAAGACCGCAAGCCCGGCAGTCTCGCAAGGGCCACCATGAGGCTCAGCCTGCACCTGTCCACCTCCGGGGAGGCCAGTGGGAGGCCGACGCTAGGGCCTGGGGCACTGCTGCCGTGGGGACGGGGCTTCTCTGTGACAGGGTGCCCCGCTCCTCGCAGGTCGGTGTCCTGTGGGACAAGGAGCACGGGAATGACACACGTCCAGAACTTGTTACCGCTTTACCACGCAGCCTGCGTGATGTGCCCTCACGGAGCTTTCGCTCTAGAAGAGGAAGGTAGGCATTTACAATGAAACAGAAACTTTCGTGTAGTGGTAAGTGCTAAGAACAGAAAACAGTGGGAGACAGATGCTGCTTCAGATTGGTGGTCAGGCTCCGGGTGCCCTGGGAAGTGGCATCATGTAGACCAGGAGGTTTATGGGGTCCCTTTGCCTGGAGACCCTGCCTTTGGGCTCCTGGAGGGGCTGCCCTCTAGGGAGGTGGGGAGAGGCCAAGGCAGGGCCCTCAGGGCACTTTGCCCTTGGGCGTGGGGGGCTGCAGGGCGCTGGGGTGGGTGGGCACCCTGAGCCCGTGCTGCGCCTCCTTCTGGACACGGGTGGTCAGCATTGCCGGCTGCTCCATAAGACACACCCGCCCTCGCACAGCCCCACCCTGAGGACGCAGTGGGATGAGGTGGCCCAGATGTCCGAGGGGGGCCTGCCCTAGGCCCTGCCTGCCCTCTGAAGGCAGCAGCAGGAATGCTGGGACCCACGGCCCCACGTTCCCCAGGCTTCGTGGAGCGAGGCTGAGCCTTGTGTCTGGAGCAGCACAGGAGGCTCCTGGCTCCACAGCCCCAGAGTTCCAGGTGCCTCTCTCTGGGCTAAAGCCACCTGCCTGGAGGGGTGACCTGGGGTGGCTCAGGCTCCAGCCTTCTCCACGCTCTGGCGAGGACTGAGTCACGGCAACAGATTAGACCCAAACCTAATGGTCCCCCCTCTGTCTGTCCACCATGGGGGCCCCTCAGTGGCTCTCCGTGCATGGGGTGTTCCCACTGTGTGGTCTTAGGTTTGTATGTGTCTGCTTGGCATCCACGAATCACGGGGCCATACTAATGGCCATGGTTGTCTATATCTCCCCTTCCACCCAGAGCCCACACTCTCAGTCACGCCTAACTCCCACACCAAACCAACATCCCCTCCCCAGTCACCCAGGCAGGTACCGGCCACTAGGGACAGCCCCTGGACCCCAGGGCCAGCTGGAATTGTTCAAACTGGCCTGCCCTAGGCTGCTCACCCTGCTCTGCTTTTCCCAGAAAACCCGACAGGCCTCAGCCTCCCCGTTGCTCCCTCTGCCCCTGGGCCAAAAGCTGGTGCTTCCCCGTGTGGCCCTACGGGGTGCGGCGTGGTGTGGCACGTCCCCACCCCCTGGGAGATACAAGTCCTGAAAATCTTCTTCCAGTGGCATTAGCTTCTCCATGTCTTCACTCAGCCACCTGGAGAGAGTAACAGTCCCTCAGGTGTAGCAGAGCCAGGACAGTCGTCTGTGACCACCCACTTCTGCATCCTCATAGAAAATCATCATGGCGTCATTATTTGATTTAAAAATACTGCATAGGTTTTTTTCTTTCTTTGGCAGGGCCCCACAGGCGAAAGTCTTTTTTTTTTTGAGAGAGAGAAAACAGCTTTACAGAACAGATTTGGCCTTTCAAAAGCAAGAGTTGAGGGTGCCACGTCAGTGCCTCTGTGCCCCAGGGGCCATGGAAGCGGTTGGATTTGACGGGGAGAGCTTGCCGGGTGAGGAAGGGGACGCCACTGGGGAGGGGCAGGAGGACGGTGGCGGTAGTGGAGGTGGGGGAGCAGGCAGAGGGGGCAGATTCTGTGGCCAGAGCCCACTGGACCCACCAGCGGGTTGGATGTGGGGCAAGAGGGAACGGGAGAAATAACAAAAGCGCCTAGCTGGGCTCGGGCCAGAGGCAGAGGGGAGGGCAGATGCAGGAGAAAGCAGGTGTGGGGTGCAGGGTGACATGCTTGGCATCCTCACAGGAGGATGGCTCGAGGCCCCGATGGGCCTGCACTTGGTCAGCACAGCCTGTGGGCTCCAGCTCGGGGGCACACCAGAGCCTGCCTGCCTCTCCCCTCGCGCGCGGCACCCACCACCGTCCACGCCACTGTCGCCCTCGCCAGCCTCTGGCTCGCTGAAGCCCATCTCAGGACAGGGGCTGTAACCTCCTTTAACGAGCTGGATGATGTCACTCCCCTGCTCCAGATCCCTCCAGTGGCTCCCTTTCACTCAGAGTAAAAACCAAACGTGGCGTGTCGTATTTTCCACAGATGGCCTCAACAATACCTTCCGTCCCGTGTCCCTTTTCACAATGCGACCTTGGGTCCCTCCTCTCCAGAGGCAGCGTCTGCATCTCTTCCCTTTGACGGCAGGTGGACTTTGTAACTACTGGGACCCCAGAGCACAGCTGAAGTGACGCTATGCAACTTCCAAGGGTGGGCCAGAAATGCAGTGCAGCTTCTGCATTGCCCTGCAGGGGGCTGCGGGGGGGTGGGGGGAGACCTGCTCACGGTTCCTTCAGCCGCCCTGCAAGCAGTCAGCCTGCTGCCTGCAGCCGCCACGCTGTTAGGAAGCCCAGACAAACCCAGACAAGCCGGAGGAGAGGCCACACGGAGAGGTCCTGAGATTACATGAAGAGACAGGTGCCTCAGTTCCCCCTTCTGCACTGTTTCAGCCCCATTCATTACTGACTGCAACTGCATGAGACCCTGAGCCAGGACTGCCCACCGTCCCAAATTCCTGACCCTGCAATGGTGAGTAAAATAAAATGGTTGTTTCAAGCCACTAAGTTTCTGGGTAGTCTATCATGCAGCGTGGCAACAGGAGCGTGAAAGTCCTTGCGGCGACCTCCCCGCCCTACACAATGCTCCTGTCTCAGCCTCCTGCTTGCTCAGACTCCGGACCCAACCCAGGGACACTCGCTTGCTCCTCCCCAACCACGTTGGCAGCGCTGCTGCTCCTCGACCACACCAGGCCTGCTCCTCCTCCTTGTGCTTGCTGGCCTCTCCGCCTGGCACACTCTTCCTTCAGATATCCGCCTGCCCCCGCTACGCACTTCCTGCTTTACTCGAACATCACCCTCTCAGTGCAGACTCTTCTATCCCTGTTAATACTGCACCCCCCAAAAAAGGGGAAAGCTCTTTTTTAAGTAGAATGCTAAATATTAATAAGTATGAAAAGAATGATGGAGTTAGAAAACCACCAAAGGATGCTCAAGAGAGTGAGTGTGAGGAACAAGATATTTATGTCATCTCAAAGTGTGGTGCCTGCGGAGGGCTGCTGCTCAGGACAGCACCTGTCATGTCGCTGCAAGTCCCCAGCAGCATTTCAGCCAAGGGCATGCTTTTCCTGGCAGTCCCAGCCACTGACTGAGCACAGTGAGATGCCAGGGTCTGGCCATTTGCACCCCACACGAGACTTCTCTAACAGGCCATCTCTGCTTCAGAACTGTTGGGTTAGCCGAAGATGTTGTCTCACCTGAGGTTCTTCCTGCCCAATCCTGCTTCTTTCTTCTTTAATAGGCATCACACAATACATCTCTGTGTTCCTAACTTTATCTCGGCATCTACTTACTGGGTGGCCCGTAATAACACACAGTGTTTGTCTACACACCGCTTCCTAATTACAAAGGTAAAAATGATGAAGAAGGCTTGCGAACATTATCACCCCTGACACTGAGACAGTGTGACATCACGGCCTCCCAGCTCTGCACTGAGGACACAGTATGTTTCTACAATGTTCTGCCAAAAATGTATAGCCTCATTCTAATCATGAGGAAACATCAGACAAACTCAAACTGCGGGAGTTTCTGCACCAGAACCAGCCTGAACTCTTCAAGAACCCCAAGGTCAAGAAGGACAAAGAAAGGAAACGTTCCAGGTTAAGACTAAAGGTCAGACACGACCACCAACAGCAGTGCGTGCTCCTGGACTGGACCCTGAACAGGAGAAAAAACTACAGGGGATGTTTGACAAAATTTGAATATGGACCATAGGCTAGATAATAGTATTATACCAATGTTAAATTTCCTCATTTTGATCATTGTACTGTGGCTTATAAGAGAATGTCCTTGTTCTTAGGAAATACACAATAAAGTATTAAGATATCTCCAACTTTCTCTCAAATGGTTCAGAGAAAAAGATGTGTATAAATATTTATAGAGAGAAATGACTTAAGAATGGAGCAAAATGTAAACGGTGAATTTGGGTCAAGAGTGTTGGAATGATAAAACAAACGGAGCAAAATGTAAACAGTGGGTGCATTTCGGTATAGTTTATAGGGGAGTTCCTTCTATTAGTCTTGTGTATTTTCTGTAATTTGAAATTATTTTATTTATTTATTTATTTTTTTGAGACAGACTCTCACTTTTGTTGCCCGGGCTAGAGTGAGTGCCATGGCGTCAGCCTAGCTCACAGCAACCTCCAACTCCTGACCTCAAGCGATCCTCCCGCCTTGGCCTCCCAGAATGCTGAGATTACAGGCGTGAGCCACTGCGCCCGGCCTGTAATTTGAAATTATGTCCAAGTAAAAAGTTATAAGAAATTGCGTATCTCCCACTTTGCCTCCACTTCATTTTTTAATTGTGGTAAAATACACGTAATATAAAATTTACCATTTTAAAGTGTACAATTCAGTGTCATTTATCTCATTCACAACGAGGTGCAACTATCCCACGATCTAGTTCTAGAACATTTCCATCACCCCAAAGAAACCCTCACACCTATCAGAAGCCTCTCTCCATTCCTCCTCCCCCCAGCCCCTGACAACGACCAAGCTGCTTTCTGTGTCTATGAATTTGCCTTTTCTGGCCATTTTGTATCTATGGAATCACAGTACATGGCCTTTTGGGTCTAGCTCCTCCAGTCAGCACACTGTTTTTGAAGCTCATCCGTGCTACCGCATGAAATCAGTCCTTCATTCCTTTTTACGGCTGAGTACTATTTCATTGTACGGATAGACCACATTGCCTTTATCCACTCATCTGCTGATGGACACTGGGTTTGTCAACCTAAAATAATGAAAAGGGTCAGAATCCAGTTTAAAGAGAGTTTATGCAAGCCCAGAGGTTAAGGACAGGCTGCCCAGAAAGCACAGATTCCAAAGAACGGAACTCAGTGTTCCAAACTGTAGAAATTTGAGATTGCTTGATAGGCAAAGCCGAGGAAACCTAACAGAATTTCAGCATCTTTCTGTGTAAGGCTGACGCATGGCTACAACGATCGGATTAGTGGAGGAGGTCCTTTTCTTGGGGACATTCCGCACCGAAGATGTAAGAGTCACGAGTCTGAGTTAGGCGCAGGACGATAAAGGAGGCGGTTAATCCACAGCCAAGATCGGGGCGGTGGGGGGGAGTCTGGTCATTCCCCGCACAGCAGTGAGGACGCGTTCGGCTGTCATCCAACAGGCAGACCTGCAAGCAAGCTCTGTGCCTCGGTCTCCAGGGCTTAACTTCCCCCTGCCATAATACACTTGGAGGGTTCAGAAATATTATTTTCTTTTACAAGCTGTATCCCCGGTTCTATTTTCATTCTTCCACCTCAGCCACGTCCAATCTACTACACGCGTAACACCTGCGAGGTCCAGGAAGCGTCTACACCTTCGCAGCGCCTGCGGAACCGAGGACTGGCGCCCGGCGGCTCCCGGAAGGGCGTCGAGCGCACGCGCGGCGCCCGGAAGTCCTCTGCCGGCCGCCGACCCGGAAGCGATCGTGGCCGCAGCTTCCGCGCTGGGTATCATGGCGGCGGCGCGGTTCGTGTGTTGTTGAGGAGCCGAGACGCCTGCCCGCTCGCGCCATGGTCTTCCTCACCGCGCAGCTTTGGCTGCGGAGCCGCGTCACCGACCGCTACTGGCGGATCCAGGAGGTGCTGAAGCACGCCCGGGTGAGTGCCGCCTGCCCGCGCCCGGCCTGCGCTCGGGGCGCCCGGGGGTGGCGCGCGGGCCCCACCGACAGCCCTCGTTTCCCGTTTCTTAACCCAGCATTTCCGGGGGAGGAAGAACCGCTGCTACAGGTTGGCGGTCAGAGCTGTGATTAGAGCTTTTGTGAAATGCACCAAAGCGCGGAGACTGAAGAAGAGGAACATGAGGACGGTAAGCGTGGACCCGGAGCCCGGCAGCCCCGCGCCCCGGAGGCCCCCGCCTGGTCCCCGACCCTGGGGAGTCGCGCCGCAGAGGGCGGCCGTCCCGCGACTCCGGGCTGCAAGCCGCCCCGACCCCCAGAGCCCTTTCGAACCTAGCGGGTCCAAAGCCAGGCCGCTGGGGCCGTCCCCATCCCAGCGAATGGCTTCTCCATCCTTCCCTGGGCCAGAGTCAGAAACCTCAGTACCGTCCTCAACTCCTTTGTTTCCTTCACATCGCACGTTCAGAACTCCAGCATATCCTGTCTGCGCCACACACAGAACATGGGACATCCACGATTTGACCTCCGCTGCCGCCCCGCTCCAGACCACCATGGCTCACCGGGCCTTCATGCCGCTCTTCCTGCATAGCCAACCACCACCCCAGTCCCTACTGCTCACATCTTCCCTGTGCTTAAAAGCCTGTGGTGGCTTCCAGTCCCCATGGTAGCAAGTCAAACCTAGGCCACAGTCTTGGTTCCTCTGATCACTCCCCGAGGCCCAGCCACGCCAGGGCCTCTTTCGGCTTCTGACGTGCTCCTTGAAGAGACCAGGCCTGCTCCCTTACAAGCTCTTTGCACTTGTGGTTTCTTCTACCTGGAAATCCTTCGGATTTCTGCATGGCTTGGCCCTCTGCTCTGTCCAAGTGCCACCTTCTCGGAGAGGCACACCTCATCACTCCTGCCCCACTCTCGTGAACTTAGCATCTAACATACCTTGTAGTTTATTTGGTTGGTTGTTTATTGCTGGTTGCCTCCCCCCTACTAGAATGTAAGCTTCAGGAAGGATCTTTTTATTCTTCTGAGTGGTGTAACCCAGGGTCTAGGTCAGTAATGCTTTGTAAATATTGGCTGAATGAATGAAGGTGGGGGAGGTGGTGAGAAGCTCGTTCTGACCCTTTAAAGTCAGAAAGGGGCAGCTAGGTGTGGTGGTGCCTGCCTGTAGTCCCAGCTACTTGAGGCTGAGCTGGGAATCCCTTGAGCCTAGGAGTTGGAGGCTGCAGTGAGCTATGATTGTGCCACTGTACTCCAGCCTGGGGGATAGAGCGAGACCCTGTCTCTGAAAAAAAAAAAAAGAAACCTCAGAGCAGATCCATTCAGAGACTTCCATTGCACCATGTCCCAGCCAAGCATCACTTTGACTCACCCTTCCAGTTTTTCCATGCCTACCCATTAGTCTCACTCGCTGCTGCTGCTGTGTTCAGGTGTTTGCTGGGCGTGGAACAGACCTGTCCTTACCAGCCAGTACTCTGTGAGGACCCTTCCTCCCTCCAGACTATCAGCTCTGCTCTTTGCTGGCATCTGTTCACCTCCCTGAAGCTTCCACCCTGAGTGTTCTCTCCCTGCCTCTCTCAGCACTCATCGCAGTGGCTGTAATAATTTATCCGTGAAGATCCTTTGCGAGACTGAGCTTCGTCGCAGAAGCTCTTGCTCATCTCTGTATTCTTAATGCCTCGTAGCGTGTTATCATTTACAAGTGAAACTTGCGTCGGGTGAAGAAAATCAACCTTTTGGTTGCTGTTATTGATGGTACTGCAAGCCTGAGTAGAAAACACTAACTTTTCTTTTTTTTTCTTTTTTGAGACGGGGTTTCACTGTTGCCCAGGCTGCAGTATAGTGGTGTCATCGTAGCTCACTGCAGCCTCCAACTCTTGTTCTCAAGCCATCCTCCCTCCCACCTTGGCCTCCCAAAGTGTTGGGACTACAGGCATGAGCCACCACGCCAGCTTGTATTTATTTTTACAAGAATACCTTTTAGTTCAGTTGGAGCCTTTGCTGGAAGGTATGGATATAACATCCAGAAGTTGTTCTTAAGCATCTCAGTGTTTTCTTATTTCAGCTCTGGATTAGTCGAATTACAGCTGCTTCCCAGGAACATGGCCTGAAGTACCCAGTGTTCATTGCCAATCTGATTAAGGTACGGTTGAGGATTGCGCCTGGGAGATGGTGGGCATCTGCAAGAACCATCCCATCAGGCACGATCCAGCCTGGCCAGAGTCCATGCAGCACAGGCAAAGGGACCTGCTGGGCTGCACCCTAAAGCCGCTTTCTGTCCTTGGGGTGGGGTTCTGGCAGGTCAGAGGCTTCCACACTTGCTTCTCCCTTGCCCTGCTGGTAGCAGAGCATAATTAGAAACAGGGCATGCAGTACTGAGATGTGAGCCTTGATGTTTCCTCATTAAGGAAAAAAGGGAGAAAAAACTTGGCTTTCACTTTAATTTAAAAGTTTTAACACTGAACGATTTCTGAGGACATAGGTGATGCTGAAACTTATACAATCAAAAAGGAGGGGAAATGTTTTGGAGAGAAGGGCTAGTTTAAGCAAATATTGCAAAATCATGGTGATCAAACCCTGTCTTTGGTGCTTTATAAAGATACTCAGGGCAAGCTTAGGAAGTGTGTGATGTCCCCATTTTACTGAGGGGCAACTGAGGCTCAGAAAGGAGACAGACTTTGCCCAAGACACATAGGTCACAGGTGGTACAGTCGGTCCTGCTGCATCCTTAGTGGCTGCATTTAATGCTTGAGATCGTCACCCTTCTTTGCTCCTGGGGCTCTGTTAGTGTTTCTTAGCTTTCTGACACCTACAGTTTTACTTGGTTGCTGCTGTGGCTCGGCTCTCTAGTGGGAACTTCTGAGTTGGTTTACTCCAGGCCAGCAGTCTTGGTTCCATTCTAGTAATGACCATTGTCTCTAAATAAGGTCTTTGGTTCCATGCCTGGCACAGGCACTGGACTCTGGCCACCTCTCCCAGATCACACAGGTGTCCTCCCTCACCCCATCCACATTATCCTTCAGCATCCTGCTTGGAAGTCCTCTCCTGGGTCAGCCAGACAGGATCCTCCTACCCCCTCCTCCTCCCCCTCAGTATTAACAGGCCTCCAGGAGGGCAGAGACTTGCCTGGAGTCACCCGGGGTGTGCTGAGGAGGAACACTCAGACCATGGGACTCTGGGCTGCATTCTTTTTTTTTTTTCCCCAAGGATCTCACTCTGTTGCCCAGGCTGGAGTGCAGTGGTGTCATCATGGCTCACTGCAACCTCAAACTCCTGGGCTCACGTGATCTTCCTGCCTCAGCTAATTATTTTTGTAGAGATGGGGGTCTTGCTGTGTTGCCCAGGCTGGTCTCAAACTCCTGGCCTCGAGCAGTCCACCTGCCTTGACCTCCCAAAATGCTAGAATTATAGGCGTGAGCTGCCACAGCTGCATTCTCCTTACCCCACCCAGCATAGGACCTTCCTGAAGGTCATTTCTGATGCTGACTGTAGGCTCTGTTTCCCCAGTGCCAGGTGGAGCTCAACAGGAGGGTGCTCGCAGATTTGGCCATCTACGAACCAAAGACTTTCAAATCTCTGGCTGCTCTGGCCAAGAGGAGGCGACAGGAAGGATTTGCTGCAGCCCTGGGGGACGGGAAGGAGCCTGAAGGCATCTTTTCCAGAGTGGTGCGGTACCACTGAGCGGTTGCAGCTGTGCACATTAGGAGGAGGGTTTTTTTCCTGATGATTATAACGAAAATAAGAGCAAAGTAATTATTTAGTCAGCAGTTTGTAAGTTTGATTTGTAATTGTATTTACATTTCAGGAAGAGGCATGAGAAGGCCTTGTCTTCTCTCAATGGGACAGATTCACAGGATTGTCCAGTAGATTGTGCCAATAAAGTTGTGGGGTGTTTGGCTTTGTGAGTTGTTTTCTCGTGTCAAGCAGACACACCTTGGGTGTGCTCTGCCTCCGAGGTGCCTGCGTGCCCGCCATCAACAGTCACGTGGTGTGGGAGAGGCCGCTCGGGTGAGGGGTCCCTGGTTGTTGGATGCAACTGAGCCTGCCCCTTCCTTCTGCAAATTCGGGGATTTGCCCCAGGCTTCTGACCCTCAAGGGCTGTATGGAGTGGCTTGTCCAGCACCCGGGTCCGTGAATGACCCCGAACGCCCCACTCCCTACTTTGACCCTGCCCAGGGCTGACCTCACCCTCCACCTTCCCCTGGTCTCTTTCTTGTATCCGCCAGGGACCCTGTGGCTCAGTGCTTCTGCATCAATGAACACCAGCCTCAGTTTCCGTGCTGTCTCCCTTCCATACTCCACAGCCCAGCAGGCAGTGCTTCTGGTCCCAGTCTCCCTTCTGTCTCTGCAGATTGGGTTGACTTTTCCAACACGTCACCTGGGAAGGTCTTTTAACAGCTAACAGTCCCCTCCATTAAGTCCAGGAACCCATGTTCTCAACAAGCCACGGGAGCTCTACCAACCCTCTGCCAGACACACACCCCCTGCAGTAGACAGTGTGTCCCCTGGCCCTCTTGGGGACCTGGCTCCACCCAAAGCCGTTCCCATCTGGAGCCCCCTCTCTAGCTCTGGGGTCCCTTTTCTTCTGCCTCATTCTTGGTGTCCACAGTTGATCCCACCATGTCCCAACAGCTCTTGCCAAAGTGGTCTCCTGGAACTGGAATAAACCCAACAGACACCGCGTGGGTACTTGTCCCATCTGCTTGCTGATGCCTTCCACGTTCATGCAAAGTGCACCCCCAGCCCTGGACCGGCTGTCCCGCAGGGGGGCTGTCCCGCAGGGGCTCCCACCTCGAGTACCTGTCTCCCCTCCCAAAGCAGCCACACTGCCCTGTGCTGGCACCGTCCTTCATCCTGTGCCACCAGCTGCCTAGGAGCCATTCTTCAGACTCGGCACCCACCTCCCGCCCCATGCAGAACCTTTCAAGTCCTGGCCATGCATCTCCTGACTACTTACTCCACTGCACGGCCTCCTCAGAGGCCCCTCCTCCTGGCCCCTGTCACCGAGCCTAAGGATGGCCACTCTGCTATAAGCATTCGGAGGGGGCTGAGTCTTGTTCAGTCTTTTCTGCTGCACAAGTGCAGTGCCTGACTATGCGCATAGGGTGCTTCCTGCACGTCAACTGTCAATAAATGGCTACTGAGGAGACAAGGTGGAGGACAAGGAGCCCTCTGGTGTGTGGCACCTGGGTCTGAGCATGGTGAGCTGCCTTTTCTGCATTCCCTCTCAAAGGAAGATGGGCGTGGTAGACCACTGTGGGCCACTCCCCTGCAACACTCACCCTCCTCCAGCCCAGGTTTCCCTTCATGCTGGCTTGGGAGGGAGTACAATGACCCGTCCCCAGCTACAGGGCCTGGCCTTGAGTGGCCAGAGAGCAGGAGCATGTCCCAAGTCCCATGCCTCTGGCTATAGATCAGGGGATGGGCAGGCAGCCCAGCCAGGGCTGAGGAGAAACCAGCTGTGTGGTGGTTTCCAGAGGAGAGTCCTTCCTTCCTGGACAGCGTGCAGCTGCAGCTCACAGAGAGGACGTCCTGGAGCTGCCAGTCTTGGGGAGAGGAGATAGGTGGCTTTAACCACATTGCCCATCGTAGGCGAAGGGGAGAGGAGAAACTGGTTCTCAGCTGACACTGTTTGAGATGCTGGATCAAGCCTTGCCAGGGCCAGCCCCACAGCAGGACTCGGGGGGTGAAAGCCAACTGGCCTCTGGATTTGAGCCGGTTTGAGCTGGGTAGTCAGGGGCAGCTCCCCCCCGTCAGCTTCCCCACCATCCTCACCTGGGGCCCTGTGCTACCCCTGGTGAAAGTGTGAACTGCAGCGACAGATAAGTCCCGCGTCTGTCCCTCCTGCAAAGCATAACGGGCAGGGCCTGTGTTCGCCCGGACAGAGGGTCAGTAAAGTCCAGAGATGTTCGCATATGCATAAAGCCCTTCAGTGGCCCCCCGCTGTTTGTAGGGCTATGTCCAAACCCCTTCCCACACAGCGCCCGGGCCTCTCTCCCCCACCCCCATCCCCGGACCTGAACCTTGAGGGACTTCGGCCTTTCGCGCGCTGCTGGGGCTCTGGAGGAACACAGGATCCTTTGCCCATCTCTCTTCCCTGTGGGCGGAGTTTTGAAGGCAAGAACTTGAGAGAGTCTGCTGTTAACGTGCATCCCAAAGCCCAGAGTCAGCACCGAAGAGCAATGACGCCGACAGCGGCTGGGGACACTTACCCAGCGCATCGCCGCACTGCTCTGACCACCCTCCAGGGCCAGGCGAGCGCAGCCTCCAACCCTGCCCCGCGCTGGGGACGGCGGGGCGAAGGGTCCCCCCCGCCCTCCCCAGGCTTCTGGGACACGCTCTGCCGCGACCCGGGCCTCTGCGCAAGAGCAGGTGATCGCGAGACCGGCACTCCCGGCTTCGGCACCCGCGCCCCGCTCAGGGCAGATGCACTTCCGGGTCGGGCCGGGCCGCGGAGCCTGCTGGTTTCCAGCGACGGTGCGTCGCTGATGGACAGGTAGTCTAGCCAATCGCCACAAGGCGGCGTGGGGCCGCCCACGGGCCGAACCAATGGCGCGGGGCGGGGCGGGGCGGTCGCGGCCACCGTGCGCCGCGAGTAGCCGCCCTGCGGGAAGGAGCCGAAGGGGAGTCGGCGGCACAAAATGGCGGCGGCAGCAGCGGTGGCCGGGGCTCCGGGGCCAGCGGCTCCCGCGGCAGCGGCCAGCGCCCCGGGCTTGGGGAGCGCAGCCCCCGGGTCGCAGGGGGTGCTGATCGGGGACAGGCTGTACTCCGGGGTGCTCATCACCTTGGAGAACTGCCTTCTGCCTGACGACAAGCTCCGCTTCACGCCGTCCATGTCGAGCGGCCTCGACACCGACACGGAGACCGACCTCCGCGTGGTGGGCTGCGAGCTCATCCAGGCGGCCGGCATCCTGCTCCGCCTGCCGCAGGTGAGGGCGCGGCCGCGAGCCCCGGCCGCAGTAACCGCCGGGAGGCGGCGGGCCTTTTGTTGGCGGCGGGGCCGGGGCCGGGCCTCGGCCACCGCCGCCGGCCCCACCCCGACCCGGACCCGGACCCCCGCCGTCCTGTCCCCCAGCGGGCAGGGCCTCGGGGCGGCGGGACTCGAAGAGCCCTTTGGGGACGTGGAAAACGTCTTAGTGTTGGTCTCAGTGTCGGGTGTCCCGCGTAACCCGCTGACTTCTAGCTGCCAAGGTCTTGAATGATGGAGAGGAACAATGATGGAAATTTTCCTCTTTTCTAGGTGGCCATGGCTACCGGGCAGGTACTGTTCCAGCGGTTCTTTTATACCAAGTCCTTTGTGAAGCATTCCATGGAGGTAAGGCCTCATTGTCAAGGAAATATATTGACAGGAAACCTGGGTTTGGTATTTTTCCCAGTTGCTCAGAGGATGTAGTAACTGCCCCCTAGTCTGAGCTCTGTACTGGAGGGTCTTGGAAGTCGCCTGTGCTGCAGAGTCTGTTTCTCCTCCTTTCCCTCTGGGCGCATCTCCCCTTTGCTTTTAGTAGCCCTTAAGCCTTTGGAGGCTGTCGGATTGGAACAAACATCCGTTTGTTGCAATGCTTACGTTTCAGCATGTGTCAATGGCCTGTGTTCACCTGGCCTCCAAAATAGAAGAAGCTCCAAGACGCATACGGGATGTCATCAATGTGTTTCATCGACTTCGACAGCTGAGAGAGAAAAAGTAAGTCTTTATTAGAGGCATGATAAACATCTGTCTTGTTTTTTTATGGTTATCAAATTACAATAACAATCGCTATAAGAAAATTGAGGGTGTGAGGTTTTAAGCTTGTGGGATGTTCATTAATGTATTCTCAAGCACCCAGAACAGGGCCTGCGCAGGGGGTACCCAGCAGATGCTGTCTAGTGAGGGATGGGACCCCAGTCTTGCTGGTATTGGTTTCCTGCTTTGCCCACGTCAGCTCACAACCCTGTCGTTTCTTGTTTCCCATGTGTTTCTGAACACTCTAGAGCAGAAGTTCTCACTCTCAGCACCACTGACATTGGGGCTGGGTCTCTCTCGGTTGTGGTGGATAGTCCTGTGTGTTGTAGGATGTTTAGCAGCATCACCTTCCTCTGCTCGCTAGGTGCTGGGAGCACCTTTCCCCAGTTGTGGCAGCTAGAAATGTCTCTAGACATTGCCTCATGGCCCTGGGATAGCAGAAGTGCCCTGGTTGAGAACCACTGCCCTAGACCTTAGCCCAGACTTTATGCTCCTTACATTAACGGAATTCCTTTGGAAAACACAGTCTTGTCTATTTTTAAGTATTGTGCTTTCATTGGTTCTCTGGTTATCCATTTCCCTCGAATACGTACCCTCGTGTCTCCAGCCAGACGAAGTGCAGTGAGAGCCTAAGACCCTCGTATGTTCAGTCCATGCTTGCGCACCAGAGAGATGTTTATCTGTAAGGAAAAGGGGCGAAGCTTATTGGAAAGGATGAGTAGGTTCACGTTGGGGTGTGAGGGGTATTTTGCAATTTTGTTAGTTAAAGGAAGTGAACTTGGTAGTGATGTCTCTGTCGTGGCGTTTACAGTAGTTTCTCCCCATGTGGGGCGAATCGAGGGACTGGAAAGACCTTGTTTTGTTTGACCCTCATGTGGACCACATGCTTTGTCCTTGTAGGAAACCTGTCCCTTTACTGCTGGATCAAGATTATGTTAACTTAAAGAACCAAATTATAAAGGCAGAAAGACGAGTTCTCAAAGAGCTGGGTTTCTGCGTCCACGTGAAACATCCTCACAAGGTGGGTATGTGCCTGGCCTCCGGGGGTCCCCCAGGCCACTGCCTCAGCCTGGCCACCTCTCGCCATGTCAGTACAGGAAGGCTCTGAAGAGGATTGAGTGCGTCCTTTTCTTGGTTTTCCGGTTTATATCCGTAATCTCAACGATTTTTGATTCAGTAGTCTTCTAGTATCTGTTAATTTTAGTAACATTTTTAAGAGCTTTGTAAATGGCATGTTTTAAGATTGGGCTTTCAAAAACAGTGGTAAACTTGTAAAAATTGAATCTGTTAGTATACATTTTTCTTTCTCAACAACTAATTTTCTAAAGTTGCTTTAGTAACGGTCTTACTTCCTCTTATGGAGCATTGGAAGAATTCTGAACCCTTTTACTCTGAGATGAACTAAAGCAGTTTTGTAGCACGTATTGATTGAGGAGCATGGCTACTGTACTTTACGTACAATATCATGGGGATCATTTATGTTATACTTAAACAAAAAACTCACTTTACAAAAAAGATTATTGTTTTGCATTTTGGTTTCATCCCTTTTTTTTTTTTTTTTTTTTGAGAAAGCATCTCACTCTGTCACCTAGATTGAGTGCCGTGGCGTCAGCCTAGCTCACAGCAACCTCAAACTCCTGGGCTCAAGCAATCCTTCTGCCTCAGCCTCCCGAGTAGCTGGGACTACAGGCATGCGCCACCATGCCCGGCTGATTTTTTCTATGTATTTTTAGTTGTCTGATTAATTTCTTTCTATTTTTAGTAGAGACGGGGTCTCGCTCTTGCTCAGGCTGGTCTCGAACTCCTGACCTTGAGCGATCCACCTGCCTTGGCCTCCCAGAGAGCTAGGATTACAGGCGTGAGCCACAAAGCCTGGCCTTCATCCCCGCTTTTTTTTTTTGAGACAGAGTCTCACTCTGTTGCCTGGGCTAGAGTGAGTGCCGTGGCGTCAGCCTAGCTCACAGCAACCTCAAACTCCTGGGCTCAAGCAATCCTTCTGCCTCAGCCTCCCGAGTAGCTGGGACTACAGGCATGCGCCACCATGCCCGGCTGATTTTTTCTATGTATTTTTAGTTGTCTGATTAATTTCTTTCTATTTTTAGTAGAGACGGGGTCTCGCTCTTGCTCAGGTTGGTTTCGAACTCCTGAGCTCAAACAATCCGCCCGCCTTGGCCTCCCAGAGAGCTAGGATTACAGGCGTGAGCCACCCGCCTGGCCTTCATCCCCTTTTTATTGCTGGGTTTCCTCATATCTTCTCTCTTGCTTATTAGCCTTTCTAGCATGAATTCAAATTCTTGGTAAATTATCCATCACTGATTTAAGTGCTTTTCTTCATTTGCTGAAAGTATTTTCACACTGTGTTCTGTCCGAGTTGGTAACTGGGGTGCAGAGATGTTTAGGGCAGGCTAACCTCACTGGTGGAAAGGTGTTGAAGACAAGAATGAAAATCAGCCCGGTGAAGAACTAGGCCTTCCATGCCATGGGGTGTGCAGCTCTGGCCACACAGGCATGCATGCTGCCTGCTGCAAAAGCAGGCGGCAGGTGCATCAGCAAAACTCCCCCTCCAGCTGAGCCATCCGCCAGATGTGTGACCAGGAGCCACCCCTGGGATCTAGTATGAGGCTCTTATTTGCTGCATGGACACCCACAAGATCTGAATTCTGGGCTCTTGAGGTTCTTGGTAATAACTGCCTGACCCGTATCTTCCAGATAATCGTTATGTACCTTCAGGTGTTAGAGTGTGAGCGTAACCAACACCTGGTCCAGACCTCATGGTGAGTTGACCTTCCTTGTTTTATGAGACCAGCAAGGGCAGTGCAGGAATGTGTTGATGTGAGGCACTTGGGCAGTGGGTAGTCGGTCCCATGACTTGGTTGTGGGCTAGAGTTGTCCAAGTGCCCAGTGTTCCTGGTGCGTAAATTCCAATCAGACTCCCAAAATGTCAGGCACTGGCATGACGGTAGGTGGCCCATCTCCTCCCCATAACCCTTGATTTCCCATGTCCCCCAACCCTTGAACAGTCCGCAGTCTTCCCTGTAGGGGCTGTTGATTTTGCACAGTTGGATCTTTCCCAGGGAAATCTAAGATGACAGGTGATAATTTAGGCTTAGTGGTATTATATTTCCTGTGAAATTACATCCCTTGGGAGAAAGGTGGGGAGGAAGTTTTGCTACAATTCTGTGACTGATTTTAACAATGCATGCATGTGCTAGAAGTGAAGCCCGAAGTACAAGTTAGCGTTTGGGTGTCTAAGTGAGTTTTTCCCACGGAGTTAAGTCTGTAAGGGTCTTAATGTTGCTGACTGAATTGTCTGGTGCTATGATGGGTTTAACAGAGAACCTATTTTGACTTTCCTTTTCTGTACTCTTTCAATCAAAGGGTAGCCTCTGAGGGTAAGTGACTAAGACTTCTCCTCTGCTGTCCAAGCGCTTTGGTGCAGGGACAGCGGCGTCTTCAGCCAATCCAGTGCAGGCTCTCCACCGAAGGCTGGCTCTAGACTGGTGGTATGCGTTCGATAGCATAGTCATGGCCGACTGCTGCTTGTGGTTCTGACAATTGTGCTTCTTGTTAATCCTCTGTTGTGCTTTGGTAATTGTATTGATTAGAGTTGATAACTGTCTTGACTTGAATTTTGTTCCTTTAAAACTGCTGTACCTATACCATAAAGATGCAGTACCTTTCTCTTTTTAAAAAATGCTGTGGAAAGTTGTAACAATTGAAGTGAATTGGCTGATGGGAATTCAGACTGTCACTGTGGGATTATGTCATTATTTCTGGAAGTCCTAAAGTTGCTCTTTCAGCAGCTAAGCTTGACACATTCTAGTAAAAGGTATGCATCTTTAAATTACTCCATGGACACTTTAAAAAATACTGTAACTTAATTTAAATATTAGTAATAAGTTTAAATATGTTTTGAGGATTTCATTTGTTTTAAGACTTAAAAGTTAATGGATTGATATTATTACTACTTGAATCCTGAAAATTTTTTTATTAGAAACAAAGTTACTGATGGTTAAGTTTATCACTGTGTTGTTCACTTGCAAAGTTGCTGCTGGGACGTGTGGCCACTGGGCCATCACACCGGCTTCCTTCTGATTCCTGGAGCAAGAGCTTCCAGAGCCAGGTGCCTCCAGGAGGCATCTGTAGTGTTTATTGTTTAGAAATCTGAGTGGGTTTGTATGTCACTTTGTCCAGGTTTTATTTAGGGTACAGATACAGGGGCAGGGTGGGGGCATGAGTCCAGCCACAGCCTGACTCCACGGCTCGCCATTATTGGGGTGTGTGGGGTAGGGACCATGTAACCTGTTCACCTGTTTCCTCATGGAATTAATCTTTTGTTTTTGCAATATTGATAAAGAGAATGTAAGGTCTGATTTTAGTCTATTAAATCTTAGAGAAATACATCCAAAGAAAAATGCTAAAAATGTAGCCAGTTTAAAAACCTTTTAATTTTATAAAAATGAAAATTTTTATATTTTCTAAACATGATAAAGTTTTTTAAATGTACTAATTGTGATGAAACTTCTAGTATTTTGTTGCTTTGTCTTATTTTATGAATGTTCGTTTTAAGACTCCTTGTTGCAATGGGACAATTTGGAAACGGCTCTTTGCTGAGCCGAGAAGAGGACTTGCCTGGGGTCCTGAGCCTCCTCTGCATGCTGCGCCCGTGCGTCCGAATTGCACCCAGGGCTGTTTTCCCTGTTCCAAGTGGACTCCCTCATGGAAGCTGCGCTCAGTCGTCCAGAGAAGGGCCAGGCCGTGAGCACTCTTCAAGGACAAGGAACTCAAGAGGACAGCTTGTCTCGAACAGCCTTGCAGGCTTCGTGCTCAGCCAGTTCATTTGAGTTTGCATGTTTCTCCCTGCACTATGGATTTTGAGCATTTAGATTCTTTAATCAGATACATTTTAACCACTATAGTAGACGTTTTCTTTCTGAGGTATTGTGCTTTGCATGGGAGCAGGCCAGAAGTTGAGGGGGAAAAGTAAAGTTAAAGTCGGTTCTCTTTCATAGCAACACGTATTGTCTGACGTTCAGCCAGCCTTTTTTTTTTTTCCCAATAATTTCTCTGCTTTCCTGTCCTGATTCAGAAAAAGCAGCTAGAATGTTCCTCCATTAACTCTTGAGATTCACAGGACTGTCTAGCTCCGAGTCCTAGCATTAGACTACTTAGAGTAGTAACTTTAGATAATTCAGACGGACGTCCCAGATTGCCGGGGGCATTGCAGTTCCTCTTGCGCTTGGTTTTCAGGAACTACATGAACGACAGCCTTCGCACCGACGTGTTTGTGCGGTTCCAGCCCGAAAGCATCGCCTGTGCCTGCATCTATCTCGCCGCCCGGACGCTGGAGGTCAGTGTGTCGCCGCTGGGAGGGAACTCTAGTCTGACCCTTGCCCCAGCCCACAGTACACTCTGGTGTCGTTTGCTTCCAGTCATGCTCACCTGTACCAAAACTCCTCAGTGGTCAGCAGGCTGTTTTTATTGCCCCGAGTGGGTCTTGCTGGCCGTGCAGCTGTCGAGAAAAGTGTGACAGTGAGTGTGTGTTCACAGATCCCTCTGCCCAGTCGTCCCCATTGGTTTCTTTTGTTTGGAGCAACTGAAGAAGAAATTCAAGAAATCTGCTTAAAAATTCTGCAGCTTTATACACGGAAAAAGGTTCGTCTATGTTTTTTCCTATAACATACGCATTTATCTTTGATCAGAAGCCTCTGTGCTAAGAGCAGGGACTCTGGTTTGTGCAGGTTGATCTGACACACCTGGAAGGTGAAGTGGAGAAGAGGAAACAGGCCATGGAGGAGGCAAAGGCACAAGCCAGGGCCCTGCTGCCTGGGGGCACACGGGTTCTGGACGGCACATCTGGGTTCTCGCCTGCCCCCAAGCTGGGTGAGTGTCGGGACAGGAGTCCGCGCCCCACAGGGTGAAGCTCGGTGACCCTCTGGAGCTTCTGTGCTCCTTCCCGCTCGATTTCTCTCGGACTTGAATCCGCAGCTTATCAGAGTGCCCCGCAGGCACTGGAGTCCCTCACCGCTGGTGACCTTTGACATGAGACGCTGGGGCCCTGAGAGGATTTTGTCTGTGTATTTTCATTAGTGAGGAACACGGACAGGCTTTCTAAAATGCTTTTGTTTACTCTACTTACCCAGTTAGCTTGTCATTAGATAAAAATTTTGCAAGCTGGGGCAATAGATTGTATTGTCGGAACCTAGAGGTAAGTCTGGTGCCCACTGCCCAGTCCCTGAGGAAAGGTGAGGGGTTAGAGGGCCCTTCTGCGTATCTGTGATGCATCCCAGGCTGGCAGCAGGAAGTTCAGACCTGTACAAGTGGCCTTAGCTCACTCTGCTAGCTTATTTCTTACCAGAAGAAATAAGTTTTTTGTTTTTAACTTCTTGTACTTGATTCTAGTAGAATCCCCCAAAGAAAGCAAAGGGAACAAGGCTTCCCCGCTCTCTGTGAAGAGCACCAAGAGGAGAACAGAGGGAGTGAAGAAAGCCAAGGCTGACAGCCCTGTGAATGGGTAAGGCGCCCAGAGCTGCCCGGGTGGCCAGCAGGGTTGTTGGAGAGACTCCAGGTCTGTAACCAGCTCCCGTCCTGTTGACAGCTTGCCAAAGGGGCGAGAGAGTCGAAGTCGGAGCAGGAGCTGTGAGCAGAGCTACTCGAGGTCCCCGTCACGATCTGCTTCTCCTAAGAGGAGGTATATGCTTTGGTGTTTTCCCCAGGTGGCAGGAGGTGACGTGGCTACCCTTGAGGACAGTGGTTCTTACCCTGAGGTGGTTTCTTGCTTCTCTAAACCTGGAGCTCTTGCCTCTGTGAGACCCAGTGGGTATGTCAAGGCCTGGTTGTGACAGGTGGTCACCTGTGGTGGTGCTGTCCCTCCTCACAGGAAGAGCGACAGTGGCTCAGTGTCTGGCGGGTCCAAGTCACAGAGCCGCTCTCGGAGCCGGAGTGACTCCCCGCCGAGACAGGCGCACCGCAGCGCTCCCTACAAAGGCTCCGAAGCGAGGGGCCCCAGGAAGTCCAAGGACTACAAGTACCCCACTCAGAAGCCACACAAATCTCGGAGCCGGAGCTCATCCCGCTCTCGAAGCCGGTCACGGGAGCGGGCAGAGAATTCTGGAAAATACAAGAAGAAAAGTCATTACTCCAGAGAACAGCCACGGGAACGCTCGAGGTCGTACGACCGCACGGGCCATCGCTACGAGCGGGACCACCCTGGGCACGGCAGGCATCGGAGGTGAGGTGGGGTCCTGCTGACTGGTGGGGCACGGGCCCCTTCCCCTGGGCTGTCTGGGGGCTGCCCTTTGACCCTCCCTGTCGTGCACATCTCAGCCGATCGGCCCTGCAGCACGATTCTTTCTGGAACTGGTTTATGGCCAGACTTTGAGATGAATTTGGAAATGGAACTGAGGGGATGGTGAGGTGCGCTTCAGGCTGGCCTGGGGCTCAGCACACACCTGTCCCACCTTGGCAGGAGCCCTGCGGGCAGCTCGGTGGACAAGCAAACCCACATGGCCCCGTGGCGTGGCCTGGTGCTATCTGTCGGCAGCCACCTCCCCACCCCTACCAGTGCTCAATTACGTTAAGCCAAGAAGGATGATTTTTAGAACCTCTGCCTATATTAGGTTGTACTATGTACATATTTTGCAGTGTTTCACAGTGAGAAAATGGCCTTAATAGCCCTTTATTCTCTGTCCATGTTGTAAATAAACATGTGTTTAAAACAAGTTAAAGCTATACATGAAAACTCAGAACTTGAATTCTGTCAGCTTAAAACTTGCGTAGAGAATTCTGATTTTTTAACTGTGAAGGTATTTAGATCTGTGTTGAAAGTCGTATATTTTTATCTGTGCAATGCTGAGTGCAGGCCACCAGCTCCTAGAGAAGTTTCCTATATATGCATTTTATGTGGTGGAATAAACACAACTCTGCTCAGGACACTTGGGAAGATAAAGATTTGTAGCCTGTCGTCTGCTTGCTCGAGTGCACAGCAGCTTCCCGGCCTCAGGAGCTGCTGGCCCCGCTCCCTGCTCTGTGAACTCGCTGGGCCCGGCCCTCTGCCTGGCGAGATGACAGGCTGCGTCCTGGGGGCAGCAGGTGGGAAGGTTTGGGAACAAAGTTACTCCACAGGGCTCTTACAGGGCTCTTTACGGGCAGCGCTGGTGGCTGGTGGTTCTTGGCCGACTAGGGCCTAATCGCCCCTGCTGCTCCCTCCTTTCCAGGAACGATAGACGGTTGGGCTGGATCTTGCTGTGGGCTGGATCTCGGCGCTGCTCGATGGGACGGCCCATCCCCCTTACCATTTATGGGCAGTCAGCCCTCAGGGAGAGGGTCCTACGCTGCCCCAGGCACCTGCCTAGCCACCTTAGCACCACCCTGCCCCTTCAACGCCATTGCACTCTTTGAAGCAAGGGTGGTGGTTTCTTTGTTCTTCCCCCATGTCCTACCAGGATGGTGGGTACTTAGGGCAGGGGCCCCGGGCTGCACTCCAGGCCCTGAGAACAGTAGTAGAGGTAGGGCCAGATTTGGGGTGCTCTCTGCCTGTGACCCCTTGGCTGTGGCCCCTGAGCTCCGGGTACTGAGCAAGGAAAATGTGACCTGGCAGATGACCTGCCCATGCCATCCACCTTGTCTGGCCAATTGCTGGCACCTGGCTGGGCCCCACTAGAGTCCCCGGCCCACCTGGTCAGGCCCTTCTCTAAAAGCACAGCGTCCTCCCGTGGGGGAGGTGCCCCGACTGGGCCTGGGATGTGAGGGTGCCTTTGCTCTGTGGCTTCTCTGCAGGCCAGGGAGGAGCAGCAGGTGCAGAGCTGGCTTGGCCAGCCCAGGGGCCCAGCTCCCTGAGGGCGAGGCGGAGGTGCTGAGGCCCCACACAGCGCAGGGCCCTGCCCCTCCTCCAAGGGCCCTGCAGAGGGCTCCAGGCCAGGTGCTGGTGTGGGGGGCAGGGGTGGAGTGGAGTCCCCAGTGGAGGTCCCCTGCAGGGCCATGAGATTCCAGGGCTGGACCTGGAGGTGGGACAAAGGGCTCCCTGGTGGCCCCAGCTGGAGAGTGGCTGGTTTGAGTTGGGGCACGTGGTGGCTGCCTCCAGTGGTCCCTGACGTGAGGCTCCTGCTTGCCTCCTCCCATGGCTGCAGCTCACTCTGCAGAGCTCCCTCTGGACCTGGGGGTCACAGGTTTCCGCCTGTCTCCTAGGTAAAAGGTCTTCCCTGGGGAGCATCGAGGTTGACACCAAGATTTTGGGTGTCCTGAAAGCCAGGCTCGGCTGGGTCCCTCCATGAGACAGCTGGCCCCTTTCTACCTGTCCTACCAGCCCCGGGGAGGTTGCCGGGACAGGCGGTCTGCCCCGGGGGACAGTCCTCACTGTGTCAGTTCCTGGGAACTGATCTGGGGAAAACAGTGATGGAAGCTGGGCCAGGAGGATGGGGGGAGGGTCAGGGCTGGGACCATATAAGCATTTTGCCCCCAGGGGATGACGCAGCCTGGCCACTTACTGCTAAGACTCTCTGGAAAACGCTCCTGCAAGGCAAGCCTCTGGGCAGGCCAAATGGGGACATGCTTGCTTTTAAAATGGAAAGAAAATTCATCTATGCAAGAAGCGTTGTGTTGCTCCGCGGTAGATGCAGGGCCTCCTCCACTTATCCGGACTGGGGGAGAGAGGAGGCTGCCGGGTCAAAGGGATGAGGCACCATGAGCTGTCAGTTGGAGGCTGAGCAGGGGAACCCTCCCGACAAGGGGGCGCCCACGGTTCCGCCCCCAACACTCCTGGCATGGCGGGAGCTCGGGCCGAGCCGTCACCTGTCTGCCTTCTTCTCCTCATGCAGGGCTGCTCTCCAGCCCCGCAGCGAGGAGTCGGGGTGGCCCGGCCCGCAGGCACAGCGCCTGGCTCCAGGTCGTTGCCTCTAGCCCAAACAGAGGAAGCAGCCCCAGCCACTTCCGCCGCCGCGTACGTCACTTCCTCAGTCTTGAGCTCGCCGCTCGAGTCCTCGGGGGACCCGGGCCCTGGAGGCCCGGAAATGACACGTGATGCGGGCTGCGCAGGAGTAGAGGGCACCCCTTGGGATTGTGGGAAATGTCGTCTTCCTGGCTCCATAAGGGACAAGGCGGAGCTGAGGCATCGCCCCGAGGCTGGGGCGGAGAGGGCGGGTCCTCTCACCTTTTGGGCCCGCGGGGCCTGCGCCGACGTGGAATCGGGCGCCGGGAGGACGCCAGGGGGCGCTGGGCGTCGGAACCGTCGGGCGGCCGCTGCAGACGGGGAACCGGTTTGGGGACGGACCGGAAGCGCCTGAGCTTGGCGGCAGAATGGTCAGTTTGGGCCGCTGGGGTCGAGGGTGGGGGAGGTCGGTGGGAAGCCTGGGGGCGCGGGGCACTGCTGCGGGCGGACCCCGGGGACAGCCGAGAGGGTCCCGGCGCCAGGCTGCGCGAGCCGCGCCGGATCGAGGCCGGGTCCCGGGCCTGGGAGCCTTGGGTGCGTCCGAGAGTCGACGGCGCCCCGCGTTGTGGGCTGGGCGCTTCGCGGGGTGACACCGAGGCTCGGGGAGGGCGAGTGTCCTGCCAGAGTCACACAGCTGGGCAGTGGTGGTGGCGGCGGGATTTGAGCCGGACTCGTCGTTGAGGGCGAGCGGTGTTCGAAGCAGCGTCCTCTTTGTGAGCTCGGGTGACCGAGGGTGAGGGGATGCGGGAGTCGCGGCAGGACAGAGACCCCGGTCGTGGCCTGCCTGCGACTGCTGAGGCCGCTGCGCAGCCGCCCCACGTGATCTGAACGGCACATGTGTTCCAGCTCCCCTGAGCACCTGGGGTTGCCACCCACAGACCATGTTTCTGACGCGCCTTACTTCTCAGCTGGTCAAGATTGTCCCCTGGGCAGGTAGGAGGCCCTGTGGGAGCAGATGGGAAGGATGCACACCTGGTTAGGAATGTGGGTCTCAGCAGCCCAACCCGCCCTCAGCTTTTGCCTTGATAGCTGGAGGCAGGGCCCCCGGCCAGACTCTTTCCCCTGTAAATTTCCAAGTACGTCCCGGGGAGGTCTGGGCCCCAGAGCATCAGCAGGGCTTTGGGCCAGGAATGAGGTGCATGCCAGTCATCACCGTGATCCCTGAGGTTGCGACAGCCTCATGGGTGGTAACTGTGCCATCTTGTTTTCTGCAGGCTGCAGTCGGCCCTGGCCTGTCTCAGGGGTGCTGAACAATCATGCCCACAGGTCCCGATACAGCGTGCAGCCAACAGGCCCAAGAAGGGCTGCCTCCCTCCCGGGGAAGGGAGCCCAGCTAGAGCTTGAGGGGATGCTAGTGCCCAGGAAGTTGTCCGTTAGCCCCCTGGAGAGCTGGCTCACTGCCCGGTACCTTCTGCCCAAACTGGATGCCGGGTCCTCTGGGACTGTGGCTTCAGCCCAATTTTACCAGTGTCCCCCTAGCCAGGTGGGGGAAGGGCCCAAACAGGAGGGTGAGGGGGTCTGGGATGCACCTCACATGCAGTGCAAAAACGTGCTGAAGATCCGCCGGCGGAAGATGAACCACCACAAGTACCGCAAGTTGGTCAAGAGGACACGGTTCCTGCGGCGGAAGATCCGGGCAGGACGCCTGAAACGGAAGCAGGTGAGCGGGGCCCTTCTTCAGCCCTGGGTGGGCAGTGTGCTGGGAATGCATGGCTTTGCCACAAGTTAGTTTGTGGTCTCTTTTTCCGTCCTTGCAGATCAAGTTCGAGAGAGACCTGAGGCGCATCTGGCTGAAGGCAGGTCTGAAGGAACCTCCTGCAGGCTGGCAGACCCCCAAGATCTACCTGAAGGATAAATGAGTCTGTGTCCCTCTCCCCTTCCCCTCTTGCTGCTAGTGACCCATCGTAATAAATGTTCAGAGGACTCAGCTGTCTCGGGCTGGCCTGGAGCCTCTCCTGCCTGGTGCGGGCTGTCTTGAGGCGGGTGCCGTTCTCTAGTATTGTAGGAGTCCAGTGCACCAGGCGGCAGGTTGTCTGTCCCTTTTTCTAGCTGGCCCTTGTCCTCCATCCTGACAGTGCTGGGCCCGCGGGAACAAGAGCCTCACTGTCGATGAGTGTGTGCCCTGTGCCTGGGCAGGACCGGTTGCTGCAGCCCCTCCCTTAGCTCCTTGGGCGGGGGCAGACTTTCACGAACACACGGACGGTAGAGGGCTGCGCTGGGGCTGGGGGGGGCCCAAACTGCGGTGGGGGTGTGACTGGGTTATATGTTACGAGTGGGGGCTCAGGGAGGGCCTTGTGCCCCTAGAGATGGTGGATGGCACCCTGCAGGCTTCATGGGCCTGGGTCTCCGGTGGTCCCCTGAGCCGTCATGCTCGGCTAGGACAGTCCCATCCAGCTGCGGGGGCCAGGGTGTTGGTGTGGCTGCCAGCCTTCCCAGGTGCTGTTGGCTCCTCAGCATCTGCCACTTCTGGGGTCTTGAGTGGGGGTGGGGCTACTTGGGATGGGACGCCCCAGAGGGTGTGCTTTGGAAGGTTCAGGATTGGGGCTGGCTGAGGAAGGGGCAGCCTTTGCGGAGCTGGAGGCCACCGGTGATTCCAGGTTGCTCTCTGGGAGGAGAGGAATGCGCTACCCTAACGTCGGAGGGCCTGGAGGGGTCTCTGGGCTTCTGCATCAAGGCATGGGGGGCTGGGGAGCTGGGCTGGGGCACCAGGCACCCTATCCTGGCCAGTTCTCCTCTGCCCTGCTCCCCGACAGCTGAGTTACCAGAGAGGAAAACCAGCGCATCTTCCCCAGGTCGTCACGTGGAGACCCTGCCATCACCCACGTCAGGGTTGTGCTGCCTCTCACCAGGGGCCCATGAGGGCTTCTTTTTTTTTTTTTATTTTAAAATGGGTCTCGCTCTGTTGCCCAGGGTAGAGTACAGTGATCACAGCCACTGCAGCCACAGACTCCTGGGCTCAAGGGATCCTCCTGCCTTGGCCTCCTGAGTGGTTGGGACCACAGGTGTGTGTTACCACGCCTGGCTAATTCTTAAATTTTGTAGAGATGGGGTCTCACTGTGTTTCCCAGCCTGCTCTCAAACTCCTGGGCTCAAGCAGTCCTCCTGCCTCTGCCTTCCAAAGTGCTGGGATTACAGGTGTGAGCCACAGTGCCCAGCCAACCAGCAATTTCTAGAACAGAGCAGACTTGTTGATAACACAGGTTGTTCCAAGGGGCCCCGTGGGCCAAGGCCTTGCACATGCCAATCAGTAAGGGAAACAGGCTTCCAGACAGCCGGGCCCTGTCCAGGTCCCTGTCCTCGGATGGGTGTGGTCTCACAGAGGGGCTGCCTGCAGTGGGCCCTGAGGGGATGAGGCTGCTGGGACCTGGAGGGGTCCAGAGACTGCAGTGGGTGTGGGCGTGCTCCCCCTGGGCACCACGAGGGGGCAGCAGCCTGGTTCCTGGCAGCTCCCCCTCCCCCCCTCAAGGGCCAGGCTGAGAACCACGGCACTGGGGGAAGCTCCATGCAGGCCCCTAGCTGGGGTCACAGGCATTCCCCCTGGTCTCAGTTTCCCCAGCTGTGAGTGGGATAGAGGTCCCCAGGCCAGGGTGGGAGAGAAGTGGGGTGCTCAGTTGAGCTGTCTGGGTGGCCCGTGTGGCACACCCAGACAGCACATGTGGCACTGGGCACCCACCCTGACCTCCACCCCTCGTGGGGCCGGCTCGGGTGCTCGAAGGCGGCAGGCCAGCCAGGGGCTCCTGCCACCCGGCCTCACAGTTCCTCCACAGCAGTGGTTCTTAGGCCTTCAGCTGTCACGATGGGGGGTGCTACCGACAGTGGTGGGTGGAGGTCAGGGACGCCCCCGACACAGGACCATCAGCCCCAGATGTCACGACCCTGTTGAGGCAGCACCAGCTGCCCCACCCTGTCCCTGCACCCTGTGCCCCTCTCGCAGGGCCCAGACCCTGCCTGGGCTGCAGAGCTTACCATGCCTGTGGCTTAGAAGCCTTTGTCCCCAACCACAACCTTGGAAAGCAATTTTGGGGTTTTATTTTTATCTCTGTGGCTCCTCCCAGGCCACAAGAGGCTGTCCCCTCTTGCCTGTGGAACCTCCACCCTGTCCCCCCAGCCTGTGGGACCTGCAGCCCCTTCTCCCTGTTTCTCAGTCCAGTGCTGGGGCGTCCCCGGGGAGAGAGGGCAGAGGGGGGTGGGGGGCTGCCGAGCTGCCTGTGTGATGTCTGGCCTGCGACCTGCCCCTCACCCCAGCTTGTCCTAGCAGTGGTCAGCTTGGATTCCAGCCAGGGGAGGCCCCAGCAGGGCCAGAGCTGGTGGCGGTGGCGCTGGAGGTGTGCTCTGGGCCCTGCCTCTTGGGCCCAGTGGTTGGTTTTGACAGCTGCCAAGGCAATGGGGCCTGTCAGTGAGCCCAGCCCCAGCCCCCAGGCCTCCTCACTTGGCGGCTGCACCCCTGAGGTGCCATAGTCTTTTGGGCGCTCTGCTGAGACCGGGCCTGGGTCCTGACCAGCGTGGTGCTGCGGCTTCAGAGCCCGCTCATAGCCCGGGAGGCTTGGCTCCTCTCCCGGCGCTGCAGCCGGGCCCTGCTCGCCCCAGATGCACGCGCGTGTGCCAGGTGAGGCCAGAACCTCTAACGTGCTGTACTCCCACTGCCTGAGGGGCACGGGGAGACCCTCAGTGTGGAGCTGAGCCTGGCAGGAAGGAGCCGGCTCCCTGGGCTGGACCAAGGCTACTGTGCTTCCTGGGAAGGACGCGGCCAGCTCTAGAGCCAGAGGCATCTGTCCACCTTGGTTTGGGACCCGCTGTCCACTGGCAGGACAGCACGGCCCCCAGTGTGGGGCTGGGGGGTACAAACCTGGGGAGCTATTGGGGCCCAGGGGGTGACAAGCCCCCACCGCAGGCCCAGCCCTGCTGGGCTCCCTCTCCGTCAGTCTCCAGCCTGACAGGAGCCACTCGGCCGTTTGTGGATGAGGAAACTGAGTCCTGCGGTATGGGTCATCCATGTGGGGGTCACGGCAACAAAGTGGCTGGGACCAGAGCCGGCCACTGAGACTTTGTGTCGGGGAGGCCCACGTCACTGTCATGGCCCAGCGCGCCGACCTTGGGTGCTGCGGAGGGTGTCACGCGGCCTCACAGCTCAGCAAGACTGTTTCCTTTCTTGCACGACTGTTTTCCCATTTTGTTTTTCTTTTGCATGGTTTTCTACCTAACTACCCCTAATTCCGCCCAGACTTGCTGACAAAGCACTAAAAGTTTCGGTCCAGTCCGCCTGCCCCAGCACTTCTGCCCCCGACCCAGGACGCCCTCCCGCAGCCTGGCCCACGCTGCCCTGGCCTTCCCGTGGCTGCCGCAGGGTCTTCCCGGGGGCTCCCTTTGCCTCCTCCGCTGACCTGTTTGGGGGACGCCGTGTTCTCTCGCATGGCTTGCTCCCCTCTTTCCTGGAGAGGGTCCTGTCGTAGCTGGGAGAGGAAGTGCATGTGGGAGAGACATCGGAGAATAATAATTGACACACATCGAGTGGATTCCTTCTACCACAGGCATCGCGCTAAGTTCCTTACAGGAACGATCTCATTTCCCATCAGATCTGTAAGTGTCCCTGCTCTGTGGGGGGCCCTCGGGAACAGAGAATGACTTGCTGAGAAGCCGCCATTCAGAACATGGCGCCTGGCTGACACATGTTTAAGTTGGTGGCTTTCGGACTTTTTTGACCAAGATTCAAGAAATGAATTTTTCCATCACTACCCGATGTACGCGACTGAAACAAACTCGTACAAAACATACCTCTCCTGGCGCAGGAATGTTCTATCGTAGTCTGTTCCATTTTTAAATGTTAGCCAGGTGTGGTGGCTCACAGCTGTAATCCCAGCACTCTGGGAGGCTCAGGTGGGAGGATCACTTGAGAGCAGGAGTTCGAGACCAGTCTGAGCAAGAGTGAGACCCCCCCCATCTCTACTAAAAATAGAAAAATTAGCTGGGCGTGGTGGTGCGCGCCCGTAGTCCCAGCTACTTGGGAGGCTGAGGCAGGAGGATCGCTTAAGCCCAGGAGTTTGAGTTGAGTTGAGTTGCTGTGAGCTAGGATGACGCCATGGCACTCTAGCCACACAGTGAGACCCTGTCTAAATAAAATACATACGTACATACATAACTGCTATTCATGGCCGGACATGGTGGCCCACACCTGTAATCCTAGCACTTTGGGAGGCCAAGGCAGGAGGATTCCCTGA
>NW_012151330.1:475697-478849 GCF_000956105.1 Propithecus coquereli | reverse complement strand
GTGCCCCGCTGAGAGGTAGTTTCTGAAACCTCAGGTACCTGAGCACATCGCACTGTGTCCTGCTGCTTGGCTTGTGTCTGCCGGGGACAGGGTTGGAAATTGTCACTGCAGCAATGCTCTCTCGTCTGCTAGCTCCCAGGGTTCATGTTGACAAAATTAAACCCAATTTGAGTCCTGAGTCTTTGTAAATGACAATTTTTTTCCTCTACTGGAGCTTCTTTTTCAGTGACTGTTTTGAAAATCCACAGTAATATACTGTGGATGCCAAACAGAGTGGGTCTGTTTCACCCTACAGTAGCTCTATTCAGTCTGGAGACTCACAACTTCTGTTCCGGGTCATTTTCTTGGGTTATTTTATTGTGATTTCCTCCCTTCTATTTCTTCTTCCTTTCTGAAACTCTCGTTAAAGAAATTTATTTATTTATTTATTTTTAAGCACAGAGTCTTGCTCTGTCACCCTGGGCTAGAGTGCTGTGGCACCATCACAGCTCACTGCAGCCTCCAACTCCTGGGCTCAAGTGATCCTCCTGCCTCAGCCTCCTGAGTAGCTGGGACTACAGGCACCACCACCACACCAGGCTAATTTTTCTATTTTGAGTAGAGACGGATCTCGCTCTTACTCAGCCTGATCCTGAACTCCCGACCTCAAGTGATCCTCCCTCCTCGGCCTCCCAGAGTGCTGGGATTACAGGTGTGAGCCACTGCGCCCATCCTATAGGAATAATTTTCTATTTTCTATCTCATTGGTACCTTCAACATTTTCTGCAATCCATTTAGTGATCTTTTTAATTTCTGCTATTTCATTTTTAATTTCTGAGACTTTTTTTAAAATTTTAAAAAGTAGCCTCCCGTTTTTGTTCAACGCGTGTAGCATCATCTCTGCTCCGAGGATATTAATGATGTATGTTTGCTCTAATCCTCTCCCCTGACCACCCTCTAGTTTCTGCTGCTTCCAAGTTGCTTTTTGGTTTGTTGACTTTGGTCTCAGTTTCCATGTTTGTGGGTTTCCTCTGGTGCTACTTGGTTGTCTGCTTATATTTAAGAGTGTGGTCTACAAACCAGCAGCAAGCAGTGTCCGAGACACCCAGAAGTGGTCTCTAAATTCCCTTTCCCACTTTTAGTGGGACCCAGGACTCTTTGGAGACACGGCTGATTCCAGAAAGGTTGCTAACTTCAACAAATAAAAATACAAGACTCTTAGTTAAATTCAAATCTCAGATAAACAAGTGATTTTTCAGTATGTCTCCTGCAGCTTGAGTCTGGCAGCCCTGCTCCAGGTCTGTGCAGGAAGGGCCTGGTGCGTCTTAGGACCAGAAGGGGAAGCGCTGTCAAGTGCTCGCACTGGCAAGGGGGGGCGTTAGGAGCCTCGACCAGGAGAGTAACCACACTGGGTCGAAACGCGAAGTGTGTTGGAATCCACTGGGCAGCTTTGGGGGTTCTGGGGATCCAAGTCCCGAACGGGCAGCTTCAGGAGAATCTTTTTTTTTTTTCTTCTCAAGACAAGAGTGGCCCAGACTAGAGTGCAGTGGCATCATCACAGCTCACTGCAGCCTCAATCAAGGGCTCAAGTGATCCTCCCGCCTCAGCCTCCTGAGTAGCTGGGACTACAGGCGCCACCACGGTCGGCTAATTTTTCAATTTTTTGTGGAGACGGGGTCTTGCTCTTGCTCACGCTGGTCTCGAACTCCTTGCCTCAAGCAATCCTCCCACATTAGCTTCCCAGAGTGCTGGGATTACAGGTGTGAGCCACCGCGCCTGGCCAACAAATATGTTTAATTATGTTGAAATAACTAGTGTCTTATAAAAGATTTGTTATTGTAGCTTCACACAATGCAATGGATTATTTGCGTTTCATTATGCCGTTTAGGCTGCCTGTGGCGGGTACAAGCCCCATCTCTCGCCGACGGTGGGGGGGTTCTCTGCTGCAGCAACTGCGGTTCCTGCTTTCCCTGCACACACCCCCCTTGGCCCTGTGCTTCAGCTGTGGCTCCTCTTGGGGCCTGTCCCCTCTCCCCTTTAATCTGGGCTTGTGACCTGCTCTGACCAAAAGAATGTGCTAGAATTGTGCCAGGTTCAGGCCTCATGGGGCCTGGCAGCTTCCACCAGTGGGAGGAAGCGTGGCCTAAGCCACGGAGTGACCAGAGGCCACATGGAGAAGGAGGACCACGTGGACAGAGCAATGACCACGGGGACAGAGGGGACCATGTGGAGGAGCACTGAGGCAGCAGCCGCCAGAGGGAAGCTCTCCGGGACCCTCCAGCCCCAGTCGGGCCATCCCAGCCCACAGCACTGGTCCCCACCACGTCCTGGCAGAATCACGTGGAAGGTGGTCAGTCACGGGGACAGCTCCGCTCCCCTCCTGTGCGGCACTGTGTGGGAGGCCGCAAGCCACACTCCTGCCTCATTTACATAAATAGCAGAATGTCACTTAGTTGGTCATTTATTTGTATCAGAGGGACTCCGGGGTATTTATTTCACCCCGGTGGGGGGGTTGCCAGCGCCGTGTCCTTGTTGTTCAGCGTGGTCCAGCTGCAGCCACTGGGAGTTCTCTCCTGCACCCTTGACCTGCTGCCATTGACATTGTTGCTGTTTTTAGCACTTTCTTGCTTTTTGGGACTACAAGATGCTCTGTGTTTATCTTGTACATTTCCTCCCTCGGCCCTAAAACAAGCCATTTCTCTGAGGAGCCCTGGTTCCTTTCGTTGGAGGTGGGTCCGGACCCCGGTCTGGACGCTCGGGGCGCTCACGGCCCCTGGGTGTGGTGTTTCCGGGCCCTCATAGCTGGCAGAGCTGGGAGACAGGTGTGCGTGTGGCGGCCCACTCCGTGCATGTCTCTGTAAACGCTGCGTCTGTCTGCGTCTGGCCTGCGCCGACCCATCCCCACGCGACTGTCTCTGAGCGGTGAGAACCTGCTCCCACCCTCTGGCTGCCGTTGGCTCAATTGCTGACTCCAGCCACACGGAAGCCACATCCTGTGTCCCACAGGAAGTTACTTAGGGCAGCATTTCCCCTCCCTTCAGTGATGTCATTTCATTCGTAACACATTTAGAGTCTTTGGTCACATTTGACTTCCTTCCTGGGATTCCCTGGACCTCCTAAATGAGTTTTTTTTTTTGAGACAGGGTCTTGCTCTGTCACCCGGGCTAGAGTGC
>NW_012151330.1:462918-474705 GCF_000956105.1 Propithecus coquereli | reverse complement strand
CTCTTGCTCAGGCTGGTCTCGAACTCCTGAACTCAAACAATCCGCCTGCCTCGGCCTCCCAGAGTGCTAGGATTACAGGCGTGAGCCACCGCGCCCGGCCCTAAAAAATTCTTAACATAGAGGCAAAGCCAGTGAATCCTCAGGAGAATTCCAGATTCAGTTGGAAGTGATAAGAGGCGCTTCCTGGACTTGGCCACAAAACCACTGGGGACAGTGGGGTCAGAGGTGAACTGTTATGCCGAGGGCTTTACAGGTCCCTCTGCATTTGACCTGCAGCAGAACGGACGCCTGGGAAGACAGAAGCCACAGGAGCAGTGCAGTGGTGGTCCAGGCTCCGCCTCCGCCCCCGGAGGGCGGATTCGTCCACGGGTTTGCCCAGCCTGGAGCTGTCTGCAGTCGCTGGGCAAGCACCAGTCGGCCTGCTGTGCAGGGCTGTGGCCAGTCAGCCTCAGGAGGAAGAGGAGGTGATATCCTCCAGGCTACAGGGGGCCGTGGGGGTTGTGGGGGCAGCTGGGGTGCAGGTTTCCACGTCGGGAGCTGTAGGGATCACTGCAGCCAGAGCAAAGCTTCAAAGTGGTCAAGCCTTGTTTGGTTTGTTTGGGTTTTTTTTTGAGACAGGGTCTTGCTCTGTCACCTGGGCTAGAGTGCAGTGGCCTCATCACAGCTCGCTGCAGCCCCAAACTCCTGGGTCCAAGCGATCCTCCTGCCTCAGCCTCCCAGAGTGCAGGGACTGCAGGCGCGAGCCACCGCCTCCGGCCCCGGGCCTTGTTGTGTTATGGTCACGTGGCTGGGCTGCGTCCCCGGAAGTCTTTGCTCCCACTCTCTGACCCACGCCACAGCCACAAACGGAAGCCCCGACTCCCACGCCCGCGGCAGAGGTGCTTCAGGAACCCCGCCGGTCACCAGCCTATGACGAAGGGTGACTGGAGCTGAAAGGCAGTAACTCCATGACTGGGGACTGGGCCAACACAAACCAGGATTGATACAGACCTGTTTGTTTTTCTACCATAATACAGTCGTGTAAGTCAAATGTGTGACCATAACCATGGTGGAAATGCCACGTGAGAAGCCACCGTGAAGGGACGAGGACGTGCTCGCAGGGGAAGCAGCAACCTCAATGTGGCAGCTGCTCTGCCGCTTGTCCGGCCCGCGGGCCCCTCCCAGCCAGCGGGGAGCTTGGCAGATGCCGCTGCACGTCAGGGGTTCTGGGGTCCTGGTTTCAAAACCGATGTGTCGGTAAGGACAACAGGACACACTTCTGTCCTGGCAGCCCTCGCGCCCGAGCTCGCGGCTAGGCGGCGTCTGTGCGTTGTCAGTTGACCCTCAGCCCCCTCAGAACGGCACAGCCACACGGGCACCACCGACCCCGGACGGCCACAGCTGGCAGTCTTGGTCTTGATCCCTTAACGTTTTCTCAGGACAGAGGGTTGGCTGGTCCGTGAAAGAACCTTTCTGTATTTTCCTGTCTGTATTTTTGAATCACAAAGTCCCCATGTGTCAGTGACCTCTCAGTTCCTGTCTTGATGGTCATCTCACTTGTGGTTCCTCACCAGCCTCGTGACAGCCCTCGGGGTGACAGCCCCAGGGCACGTCCAGGTCCCCGGGGTGAGGAATGGCAACACCATGGACCATTGGGTCCTCGGAAGAAGGACCAACATGCGTGCAAGGACCGCGCCCCGGGCCTGGTCAGAGTGGGGGGGGGCACGGTCTGTGGGGCAGCCCCGCATCTGGCCTCAGCCTCAGGGGGGCAATGGGCCGACACGCCCTGATGAAACCCGAGCAGGCCCGGTGGCCCCGCAGTGCCGGCAGCTGACCCTGAGCCGAGAACCAGGCCCAGCCGCTTTTCCTCGCGGACATGCGATTTCGCCTAAGTCTCTGCCGTGCTTTTGCTCTGGGAGACAGTGGGTCAGTTTTCTCCTGCCGCGTAACAAATCTCCACCCGGCCAGCAGTGGAGGCGACGCGGCATCATCTCAGCCTGCTGGGTCTTCAGCGTAGGGGCTGCCAGTGTTCTCCGAGGCTGCGGTCTCGGCGCAGTTCCTTGCAGCCGTGGGACTGAGGTCAGTGTCTCCGTGGCTGTCCCAGGGCTGCCTCCAGGTTCTCGCCCCGTGGCCCACCCGGGAGCTGTGTCACGCTCGGCAGGCCTCTTGGTGGCTGTCCCCTGGAGGCCGGGGGGAGCGGCTCGCTGCCTCGGGCCGTGGCGGAGGCTCTGCAGCCGGGGCGGGACCTCATCGCGGGTAGGAGGGAGCTGCAGGGGTCTCGGGCCCATCCTGGAGTTCTGCTACCACAGGGGCCTCATAGGGGCCGCTTTCCTGGAATGTGGCTGTAAATCTCACGCGTGTAAACCAGGCGTCTCAGAGTCTTCCCAGGGCCCAGACCTCCTCCACTGCCCTGCGCTCCTGCTCCATCTGCCCAGGAGGCGGCTTCCCCGGGCCCTGGCCTGGGTGTTTGCTTGTCACGCATGAGGCCCTTCCGAGGAAGCCCCCGGCCCGCTTGGTCCTCCAGCCGTACTTGCGGCCGTCTGTGAGCGCCAGGCCTGTGCTCTGTCCCCGAGGGAGGGACTGCAGGGTTGGTGTGGCACTGAAGTCCCACTGCCGGGACATGCCTGGCACACAGTAGGTGCTCAGTGACTGCTTGCCGAACGATGAACCAACGAACACCTTCACGGGTGGGTAGCTGTGTGACATGTATCTGTGTGTGTCCGTGTGTGTGTGTCGTGCCCGTGTGGGCGTGTCACTGGGCTGGCTGTATCTCTGAGTGCCTGTGGTTTTTCTTCCCTATGAGCCGGGCTGCCTGGAATGTCCGAGTCACCAGGAGCCGGAGCCAACATCCGACCCTCGGGCTCTGAGCCCAGCGGGCTGGCTAGGCTCCAGCCCACCATCCCCCTCCCACCCCCACTGCCCCCTCCCCCCTCAGCCACACCCCTAGGAGGAGGCCAGGAGGGTCCCGGGCTCTGGTCTGGTTGGGGGCTTGGCCAGAGCATGGTGATGTCAGTGGCTTTGTTTTGTCCTGCTCTGTCCTCTTTCTGGAGAGACAAAAACGCCAGCAGGGCTGGGACAGCAGGTCGCATGTTCGCGGCACAGCGAGCAGGCCTTGGACTCGCGGGGACTCCACAGTCCCAGCCCAGGCAGGGCAGCAGGGGCTCAGGCCTGGTCACAGGAGGGGCAGGTGGCCTGGTCGGCAGCCCAGCTCTCGTCCCGTGGCCGTTTCCCGCTGGGGACGGGGCGGCAGGCCCTTTGCTGCTAATCAGGGCCCCACCAACCTCAGGTGGACAGCGCAGGATGAGCAGGGAGGGAGGGGTGCAGCCTCCATGGCCTCTGTCTGTCCTTAGCCGGGGGCACAAGGGAGTCAGCTGCCCGCCAAGTGGCCCTCTCAGAGGTCGGGTCCACTCAGACTGCGGCACCTGGCCCTGTGGCCTGCACCAGGGCTGGCTGGGTCTACGGCCTGAGGGTCCCACTGGACTCCCGCAAGCATGGCCTGAGGCCAGAGAACCTGCCTCGGGAGGAAGGCCCTGCAGGGGGTTCAGGTGCCTGGCCTGAAGCCAGGTGGACCAGGTGCCTCAGTCTCCTTCCGGCTGAGGGCTGGAAGCTGCCCCGCCCTGTACCTGGAGCCGGCTCCGTCCCCGACTGCCCCTGCAGCACTGCCTGGACACCCTCCCTCAGAGGGAGAGCGGAGAGAGGCCAGAGGAGGCAGAGGTGGAGACAGACAGACATGGCTGGCGGGAAGGCGGCCGCCAGCGCTAATAGAAACCAGTTGGAAAAACAGGAGGCGAGGCCAGCAGAGGCCAGGCCTTGAGGCCGGCCAGGTGGGGCTTGTTTTTCCAGAATGAAAGGCCCAGGGAGGAGCTGGTGGGGGAGGCGAAGTTTGAGCCTGATTCCAGCTTGGAAAGGGGCTGCCCCCGGCCTGGGCCCTGCTGAGGACATGCGTCCGCAGGGCGGGGCTGTGTCCTCTCCTAGAGGGGCCTCCTCCCCTGTCTGGAGACCACGAGTCTGCGCTGGGCTGGCCCCCAGCTCGTCTGAGGACTTGGGGACAGGGCAGGGCTCAGGGTGAGACCCCTCGCCCACCAGGCACTGGGCCTGTACGGAAGGCTCAGTCCAAATGGGCGGTTCAAACTATGCGCCCAAGGTTTTTGTGGTTGTTTGAATTTTTTTTACTTTTGAGGTTTGCTTAACTAGAAGGAGTGGGTTTGGTACATAGTGCCTGCTCTGTTATTTCGCATTGTTTATGTGACTTTGTAAGTTTTCCCAGAGCTTCAAATTTGTGCCTTCTGTCGAGGAGGGGGGGTCCCACTCCCCGCTTCTTCCTGGGTAAGGGTCTCCCAGGAGCACTGTGACCCGGGTCTGGGTAGGCAGGAGTCTGGGTAGGTGGGGTCTGGGTAGGAGGGGTCTGGGTAGGTGGGTTCTGGGTAGGTGGGGTCTGGGTAGGGGGGTTCTGGGTAGGCAGGGGTCTGGGTAGGTGGGGTCTGGGTAGGCGGGTTCTGGGTAGGTGGGGTCTGGGTAGGGGGGTTCTGGGTAGGCAGGGGTCTGGGTAGGTGGGTTCTGGGTAGGGGGATTCTGGGTAGGTAGGGTCTGGGTAGGTGGGGTTTGGGTAGGCGGGTTCTGGGTAGGCGGGGTCTGGGTAGGTGGGTTCTGGGTAGGTGGGGTCTGGGTAGGTGGGTTCTGGGTAGGGGGGTTCTGGGTAGGTGGGGTCTGGGTAGGGGGGTTCTGGGTAGGTGGGTTCTGGGTAGGCGGGGTCTGGGTAGGTGGGTTCTGGGTAGGTGGGGTCTGGGTAGTCTGGGTAGGTGGGGTCTGGGTAGGTGGGGTCTGGGTAAATGGGTTCTGGGTTAGGCGAGGTCTGGGTCTCTGAAGAGCACTGTGACCAGGGTCTAGTTTCAGGGACACCCTGTGCGTAGGTCCTGGGCGACTGGGCCAGGAGGGGAGCGGTCTGCTCACCCCAGGCTCCCCGATTCAGGGTCCCCCATCTCCCTGGCCGACTCCTTTGGATCCTAAAGGCGACTGAGCAGCAGTGCCCATCACGCTGTCCTGAGGGAGCCCACCACAGATGGCCCCCAGAGGACAAGGTGTGCCAGGTTGTCCCCAGCCAAGGGTCAGAGCCGGAAGAGCCTCCTGGCCTGCAGAGAGGGTGGGGGGCTGCCGTGGGGGCAGCGGCTGCCTTTCTGCTGGCCTGGAGCAGGCAGACGGGAGAGGATCCTGCGGGAAATGCCAGGCGTGGGGGCGAAGAGGCCTCTCTCCCTAGAACTCCAGCCCCAAAGCACCCAGGAAGGGTCCCAGATGTCACAGACACGCCCACAGGCCATCAGGGGTCCGCAGCCTCAGGCCCTCTTGCGCCTCCCCAGGACCTGCCTCGAGGGGCTGGGCCTCCCCTCCCACCCCACTGGGGCAGTGCTGCCCTCCCGCCAAGACAGCCAACGCTGGGGCAGCCCAGGCCCTGCACAGCCAGAGGGGGCGGTCCACAGCATGTCGACAGCCCAGGGCTCCGTGATGTCATAGCGGGTGCTCGGGAGGGGGAGGGGGTCCGGCTGTTTTTCTGGAGAGTTACAGCCGGAGTGAGACAAAGCAGCGGGGCTGGGCTGGGGCCATGGAGCTGCCGTCCCGCATCCTGCTGTGGAAACTTGTGCTTCTGCAGAGTGAGTGCCGGGTGCAGGACGGCCAGGGGGTCTGAGTGAATCTGTGTCTTGTCAAGCTTCGGCAGGAGGTGTGGGACAGCCCACCCGGGAGGGAGATGGGTGTGGGGGGACTTGGAGCTGCTCCCCAGGAGGGTGTGAAGTCCGCAGTCAGACCTCAGCCAGACCTCCCCTCCCAGGGGGCCGAAGCCCAGAGGCCAAGAAGGGTGAGGGGTGGGGGGCTGGAGCAGTGGGGCGCCTCCTGGGGTCCTCACCTCCACTGGGGCTCGAGGGGAAGCCCCTCAGGTCTGTGCATCTCCCAGTCACAGGAAGGGGAGTGGGCTTGGAGGTTGAGGGGGCCTGAGAACTCTGGGGCTTGCAGGGTCTGTTACAGCCCCCTCCTGGGCCCCCTGAGCCCGCCCCAGCCTGGCCTGCTGACCCGGCACATTCCTCTGGGAAGCTCCCAGGCACTCAGCCACATCTCTGGAGAAGCGTCTTCGTGTAGGACCTTTAGGCCGGCAGCGCCCTGCAATGGCCAGGAGAGCTGCACAACAGAAATAAGGATTTTGTCACAGGTCCTGGGGGTGCACGGCACACCTGGAGGAGCCGTGGAGAGAGAGGGGGACCCGTGGGCCAACCCCGCCATTGGTCCCGGGTGTTACCCAAACAGGCTTCCTGAGGGAGCTCTAACAGTGGGTCTGGAGCATCAGGCTCCAGCTCCGTGGGCCCCACTGTGACCGAGGGGCCACTGCAGCAGGTCTGCCTGGCCCACGTGGCTGCAGCCAGCTGTCCCCGAGGGAGGTGGTCCCCAGGGAGCAGCTGCATAAGGCAGGTGTCTGGAGTGGCCCCCAGTTGCGGAGCTAGGTGGGGGAGGGGTGTAGAACTGGAAACTGTCCAGGTGACAGCCCTGCTTCCGCGTGAGAAAGTCCAACTATGGTCAAAGCAGACGCCGAGGGAACCTAGAATTTTAAGAATTCAGCAGGAACGAGTGCCGTTGGGGTGGTGGACAGGGGTCACTGCCCACGTCCAGCCTTGCTGCGCTTCAGGCCCCTGTCCTGGGGAGGCTCTGCAGGGGCCCCGCCCTGAGCCCTGGGTGTGGGGTGCGGCTCCCGGTGGTCTGAAGACAGGTGCACGTGCTGCCTCTGGGTGAATGTGTGGAGCCCCCAGAGCCAGCCTGGGGTGCCAGGTGTTGATGCTCTGGGTCGACTGCTGCAGTGATGGGGGGACGGCCACCATTCCTGAGCATTGGCCCTGGGGACACCTACACACTCCAGAGCCGGCCTGTATGGGGTCCAGTCCTGGCCCACCTCTCACCCCCTGCTTCCTCACTCCCAGAGGGCAGGTGCTGTCCCCACAGCCCAGGCAGGGTGGCAGCGAGGGCTGAGCAGGGGCTGTTTCACAGGCCCCCCACCTTGTGTCCCTGGCCTCAGCCTCCCCCCCACCTGTTAGGTGGGCCTCACAGCAGCCACATGGTCGAGGACCACGGGAGGGACCCAGGGAGCCAAGTGCGGGTTCCCGGGAGAGGGGTGAATGGGGTTGCAAAGGCTGAGGCTGCCCGTCTCCCTCCCCCTCTTCCAGGCTCTGCTGTTCTTCTGTACACAGGTTAGTGACCACCCTGCCCCAGGGACTCCCTCCCACACCAGTGCCCTCCCATCTTGCCAGGCCCACCCTGGGCCTGTCCCCTTGGGTCCCACCCCTTCCCCTCTGACTCGCCCTATCCCACCAGGACCCTCGGGGCCCGCGAGCGCGGGCAGCTCCGTGGTGTCCGAGTCCAAGGTGAGTTGGGCAGCAGGCTCCGTGGCGCTGCTGCGCTGCCAGAGCCCGCGCATGGTGTGGACCCAAGACCGGCTGCACGACCGCCAGCGCGTGGTCCACTGGGACCTCAGCGGCGGCCCGGGCGGCCCCGCGCGCCGCCTGGTGGACATGTACTCGGCGGGCGAGCAGCGCGTGTACGAGCCGCGCGACCGCGGCCGCCTCCTGCTGTCGCCCTCCGCCTTCCACGACGGCAACTTCTCGCTGCTCATCCGCGGTACGGGGGCTCGGAGCTGGGGCCCGGGGACTGGGGCTCCGGGGGCGCGGGCGGGACCGCGACGCTCACGCGCGGTTTTCTCCCGGCGCGCAGCGGTGGAGGAGACAGACGAGGGGCTGTACACCTGCAGCCTGCACCACCACTACTGCCACCTCTACGAGAGCCTGGCCGTCCGCCTGGAGGTCACCGATAGCCGTGAGTGTGCGCCCCCGCGGCCCGCCCCCGCCCGCGCTACCCGGCCCGCGCTACCCGGCCCGCGGGCCGCTGACCGCGTCCCCTCCGCAGCCCGGGCCGCCCGCGCGTACTGGGACGGCGAGAAGGAGGTGCTGCAGGTGGAGCGCGGCGCGCCCGCGCTGCTGACCTGCGTGAACCGCGCGCACGTGTGGACCGACCGGCACCTGGAGGAGGCGCAGCAGGTGGTGCACTGGGACCGGCAGCCGCCGGGGGTGCCGCACGACCGCGCGGACCGCCTGCTCGACCTGTACGCGTCGGGCGAGCGCCGCGCCTACGGGCCACCCTTCCTGCGCGACCGCGTGGCGGTGGGGACGGACGCCTTTGCGCGCGGCGACTTCTCGCTGCGCATCGACCCGCTGGAGCCTGCCGACGAGGGCACCTACTCCTGCCACCTGCACCACCACTACTGCGGCCTGCACGAGCGCCGCGTCTTCCACCTGCGAGTCACCGAGCCGGCCGCGGAGCCGCCTCCCCGGGACTCGCCCGGCAATGGCTCCAGCCACGGTGGCGCCCCGCGCCCAGGTGCAGGAGGCCGCCCCGGGACCTGGGGATGCGCCTTTCCGGGGAGGCGTGTTTCGCGGGAGCCAGCCTGGCCCGCACCTGCGGGACTGGCTCTCGGGCTGGGGCTGCTCCGACCCGCTTGTCCCTTGTCCCAGGCCCACGCGGCGCAACAGCGGCGGCGGGGGTCGGGGCGCCCTGCGGAGGGTCCCTGACTGCGCCCTCGCTGGGTCCCCGCAGACCCCACGCTGGCGCGCGGCCGCAGCGTCATCAACGTCATCGTGCCCGAGGGCCACGCCCACTTCTTCCAGCACCTGGGCTACGTGCTGGCGGTCCTGCTGCTGTTCATCCTGCTGCTGACCACCGCGCTCCTGGCCGCCCGCCGGCGCCGCCGAGGTGCGTGAGGGCGGGCTCCGCGGACAGAGCAGGGGTCCGCTCGGAACCAGGAAGCACTCTCAGACCAGACCCTAACCCTGACCCTGAGCAGAGAGCAGCGGGGTCGCAAGATGGGGTCCTGGGGCCCGGGGAGCTGGGGAGGAGGCAACACTGCCCCCAATCCGAATCTCCTTCCCTAGGTTACGAATACTCGGACAAGAAGCCAGGGAAGCCACAGGGGTGAGTGGCCCTCCCCACCCTCCTGGGAACCAGGCGGTGCCCGCCCACTGCTGTAACCACCCACCACCCCCTCTCCAGGAAGGATCTGAACATGGTGGAGTTTGCTGTGGCCACAGGGGACCAGGCTGCTTACAGGAGTGAGGACATCCAGCTCGGTGAGGGGCTGGGACACCAAGGCACAGACTGTGGCTTCCAGCCTGGTCCGGGGAGGTACATCTCTGCTGGGGGAGACCTGACCCTGCTCTCCCTGCACCAGATTTTAAAAACAACATCCTGAAGGAGAGGGCTGAGCTGGCACACAGCCCCCCGCCTGCCAAGAACATCGACTTGGACAAAGGTGAGTGGCTGGGGGGACGTCCTCAGCCCACTCCGGACCCCTGCCATATCCCACTCTGCCCACTCCCAGGACCCCCAGAGGCAGGCACCAGCCAGCCCCAATGGGCAGGAGTCCCCCCTTCCCACACACACACCTTGGCTCTCAAGCTGCTGGAAGTCCTGTGGGGCATCTGCCCTGAGTTTCCCACTGGGGAGAAGTCAGAGGGCAGATGCCAGCCTGTCCCCTTGGCTTCCAGAGTTCAGGAAGGAGTACTGCAAATAAAGTGACCCCGGGCTTCTGGCTGGGCCAGCAGCTCTGTCAACTCCTGTCTGTCCACCTCGGGGGACATCTCCTGACCCTCATGCAGCTCACTTGGCCCCCTTCCAGCGGCTGGTCCCGCTTTTCTGGAACTTGGCCAGGCGCAGAGGCCACCTCCACATCCCTCTCCCAGGGACTCTGCAGCAGTGCAGCCACCGCCCTGCCCAATCACTAAGCTGCTCTGCAGCATGGCCTCCGTGATGGCCCTGGGGGCTCGGGCAGGAGGACGCTCTTGGAGGGGGCTCAGTCAGAACAGGCAGCCTGGGGGGAGCTGGGGTCTGCCTCAGGGCTGGCACCCCCTCCGCTACTCCTCCAGGGAGCTGCCTGCTGCCACTGAGCTCCCAAGCCCGCCCCAACTGCACTGTGCATTACTCCGAGCCCTCAGGCCACGCTCTGCTCTGAATGGGGACTTGAGGCTCAGTGAACTCCAGGACCCAGGCTAAGGCTCCTCTGTGTTGCATTGGGCCCCTGGGGTCTGCCCCATGGCCCTCCCTCTGCTTTCTACTCCTGCTCCCTGTGCTCTCTACAAGCTGTCCTGACAGTCACTGGGCTCCATGTGACTTTTGACCCTGACACCCTTCCCTTGGCTCCTCCCTGAGCTGGAGTTGGGGGTTGTGGCCACATTTGGCTTCTGTATTGGCTGAGAACAGGGGAAGAGGTGAAGACAGTTCCAGGGTAGCCTGTGCTGCCACTCCTGACACCCCACATTTGCTCCTGCTGGTGGAATTGCTACCATCACAATAAAGGCCACTTCTGATTTTTAGACAGCCCCAGGTGTGCCTCTGAATCTCCCCCTGCCGCCCAGGGAGGGGGCCAAGTGTGAGCTCCGGGAACCCTCAAATGCTTTCCTCACCTTCATCTGAAGTTCCACTGTCATCGCCCCTTCCCTTGAGTGGAAAGTCTGGGTCCATGTCCTCCTAGGGACAAGTGTTCTGGGAACGGAACACTGAGCCAATTCTGTGTTGCGTACTCCTGGTTGTGAAGGAGTTTCAGATCCTCTTCTCTTTTAAAATTTTATTTATTTAGAGATGGGTCTCACTCTATCGCTCACTGCAGTGGTGCCATCACAGCTCACTGCAGCCTTGAACTCCTGAGCTCAAACCATCTTCCTGCCTCAGCCTCTCAAGTAGTTAGGACTACAGGTGCGAACCACCACGCCCGGATGATGTTTCTTATTTTTTTTTTTTAAGAGATGGTGTCTTGCTATGTTGCCCAGACTGGTCTCGAACTCCTGAGCTCAAGCAGTCCTCCCACTTTGGCCTCCCAAAGTGCTGGGCAAATCTGAGGGTTTATTTGGACAAGGGGGAGGGGAACATGCTGGTGGCTGAGGACAGAGAGGGGAAGCTGTGTTAGTTCAGGCTTCTAGGAGGCAGGCACCAGGCGGGAAGGGAAAACCCGACTGGCAAAACGCTTCACACGGGGGTGCAGGCCTGATGCTGGGAAGGCAGGGAAGGAGGGAGGCTCGGGCAGAAAGTGGCCCAGACTGCAGGGCGCCTTCAAGTCAGTCCTGGCCAGGCCACCATGGGGTCCAGCACTGGAATCCTTTCCTGCTCGGTTGTTGGCTGGTCAGGTTGCATGGCCTCCACAGAGATGGGGGTTGGATTTGAAGGAGCGGGAACAATGAAGGGCAGGAAGGCTCTTGGCTGCACACACCAGTGACTCAGGTCTGCTTAGGGGAGCATTTCCCCACCCCTGACCCCATGCTCCAGAGTCCTCCCAGGATAGTGGGGGAAAGAAAGAGTAACAGTCACCCACGAGGACCCCATGGCAGCAAAGGTGGGGCAGGTTGGTCTGGGGAGGTGTGGCTTACAGAGATGTGGCTTGCTGGAGGATGCACTACCCTCCCAATCCAACGACCTCTGGCAAGGCCCTTCCTGTAAGGGCTCAAGCTCTGACCACAAACCCACCCCTCTTGGCAGGGCTCCAGCCTAACCTCACCAGGGGAATGCCCTCAGGCCTCTGGCTGCCAGCCTCTCTCAGACTAGGGCTGAGTCTCAGGTCGGAGCCTGAGGGCAGCTGGGTCTCATACCCCTTCACGAATGAGCTGTACCAGTTTCTCCTCTGATTTGTGCCTGGCCTGGGGGATGCAGGTCTGCCTGGTGAGCTCTCAGGGCAGGGGCTGTCATCCTCCTTCCCTGGGCCCCAGCAGAAAGCCCTCTAAGGTCTCTCTGCCTGGC
>NW_012151330.1:417929-461431 GCF_000956105.1 Propithecus coquereli | reverse complement strand
GCCGGGGCGGCCGGGCGGGCGGGGCGGCCCCGCGTCGAGCCCCGGGCCGGGCCTGAGCGCGCGGGCTGGGCGCCGCCGCCATGGCGGAGACCAAAATCATCTACCACATGGACGAGGAGGAGACGCCGTACCTGGTCAAGCTGCCCGTGGCCCCCGAGCGCGTCACGCTGGCGGACTTCAAGAACGTGCTCAGCAACCGGCCTGTGCACGCCTACAAATTCTTCTTCAAGTCCATGGACCAGGACTTCGGGTCAGTCGGCCTGAGGGCGGCCGCGGGCCGGCACCTGCGAGCGGCGGGCTTGGCGGGGGACCCGCGGGCCGAGCGCCCGCCCGAACCCAGAGCCCGAGGGGCCGGCGGCGGGGCCTGGCCCAAGGCCACCCCTCTCCGGAGTCCCACCCGGCCCTGTCAGGCTCGGGGTCTGCTGCATCTCTTGCAGGGTGGGGCTCAGGGCGGGCCGGAGGTCAGGGGGTGTCGGGGAAGGAAGAGGGGGAGTCCCCTAGTTGGCATGGCAGAAAGTGGGATGGGAGGGACAGAGACACCCGTAGATCTGTCAGCTGGGGTCTGCAGACAGAGCTTCCCTGGGCGCACCCCTCCAGGGTCCCTGTGACAGGGAAGAGGTCAGGGTTCACTGGGGACCATGGAACTTCATTCCGTCTGCCCCTGCCCTGAGGTTCCTGGCTGTTGGGCGTCTGTCCCTGCTGAGCTACACAGCACTTGTGTTCTTGGGAGCAGCCCAGGTCGTCTGCCATTTGGAGGCGGCCTGGGTCAGCACCTCCTTGCCAGGCCTCGATGGTGGCCGCCCCAGGCGAGGGGACCTCCTCCTTGTGCTAAGCTCGGCCTTCTGGGACAGCGAGGCTAGCAGTCTGCTCTAGGTCTGACCTGGCACTGCCTCGGGTAACCTGAGTCCCCAGCCCAGCAGTGCTTGCCGGGGTTGCTCAGAGGCCTTGCGGGCCCAGCAGGTGAGCCTGGCCACCCTCAGGCCAGCTGGCGTCCTTGTGTGTGGCTGAGTCTGGGGACTTTGACATTGAGGCCATTTCCTGGATTCTGTGGTCACATGGCTCCTGGGCAGCCCCAGGCCAGGTCAGGCTTGGGTTACTCTGTGGCTCTCGGAGGCTCAAGGGACGATTGGACAACTAGACTCTCTGGCCTCCCCACCCCACCAAATAGGGACACAGAGGAGAGGGTGCGTCCTTGGCAGGCTCTGACTGCCGTGGCCTTCCCGTGTGCTCAGGTTGGGTCGGGGCAGGAGGGGGTGTTTCTTTTTCGAGTCGGGCCTGGCCCTGCCCTTGATGGGCATCTCACACAGCCTCCTTGCTCCCCTGGGCCTGGGCTTCTTTGACTATGAGTGTGGGTTACGTGTAAGGGCATTTTGTGTTTAATTTACTATTTTAACAAAAATCACCCAAGTCAGTGACACTCTGTCACAAGCTCAGGCCCTGGGAAATGTGTGGCAAGGAACATGCCCAGCCCCCAGGTTGCAGCCCTCGTACCACGTCCTGGGGCGCATCCCAAAGGGACCCTGCCTTCTGCTCCTGACACCCAGTGGGGGCTGTCCAGGAGCAGAGACAGCCTGGCCCCCGGACCTCGTGCACTCCCAGCAGAGGCTGTCCTACTGGGCAGGTCGGGAGGACCCGAGGGTGCCCTGACCTCAGAGGTGGGTGGGCGGATCTGGGTCCTGAAGTAGGACTGAGTGTCGTTGTGGTGTTTGGTGGGCTCGGGCAGCTGGGGTGTGGGTCAGGGACCAGACAGGGGCTTAGACACAGGACTTCAGGGAGCAGGTTCACAGAGAGCTGGGAGGCAGGGGCCGGGCTGGGCTGTAGGGTTTGGGACACTGTGGGGACTGGGGGTGACACCAGTGCAGAATGAGCAGGCAGGCAGGGAGCTTCCCTCACTTCCTCCCTGGGCCCTGGCTGGTGGCCTCAGGAGCCTGGAGAGGAACCGGCTTCCTTCCTCCCCTGCCGGTGTTGTACCTGTAGAGCTCTGTTCATTCCGTGGAATGACTTAGTCGGTGGAACGAGGGCTCTGTGAGAGCAGCTGCTCGGTTGCTCACTTTATTGTAAACTACAGCCAGCTGGGAGCGCGCCCTGGGTGCCAAGTGACTGTAGCCAGAGTTGGGGAAGGGAAGGCAGGTCCCAGCTGGGCAGGCGCTGGCCCCGTGGGACGGGTGGCCTCAGACTGGGGCTTGAGGAGCAACCTGTGAGTCTGGGCCTCCTGCCCCAGCCCCGGGCTCCCCAAATCTCTGCTCCTGACCACAGCTGGCCACTTATCAAGGAAGGGAGCCTGGCGTGGCCAGCCCCACTCCCCACGTGCGTCTTGGCCAGGAGGGTGAAATCCCTCATCTGTCCCCACTTTCCAGCGCAGGTCACAGCTGTTCTGACCCGGGACCCCCAGGGCTGGAAGAGAGTCTCTAGGCCTGCAGTGGCTGGCCCAGAGTTGCCCAGTGCTGGGTTGGTGGGTGCCAGTGCAGGGTGGGTTCTGGCCCAGCCTTAGGGCTGAGGCAGAGGGGAGAGGGTATTTGGCTCAAGGTCCCTGCTACCAGGGGTGCCCCACCAATGCCAGGCCTGCTGGACTTGGCGCTTTGCTCATCTGCCTTGCAATGGCTCCAGCTTCTCCATCTCCAAGGCAGGGGTGACCCAGGCCCAGGGGCTAGGGACTGGGTTGAGGCAAGGTATGGACCCAGAGCTCTGATCTCTGGAGCCACCTGCCTGTGGACACAGGTGTCATGACAGCTCCTTGTGCTCTGGGCAGTGTGTGGGGGGACGTGAGGCTCAGCCTAGCTCAGGCTGCCTGGGGGAGGTCCTACTCTTCTCTCCCTGGCTGTGCCACCTGGGGTCTGTGGCTCAGCCTCCCTGTGCCCCATGTGCCTCCCCTGTGTTGGGAGAGTCCAGACAGTTCACCCATGGAGCTCACAGCCAGGGCCTGGCGTAGACCTTTGAGCCTGCGTAGCCTGGGGAGGAGGCTCAGAGAGACCCCAGGACTCTGCAGTACCCACAGAACAGGCTGGCGGAAGAGCGGCTAGACCTGGGGTCAGGAGTCGGGGTTGGGGCCTCCGAGGCTGAGGGCCCTGCTGCACCAAGGCTCAGCAGGAGCAAGGACCCCCTGGCTCGTAGGGATGTACAGGGGCTCTTTGAAAGCTCGGCATGGCTCTGCGCCTCCCATCGTGTGCCAGCTCTTGCTGCCCACTTCCTGCTCTGCCTGCCGTGGGGAGAGTGGGGCAGTCGGGCACTCGGGAGGCCGGCCTGCGGTGTGCTGCGGCCTCTGGCAGCCCCAAGGCACCTCTGTGGCCTGTGGCTGTGAGGGGCTCAGAGGGCCCTGCCTCGGGTCAGATTCCTCCCTGGGGCGCGTCTGTGGGGGTGGCAGCCGCAATTTTGAGGTTATCCTGCTAGGGATTCTGAGGTGGGGGCAAAATGCCGCAGGGGGTGCCCTGGGCGGTTTCCCCTGAGGTCGCTCTCCCACCCACATGGTGAGGCACACAGGGCTGTCGGGAAGCGCTCCCCCCTACCCTGCGGCTTCTACCCACCCCGGAACTTGTCCCCACTCTGGAGCTCCAGGGAGTGGTGCCGGCCAGTCGTGGGCAGCACTGGGCTCTGTGACAGGTGCCCAAGCCTGTCCTGGTGCTCTGGCCCCTGCTCTGCCATCTGGCCTGGTGGAGAGAGGTGTGGGCCCTTTCTGTTCTGGCCCTGCCCACCTTCCTTCTGGCCTAGCTGGGTGGGGGTCTGGGGTGCCCCAATGCCTAACTCTCAGGGCAGGGCAGGACGCTGTCACGCCAGTGGGAGGACTTGGGTTCCTTAGGCTGAGAGGGCCAGGGGAGCGTCTGTTGGGGGCTGGGGGCACAGAGACCTCAGGCAGCCCTGGATCATCCTGAGGCCTTGGCCCAGGGGTGGTGGGGGCTCAAGCCACTCTGGACGGTTGGGAGAGGGGCAGGACCTTCTGGGGGAGCAGGCGGTCCCTGCTGTGTGGGTGCTGGGGCGGCTCCCCTGTTTTCCTGCAGTGAGTCAGAGAGGGCTGGGGCTTGGGTGCGGCAGGGAGAGGCCACTGGGCCCACTGAGGCTGCGTTGGGGTGAGGTGGGGATGTGGTCCCTGCTGGGGCCTGTGTTGAGGTCAGGTTGCTCGGAGACGGGGGCTTGCCGTGGACCCCCATCCACTGACTGCAGCTAGCTGTGCTCTGGGAGTGCCCCCACCCTGGGCTGCTGAAGCCTGGTGTGGGGGTCACGGCCTTCCCTGGGAAGCCACCCAGCTCTGCAGGGCTGGGGCTTGGGAGTGGGGGCAGCCACACTGGGGGTCCTGAGAAATGAGTCTCTGCGCGGTAGGGGTATCCACCTCATTGTCACGGCTTGGCCCTGGGTGGTAGCCTCAGGACCCCAGAGGGCTGGGCAGGGGTGCCTCTCCTTCCTAGGGCGGCCACTGGGGCCTGGGGCCACCTCTGCTCACTGGGTGGGAGTGTGGGGTGCCAGCTTGTCCAGGGCCATCCTGCCACCTGCTGCTGCCCAGGACTGGCTGAGTCAAGGTGCCCTGGGGCCATGGGCCTGGGGCAGCAGGCAGGGGTGGCCTGAGCTGGCAGCAGGCCCAGTGGCCATGAGGCTGCTTCCTGCCAGGTGTGCGTCCAGGCCCGGCCTCCCGGTTCCCGTTTCTTCACTGGGCCCGAGTCCCGGGTGTGGAAAATCCCGCTGTGCTGGGCAGGGCTGGGTGCCAGGGGGTGGGGCACTGGCCCGCCTGGCCCTGGGAGGCCACAGCCCTTGCCTGTCTTGCCCCCTGCCCTGGCCCAGGGACTACCCCTGCCCAGCAGCTCCCTCTGAGCCCTGCTGGCTGCTGCCCTCAGCCCTTTGAACCCTGACCATGGGTCATCTGGCCTCCTTTCCTGTTCGCGTTCCCTGACCCCCTGCGTCCTGCCTGGGTGCCCACCCCCCACCCGAGTCCACCTACTGGGGGTGGGGTCCTGATGTTGGCCGGTGAGGGCAGCAGATGCGGCTTGTTACCCTGCAGGGCCTGGCTGCTTTGTGTCCCTGGGTGCCCTTACAGGTCCTGGGTGGGGGGGTGTCACAGCCCTGAGAGCCAGTGCTGGTCTAGTGTGTGGCGGTCTGCTTCGTCTCCCTGGCTTGGATGGACCAGGAGAGCAGTGGGCTGGCCACCTATGGGGTCTGACCATCCGAGTGTCTATGCTGAGGCCAGCTGTGAAGCAGGTTGGGCAGACGCAGGGAAGAAGCCAGACAGAGCCCCCTATCGCGAAGTAGGGTGGACATGTGTGTCGTTTTGGCCAGGGACCCTGTGCCGACCTGGGAGACGTGAACAGGGCTGGGAAGGGCAGGTGGAACCTGGTGCCGGCCCCATGGGTGGGGTGGCGGGCAGGAGGCCAGAGGCAGCCATTGGAGGGCTCGGGTTCCCTTGGGTTAGTGGGAGCCAGGGTCTGAGTGCAGGGGCAGAATGTGGCCCCAGCAGTTGAGGGGCAGGCTAGGGTGGGGGCCAACCTGGCAGTGGCCAGGAGGTAGAACCTCATATGACCTGCATGACCTGGTGGATTTGGGGTGTGGGACAGAGAAGAGCCCACAGGGGTCTTGGGCACCTGCAGGTGGGGAGCTGCTGTCCCTAAGACAGGGAGGCAGGGCAGGGGCTGTTGGCCTAAGCGAGGTTGGGGTGAGGAGAGTCTGACGGAGCCTGGGGCCGGGCGTGAGAGGAGGGTCAGGGCGGGGTGAACACTGGGGGCTGGAGACTTTCCCAGGGAGCCCCTCGCCCATCTGTCCACCCACCTGGAGGCTGGGGACTGGCCCTGGAGGGGAGCAGGAGCTTTGGGCTGACCCTGTGGGCTGGAGGGCCAGGGGTGGGGGCAGTCTAGGGTGTGACAGAGGTTGAGGAGGGTCCCCAAGGAGAGAACATGCCTGGTGGGGGCATCCGCATGCTGACGCCCGTGTTGGGCACGCTGTAGTCCAGGCCCCAGGGTGGGGCCTGTGCTGACGGAGGCAGGGTCGCCCCGTCAGGGATCTCAGGCTGTGTCTGCCCTCAGGGTGGTGAAGGAGGAGATCTTTGATGACAACGCCAAGCTGCCCTGCTTCAATGGCCGCGTGGTTTCCTGGGTGAGTCCAGTGGCCTGGCCTGAGGGTGCCCCACGGGGGTCTCCACATCACAGGGGTTGGGGCTTTTCCTGGGGGGAGGGGTGGGCATGGGGGCCAGGTGCTGGCAGGCTGGGCACGGTAGGGTTGGGGGCAGGTCACCTGTGCCCGGGCACCCCGCTGGGGTGGCCTGACCGGACAGGTACCCTGAGTGCTCTCCCTCCACAGCTGGTCTTGGCCGAGGGTGCTCACTCGGACGCGGGGTCCCAGGGCACTGACAGCCACGCGGACCTGCCCCCGCCTCTCGAGCGGACGGGTGGCATCGGAGACTCCCGGCCCCCCTCCTTCCAGTAAGGACTCTGGGGGGCTGAGCCTCGCTGCTGCTGGGGGGGAGGGGCTGGCAGAGAGGACCCCCTATAGGCAGGCAGGTGGCCTGGCCAGCCCACCCACCCCGCTCTCATCCACAGCCCAAACGTGGCCAGCAGCCGTGATGGGATGGACAATGAGACTGGCACGGAGTCCATTGTTAGCCACCGGCGGGAGCGAGCCCGACGCCGGAACCGTGAGGAAGGTACCACCATTGTGCCTGCCCAGCCCTGGACCCCAAACCTCCCTGGGACCCCTGTGGTATACCCCAAATCCCTGCCAACACCCAGTTACCATCCCCCAACCAGAGGAGGTCCCTGGGTAGAGGCCACAGGCATGGCAACCTCATCACGCTGCTGCTCCAGCCCTGTGACCTCTGGGCCCCCCGAGTCAGCTCTCTCCCTGCTGCCCCCACAGCCGCCCGGACCAATGGGCACCCGAGGGGGGACCGGCGGCGGGACCTGGGGCTGCCCCCCGACAGCGCGTCCACCCTGCTGAGCAGTGAGCTTGAGTCCAGCAGCTTTGTCGACTCTGATGAGGACGATGATACCAGCAGGTACAGGGATGTGTCTGTGTGTGCACAAGGCGTGCATGTGTGTGCGTGCAGGTGGTGCGCTGGCTACATGTGTTCGTGTCCCCATCTTTGCCTGTCTATGGGGGTCTGTGTGTGTGCCTGTCACGCGTGCAGGGCCAGGGCTGTGGGCACCAGGCGTGTGTGGGGTCTGTGTGTGTGCCTGTCACACATGAAGGGCCAGGGTGTGGGCACCAGGAGCTGCCTGCCCTGGGCCCTATGGTTCCCAGGTTCAGCCTGGTCGGAGTCGGGGGCAGGGTTCGCCCCCCCATGTGCCTCTCTCTGACCTCTGACCTGCCCCCAGGCTGAGCAGCTCCACGGAGCAGAGCACCTCGTCCCGGCTCATCCGGAAGCACAAGCGCCGCCGGCGGAAGCAGCGCCTGCGGCAGACGGACAGGGTAGGCAGTAGGCTGGTGGGGGCTGCATCCGCTGCAGCCCCCGCCGTGCTCACCCGCCTGCCCCCACAGGCCTCCTCCTTCAGCAGCATCACCGACTCCACCATGTCCCTGAACATCGTCACCGTCACGCTCAACATGGGTGAGGCCTTGGCGGGCGGGGGTGGAGGTGGGGGGTTGGCAGGGGTGGGGAGCACGGGTGCCTGCTCACCGCACCCCCCGCAGAGCGGCACCACTTCCTGGGCATCAGCATCGTGGGCCAGAGCAACGACCGGGGTGACGGTGGCATCTACATCGGCTCCATCATGAAGGGCGGGGCCGTGGCCGCTGACGGCCGCATCGAGCCAGGCGACATGCTGCTGCAGGTGTGGCGGGGGCTGCGGGGGCTGCGGGGGCTGCGGGCTGAGGTCGTGCCCGCCCACCCTGCCGACCCCTAACCGCTGCCCCCAACCCCCAGGTAAACGACGTCAACTTTGAGAACATGAGCAACGATGACGCCGTGCGGGTGCTGCGGGAGATCGTGTCCCAGACGGGGTGAGGGCTGGGATGCTGGTGCCGGGAGGGCGCCGTGCAGGGGCGTGGGGGCCACGGGGCTTTGGCGGTGACACGCCTGTCCCGCAGGCCCATCAGCCTCACGGTGGCCAAGTGCTGGGACCCGACTCCCCGGAGCTACTTCACCATTCCGAGGGGTGAGTGACCCCTGGGGCGGGGTGGGGGGTCGAGGTGCCCGGCCCAGCCTGACGGGCCTTTCTCCCCTTTGCTCTGCTCTGACCCCCGCTGCCTGCCCACCCCTCCGTCTTCTGTTGCCACGCGGCGGCTGCCCAGCCGACCCAGTGCGGCCCATCGACCCGGCCGCCTGGCTGTCCCACACGGCGGCGCTGACGGGAGCCCTGCCCCGCTACGGTACGAGCCCCTGCTCCAGCGCCATCACGCGCACCAGCTCCTCTTCACTAACCAGCTCGGTGCCTGGCGCTCCACGTAAGTGGCAGCTCGCGAGAGCCCTAGCAGCAAGCTGAGCCCCAGCGGCCCAGGGTCCGCCGGCCGTGGGCACTGGTGCTCCTGCGGCTGTTGCGGGGGCCTGGACACGTGTGCCGGCTGTCTCCAACGCCCCGCGTAGACGTGTGCACACAGACGACCGTGTGTGCTTCACGCAGCCCTGCTGCACTGCTCTGTCGGGAGCGGCAGGTGCACTTGGGCCCTGCCGGGTGCCTGGTGCACTGAGCCGGCTGGGGGTGGTTCACGTGGCCTCCGCTCCGCTTTCTTGTCGCTAACACTACTAACAGCCCCAGGCTCGCAGGGGAAGGGAGGGGAGCCCTGTCCTGTCCCGCTGGGCTCCGGTCAGGTGGGTGGGAGTGTCCTCAACCCTGTTTGGGCCCCAGGTCCTGATGTGTCTGTGGGGTAGGGGGAACGAAGGTCCAGCCTTCACACCCCCGTCCACTGCCCGATCCCGGGGTCCAGCCTGCAGTGGGTTTGGGCCCTCGCCACACAGCCCCCCGCCTGGGCCCCCGGCAGCAGGCTCTGCCTGAGCGGGGATGGGCCTGGAGTGTGCCGTGGCCTGTGCATCCTGACACCCCGGCTGTCAGCCCAGCCGCGGGGGCTGAGGAGGGGGCCGTGCCTTGCAGAGCTGGAGGAGGCCCCGCTGACCGTGAAGAGTGACATGGGCGCCGTCGTCCGGGTCATGCAGCTGCCGGATTCGGGACTGGAGATCCGCGACCGCATGTGGCTCAAGATCACCATTGCCAATGCCGTCATCGGTGAGCGGCCGTCTGCGGCCTGTGGGGGTGGGGTGGGGACCTGGATCCCCTCCTCATCAGGCAGGAGCGGCCCAGGGCTCCGTAGGTCTGACTCACGCGGTGTGGCCAGGGGCGGACGTGGTGGACTGGCTGTACACGCATGTGGAGGGCTTCAGGGAGCGGCGGGAGGCGCGGAAGTACGCCAGCAGCATGCTGAAGCGCGGCTTCCTGCGGCACACGGTCAACAAGATCACCTTTTCCGAGCAGTGCTACTACGTCTTCGGGGACCTGTGCAGCAGTGAGTGAGGGGTGCGGGGGGCCGGGGAGGGCCCGTCCACCCCGCTCTCACCCGCCCTCCCCCCACCAGATCTCGCGGCCCTGAACCTCAACAGCGGCTCCAGTGGAGCCTCGGACCAGGACACACTGGCCCCGCTGCCCCACCCGGCTGCGCCCTGGCCCCTGGGTCAGGGCTACCCCTACCAGTACCCGGGGCCCCCACCCTGCTTCCCACCTGCGTACCAGGACCCCGGCTTTAGCTATGGCAGCGGCAGCACCGGGAGTCAGCAGAGCGAAGGTGAGAGCCCCCCGCGGCCCCTGCCCCCCTCCCCCCCGGCTCCACCCTGCCCCTGCTGCTGCCGTGTGCTCCCGCTGTGTGCTTGGGCCCCGGGTGGGGAATGTGCAGGTGCCGGGGTGACCTGGGAGCCAGTGTGTGAGGGGGAGACAGAACCGTGTGACGCAGGGACAGGCTGGACCCCACTTCCCTTGGCTGAGGGGTGGGTGGGGAGGAGGAGTCTCAGGGAGCCTGGAGTCTCCAGGGTTGTGTGTGGGAAGGGTAGGGGCTGGGGCTCCAGGTGTGGCAGAGACGAGAGGCGGGAGACCGTGTGGCAAAGGACGTTTGAGAAGAGTGGGTGGGGTGGCTGGAGGTGTCAGGCAGGGTGACTGCAGGCCCCAGGACATGGGAGGATGGCCTCCAGCCCCTCCTGTGGCAGCTGCACACAGCCATGTGCCATGGCAGGGGTGTCTGGGGAGTCGGCGACCAGGGGTGTCCCCTGGGCACAAGGAGGCCACGTGCCTGCAGGGTCTGGGGAGAGGCGCAGGCTGCCGGCCCAGGCGACCCAGAGAAGGATGGGAGAGAGCGGAGAGGGGCCGGGAGGTGGTGGTGCCCCAGGAGCAGCTGTGTCGGGGTTTCTGTGGACCTGGACAGGCCCTCGCACCCACTCAAGCCCCCCCAGCCGCGGTCAGGCGCAGCCGGCGGCAGGCGCGGCGGCCAGGCGGGGCCTGGTGTGTGACTCGTGCTATTCCTTGCTTTGTGCTGAGCAAGCCTTAGGCTGAAGGACTAGCGGAGTGGACCCTCAGGGCCGGTAAGCCAGGGTCCCGCCCGCGTCCCTCTCGGCATGTCCCTGGTCGGCCTGCAGGCTCCCGCCACTTCCTGGGAGCCCAGGACGGGCTGAGTGGAGTTGGCCAGGGCCCTGGGGCCGGGTGGACAGTGGGCCTTGGGGCGGGGAGTCCAGGATGGCTGGTGGGAGCTCCGGGCACACGGGGCCCTGCTGGTGCCTCAGTTTCTCAGCTGTACGACCGGGCCCTCAGTTCAAGCATTGGGGTGAGGTATGGGGGTGCAGAGCTGGCCCCCAGAGTCCCCACCTGCTGCAGCTGCTCCTGCTTCCCGGGCGGTGTGGGCCCTGCCTGTATGTCTGCATGGCTGCCCGACCCCACCCCACTCAGGACCATCTGGTCCTGCCCCGGTCGCCTGGCAGTGGCTGCCTGTCCTGCAAGTGACCTGGCCTGGCACCGACCGCTGCCTCCTCCTCCCCTCCTCACCCCTAGGGAGCAAAAGCAGTGGGTCCACCCGGAGCAGCCGTCGCCCGGGCCGCGAGAAGGAGTGCCGGGCGGCTGGAGCCGGGGGCAGCGGCAGTGAATCGGACCACACGGCGCCAAGCGGGGTGGGCGGCAGCGGCTGGCGGGAGCGTCCGGCCAGCCAGCTCAGCCGCGGCAGCAGCCCGCGCAGTCAGGCCTCGGCCACCGCCCCAGGCCTTCCTCCGCTGCACCCCCTGACAAAGGCCTATGCAGTGGTGGGTGGGCCGCCGGGGGGGCCCCCTGTCCGGGAGCTGGCCGCTGTGCCCCCGGAGTTGACAGGTAGCCGGCAGTCCTTCCAGAAGGCCATGGGGAACCCCTGTGAGTTCTTCGTGGACATCATGTGACCGATGGCGGGGCTGGAGGTCGTGCTGCACTGGCGTGCGTGTGAGCGGCTTAGTGGTCTGGCCGCCGGGACAGGCTGTGGGCGCTGGGCTGAGGGCACCCGGACCCCTGCAGTCTACACCTGGCAGCCCACCTTCTTCTGGGGTACCCTGGCAGTGGAGCAGGTTGCGTCTATGCAGACTTGCACGGGGGAGACCCCGTCTCTGTCCTCAGCAGGTCTTATCTGGCCACTCAGCGTGAGCCTCAGGGACCCCCGGCCCCCGTCTGGAGCTGACCCACCAGGGTGAAGAAGACCCTCTTGGGCTCCATGCTGATGTCCCCCCTCCCGCAGAGCTGGGCTCCAGCCCAGCGCCCCCTGCTCACCGAGGTCACGGACCTGCCCATCTGGCCCCAGGCCCAGGGGGTGGAACTGGAGCCCCCAGGACCCTCTGGCTGCCTGCAGTAGGGATCTAATTTATTTATTTATTGCCTGGCTGGTGTGCTCTGGGGGAGGCGGCGGCCCTGCCCTACCCAGTGGGAGGTCTGCATGTCCTGGGCCAAGTGTGTGGACGGTTGGGCGGAGGCAGGGCAGGCTGTGCCGTCCCCCACTGTGTGTCAGCCAGGGCAGGAGGGGACAGGACCCCCAGGGTCAGGCACCGCTGTGCACAGCTGCTGCTGGGGTGGGGTCTCGGGGAGATGGGAGGTCAGCCGGCCCACCCTCAGCGTCCTTGTGACCGTGTGCCCGCATGCGCCACGCCTTCCTGGCGTTTCCGGCCCACGCCTGCGCTGTAGATATTGTATCAAAGTCCCAGCGTCTGCGTAGTTAACATAGCTGCTTCTGTGTAAATGCTGCTTCTGTATAAATGCTATTTTAAACACTAAAAAGCGTTTAATTTTATGGGTTTGGCGTGTGGCCTGTGTCTCTCCTCGGTGATGCTGCCGTAGACGGGGCATGGGGGTCGGTGCAGCCTCCCCCAAGGGCCCTGCCAAGAGCTGCCCCCAGGACCGACCCAAGCCCTGCTCGGGGCCTGGCCGGGTGCTGTCCTCTGCTCCTGCTGGTCCCACGCTCTGTCCCTGGTGCTGGCTGGCAGCGGGTCCTGGGTCCTGGCGGGCAGTTTTCTGTCCTTGGTGCTGGCTCCTGGCTCCAGGGGTCCTGGTGGCTGGTGCTGGCCGTGGTGCTGACCCCCCACCTCTGCCCGGGCTCTGTCCACGGTGCTGGTGGCAGGCACGGACCCCAGCCTGCCCACGAGGGCTGGGTCAGGGAGGGCAGGACACCCCCTCCTCCCTGGGTACACGCCTGTGCCCCCCCATTCCCGCGATGCTGGGGTGGGGTGCTGGGTGGGGGCCCCAGGTGGGCATGACCAGGTCAGTGGGGCCTGCTGTGGGGGCTCTCCTGCCCGCCTTGCTGACTCCGCGGTGCGGGCTCCTTCTGGAACAGTGGGGCTGAGCCCCCGGGCAGGCCTTGGTTGGGCCCAGCAGGTCGGGGCCAGAGCTGGGCTCTCTGGGCCCCAGGTGGTGGGGTCGCACGGGCCCCTCCTGTGTGCTGCAGGCCTGGCGGTCACCATGGGGTCAAGGTCAGCAGACAACTTGGGGTCAGAACCTGGAGCGGGAGGGTCTTAATGGAGAGCATTGGGGGTTGCTGGGTTGGGAGATCTCGAGGAAGCCACGGGGGTGGGGCCACTGGGTGGGGGCTCACTTGTTCTTGCTCCGAGTTCCTTCCTCACCCTGACCGCTGTCCCTGCCTGTGGCATCCCCGGGACCCCCTCCCAGGAAGAACTCGGGGGTGTTGAGCTCGGGCTGCCACAGCAGCAGGTAGCACTTGGGCAGGTGGCAGGCGGCCAGGATGCCCAGGGCGCAGAGGAGGAGGGCGCCCATCTGCACGGCTGGCTGGTAGGCCACCTGCACGTTGGCCAGGAGGGGCACGAAGGAGACCCAGATGATGAGGTAGGCCAGCATGGCGAAGGTGATGCCGCGGGCGTGGCTGTAGCGCCTGGGTCGGCTCTGCACCAGGAAGGTGCCCAGGAAGCAGAGGGAAGCCAGCGTGGCGTTGGTGGCGTGCACCAGGCCGAGGCTGACCCAGGAGTGCATGCGGCAGTGCACCAGCGCCTCTGTGGGCAGCACCTGCCAGTCTGTCACCACCTCTGGCGGGAAGGCTGTCAGGTACCAGGTGCACAGCGCCGCCTCTACCAGGACGGCCAGCAGCACCGCCAGCCAGGCCCAGGGTCCCTGCAGGCGGCCCCGCAGCCAGTCCGCCCAGCTGGGCGGCAGCTCCGACTCCACGAAGGTCTTGGCCGCCTGCAGGAACAGTGTGCTCAGGCAGCCGGTGAGCGGGAGGTGCGACAGCGGCTGCTGGGCCAGGCAGCTGGCGGGGCTCGGCCGGCCGGGGAACAGGAGGCTGCCGAGGCAGACCAGGCCCAGGCAGGCCAGGCCAAAGCAGGCCAGAAGCCCGCCCGAGGCCTGCACCAGCGGGCTGTCCAGGTGGTGGACAAACAGCCCCAGGGCGGCCAGCACCAGGCCCAGCACCAGGCCCAGCAGCAGGAGCAGCAGCAGCACGGCCGGTTCCCCCCACGCCAGGAACTTGGTCGTCCGGCGGAAGCAGCGTGTGCTCCGCTCCGGGGACCACTCATCCTGGTTGCACGGGGTGCAGGTGAGGTCATCTGCGGGAGGAGGAGAGAGGGGTGCTGGGGGGCCATCCTTGCCCCACCACGGGCTCTGGCCTTGGAGCCAGGACGCAGTGGGAGCCTCCCCTCAGTGTGCTCCCGCCTGCAGCCAGGCGGCGCTCACCTGCGCTGTGCTGGTAGCTGCCTGCCTTGCAGTCCACGCAGTCGTAGCAGCAGGAGTGGAAGCCCTTCACTCGGCGCACCTGGCCCTCTCGGCACTGCCGCGAGCACTGGGACACTGGCGTCTGGGCACGGGCCTCGGGGTCCAGCTCTGCCCAGGGCTGGGTGCACCCACCCATGGCCGGAGGGCCCCCCGCCCCCGGGCTGCACCAGGCCGGGGGCTGCGGTGTGGGAGGGACCCGCGTGCCCCGGCCCCCACTCACCTGGTTGTGGGCTGTGTGCCAGGAGATCTTCCCGTGCTGCAGCTGGAGGTGCTTGTGGAAGGTGCCCACAGTGAGGAGCGTGGGTGTTCGTTGCCCCCACACCCACAGCTTCAGGTCATGCTCCATGTCCACGTTCCCGTTGATGTCGAACTGCAGTGCCAGGCCGCGAACATGGAAGCTCATGTTGTACATGTTCTCCAGGAGCTGCGGGGGAGGCAGGGCTGAGTCGCAAGACGGATGGCCCTGCCCGGCAGTGGGGCACAGACTTGGCTTCCGCGTCCTCACCTCCCAGGGCTGCACGGGCTCCCGCGCGGGGCAGCCCGAGCTGTTGCACTGCAGGGTGTTGTGCAGGGCCTGGGCCACGCTGTACACGGCTGCGTAGGCGGCGAAGGCCCGGTGGTTCCTCAGCTCGGCGGACACGTTCTGCAGCGTGATATGGTCGCACTGTGGGCAGCGCGGCCCCACCACGTGCTCCTCCAGGTCTGGCTGCTCCATGCTCAGCGAGGCACAGAAGGCCGGGTCGGCGGCCAGGGCCAGGCAGGTCTGCACGTAGTTGGAGAACTCGGGCAGCGGGGTGCCTCGGTGCAGAAAGCCGAGCACGGTGCCCACCTGGGCCATGCCGGGCAGCGCCATGACCTGGTTTGAGGTCAGCCAGGCCTCGCTGGCCACCCACACCTTGGGAGAGAGCTTGTAGCGGATGCTGTAGGAGAAGAGGTTGTAGGCTGCGTGGACGGAGGCGAACAGCACCACCACCTGCACGTTGCTCTGGTTGACCTGGTGCAGCACGTCCTGCACCTTGCCCAGCTGCGGGCCGTCGGCGTGGGGCAGCGGCACCAGGCCCTCGTGTGCGATGCAGATGCCCTGCGCGTTGGCCAGGCTCGAGAAGATGCTCAGGCCCTGCCGGCCGTACTCGTCGTCGCTGCCCAGCGCGGCCACCCAGTTCCAGCCGAACTCCTGCAGCAGCTCCACCATGGCCGTCAGCTGCACGCGGTCGCTGGGCACCGTGCGGAAGAAGGAGGGGAAGGTCTCCCGGGTGCTGAGCCGGTCCATGCTGGCGCCGTAGCTGACCTGCAGGGGCCGAGAGGCAGCTCCTGACGTGAGGGGCTCCTACGGCGGGGCTAGGGTTGGGGGTGGGTGACGGGGCCCACCTGGGGCATGAGGAAGAAGCTGAAGAACTTGCCCGTGACCAGGGCGAGCTCCGAGGAGTGGGGACCGATGACAGCCAGCACGCGAGGCCGGTAGCGTGTGTAGTCGCAGTAGGCGGCGATGTCGCGGCTGCCGATCTCGGCCAGGAACATGAGGCTGGGCTTCATGGCCACCACGGGCTCTGAGCACGTGTCAAAGAGGTCGTAGCCCAGGCGCAGCCCCGGCAGCAGGGTGGACTCGTTGTTGATCTCCTCCACGGCCATCTTCACGGTCAGCGCCCAGAGCAGGCCGGGGGCTGAGAACCTGAGGCCACAGGGAGCTGCAGACGGCCTGAAGACCCCGCCCGCCGCCCTGCACCCCCACCCAGGCTGCTCCCGCCGCCCACCTGGTGCACACAGGGCTGCTGGGCTGCATCCTGCCACGGAGGCTGGCCTCCTCGGCCGTGCCCAGGGGGAAGAGCCCGCCCAGCATGTAGTCCCCTGACATCTTGAGCTGCTGTGACAGGCACAGTGGGGCCCCCGTCCCAGGACTCAAGAGAGCCGCGAGGCTGAGGCCCAGGACAGCAAGGCTTGGCATGGTGGGTGGTGGCTCCCAGCAGGGACATTGAGTGGGGGTACCAAGCGGGAGTCCCAGATATAGTGAGCCCAGAGGGAGGGGACAGAGGATTTGTTTAGCAAAACACTTGCCATCCTCACCTGCCAAGCCCCCGGGGGCCCTGGCGATGTCCTGGCTTTCCCAAGCCTGGAAGGTCTGTGCACGTCACACTCCTCCCGACACCACCACCGGGTTCTCCGGCCGACGGCACCCGCAGGCAGTCTCTGAGCAGCTGCTGGCCGTGGCCTTGTCACGTGCCTGTGCCCGAGCCCCTCGGCTCACCCCTTCTGAGCCGCCCAGCAGGCTGGAGAGGAGGGGCCGGGACACCCAGGGCCCTGGGGGCTTGCTGGTGCAGGAGGGGTGCAGAGGTGCCAGTGCTGGGTGGGGGCTTCTCATGGGCACAGAAACCCCTCTCTCCAGCACCAGGAAGTTTCTGGCCTCCAACTCAAGGCTGTGCTGTCAGCAGTTAGGGGGCTGCAGAGGTGGCCCCTCCAGGCCTGCAGACCAGCCAGGAGGCCAGCGACAGCCGACTGGCTGCCCAGCCTCCACCCTGCAGCTGGGTGGGGCCCTGGCCCTCCCCGCCTGCCTGGGAACAGTGTTCCTGAGGGCCTCGGCCACTCCTCTGCCTGGAAGCTGTGGTAGCTATGGCAGGTGCTACACTGCTGACCCCCAGCTGGGGCACTCCAGACACGGCGGGCGGGCAGGTGCCTCCCTCTGAGGACAGCTCGCAGCTGGGCCTGGAGGGGCCCATGCAAAGGAGGGAGGAAGTGCTGTAACCAAATGAGCCAGTGCACCAGGCCTGTGCCTGTGGTGGGGGGTGGCCCCAGGGTGGGGCCCGTCTCCCCTTTGCCTGGGTCTTGGGGAGCCCTCGCTGACAACTTAGGCCCCATGCTGACAGGAGCTGGGCGAGGCTGTCGACTTTTGCTGGGGTTGGGTCGGGGCCTGGCAGGCGTCCACCAGGAGGCCGAACCTGGGCTTTGCTCTTCCCTACTGCCCTGCAAGGGTGGGCCCGTGAGACAGGCACACGCACGTGCATACCCCTTGCTCTCTGGCCCGAGTGGACCCGAGGCTGTCCTCCCAGGCCAGTTCCTCAGTCACTGGCCTTTGCCAGCACCACACGGGGCCCGGGGCCCTGCCATGTGCACGTGGACCTGGCAGACTGAGGCTGGGGTGTCCGTGAGGACCCTCCCCACTTGCATCCTTTCTGTTCGGGCTACTGTGGGGCTCAGAGCAATGCCCACCCCCCACTCCGCTGGCAGGCCTGAGACCCTGTCCCCAACCCAGCCCCCTGGGGGTTGGCGAGTCTCCGTGTCTGGCTTCTTACCTGTGAAATGGGCTTGATGACACGGACCTCACAGTGTGGGGGGCAGACCAAAGCCCCCCAGGAACAGCCCTCCCCCAATGTTGGCTGACCCTGCCCCTCCAGGGGGTTGGAGCACACCCACCTCAGCTGTGTCCTGGGGGTCAGGCCCCTCCCTGCCCTAACAGGGTACCCCTGTGTCCCTCCCCCGGGTAATCAGGAGCCTTGTGTAACCCAGTATCCCCATCCTGGAATGCTGTGTGATTTATTCATGTTGGAAAACAAACCAAGAACCCCCAACGAGCCTGTGCGTCTGCTGCACTGTGGTGGTCTGGCAGCTGCCACCTAGGCAACAGGGTCCTGTCCCTCCTGTTCCGTAACCCCCGGGTCTCTGGGGCACTGTGGGGACAGGACAGCAAGGGGTGGGAGTGAAGGAACAGAGCATCCTCCTGGGCACTGGGGGCAGAGTCCCAGCTCCCCCAGTGGGAGGCAGTCCGTGTCCCGCGGGAGCCGCCGCCCTGAGGGCTGCATGCTGAGGGCAGGGTGGGCCTTCCCGAGACTTTTGGGGGAAGCCGAGTTCGGGGCTTCAGCTCCCACTGTCACTGCCCCTGGCCCACCCAGCACAGTGTGAGGCCAACCAGGCAGCGAGGGGCAGGGAGAGCTCGAGTGCCCAGACCCTGTCCAAGGACTCTCCCCCTCCCGGGGGACAGCCACCCACCTGGGCACAGACACTGCGTCCTGGGCCTGAGCTTGGCACGGGAAGGACACGAGCTGGCTGGTGGGGAGGACGAACCCACTGCACCCCAGGGACCTGTGACTTCACCCCACTTCCCAGAGTCTGCTCTGGGCGGGTGGGGCCACCTGTCACGCTCTGCATGCACCGATCTGCCCCCTTCTCCACTGTCTGCGCCTCAGCGAGGCCTGACTGAACACAGGAGGCTGGAGGTGAGGCTGTGGCAGATGGGCCTCCTCCCGGCCTGGCCACAGCCTGTGACTCCCCACATGCTCAGCTTGCAGGGGCAACGGCAGGTCTCCCGTTTTCAAGGCACCCAGAAAGCGCTGTCACAGGATTAACGGGCCCTGGCTGCCCCAGCCCAGCTCTGCAGCAGCGGATGCCCACCCGGCCGGGGCCCCCAGCCGCTAGGGCAGGTCCAGCAGGGAGTGCTCGGCATAGAGCTTCTGGGAGATGTCGTAGACGCGCTCGATGAAGGGCAGGGCCTCCCCCAGCATCTCCACTGCCTGCTCGGGGGTCCCCACGTTCATGGCCTCAAGGAAGACCTTGCGTGTGGGCAGAGTGCAGAAGGCCACAGTGACAGCCCGGCGCACGATCCAGGGGTGGTAGGCAGCCAGCGAGGCGTTGTAGGCGTCGGTGCAGAGCGTGGAGGTGCGCGCGTCCTCAGGGCTGGTGCGCAGGCCTTCGAGGAACAGCTGCAGCCAGTACAGGGCACGGTGCAGGCGCAGCACGGTCCGGCAGCCTGAGTCGGGGTGGTGGGAGCGGTGCTCCAGGTCCACCAGCTGGTGGCCCACCTCATAGGCCACCATGGACTGCAGGTTGCTGTAGTGCTCGCCCTGGGGGCCGCTCCTCAGATGCTCCATGATCTGCAGCTTTGAGACCACGTCCTTGGAGATGAAGGAGAAGATGGTGCCCAGGCTGCTCAGAAACCTGCCCGAGGGAAGCAGGAGCTCGAGTCCCCACCCAGGCCCTGAGCTGCAGGGCCAGGGAGGCCGGGTGGGAACACCTGGGGTGGGTGGGCGCCTGGCCCTCATGGTGCCAGGTGGGATGGGACTTTGGCTGGGACAGTCCCGGTTCAGGCCTGTCCCTCTGCAGAGAAGCCATCCCGGACACACACCTGACCAGCCCCTTCCAGCTGGTGATGTAGTGGTCCAAGAGGACCTCTTCCTTCTCGTTGAGACACTGCTTGAAACTGACCAGGACGACCTTCAGGTTGAAACCTGTCTCTGGATTATCCATTTTTTGATACAAGCTGCAACACACACAGCAGGGCTGGTCGGTTGTCTCACTGTGAGTCGGCTCCCTCCGCAGCTCATGTTTTCAGTGTAGGGGGAACAGTTGGAAAGAAGTAGCCAGGATCCTGTCAAAGCCCACTGAAACCCCCCCAACTGGAGACACACCACCCGCCCTGCCCCTTGTCCGGGTCACACACCCAGACCTTGGCACAGCCCCACCTCGTCAGGGTGACATTCTAGTGGGGACGGTGTGTCGGACAATAACAAAGACGGGAAGTCCTGGGCTAGCAGATGAGGAGATAAATACTGTGGAAAATGAAAATGGGGATGTTGGCCAGGCAGGCTGCCCCCCACCCCCAGCCCACTGCTACTCCCCAACCCAGGGCAGAGGCTGTGGGGCTCACTGGGTGGATGGACAGGCAGATGGAAGAACACCAATCTTTTCACTCCTGATGCTGAAACTGTACGCATCCCGCACAGGAGAGTGGCTGGGCCAAGGTCTTACCGCATGCAGAAGATGGCCACAGGCCCTCCCTGCAACCCTAAGGAACCTTCGGGAAGTGGCCCAGGCCCTGCTCTGGACTCTGCTTTCATTCATAGTCACTCCACAAACATCTAAGCACCCCTGTCTGACGTCTGTGGCCGGCACTGTGGCAGCTCTGATGGGTCTCAGGCACTCAGCTGCATCTCACCTTGCCTAGGAGCTCTCACCCCGCTGGGCCTGGGGGTTCCCGTGCCCTGGGTGCTGGGAGCTCTGCCCTGGTCTCCTGGCCTGCAGGCCCCCAGCATGGGGCAGGGGGAGCCCCACCTATGGCGAGAACCCCGGCCAGGAGCAGGACACCTGGGTCCCTGTGTGGGTTCTGCCTCCCGCCCAGTGGGCAGGTTGCTCACTGTCCTAAGCCTCAGTCCTTCATCTCTGGGGAAAATGGGCTGCATGCCCTGCCCTGCAGGCCCAGTGGGTGCTGCGGTCCTGCAGGCCCCACAGGTTGGGCTGCATGCTTGGCACTGGGCTGAGGCCTCAGGGATGAGCTCACCTGTCTTCAGGTGCAGGGACGGCGGTGCCTGGGCCTCAGGAAGATGGCGTCTGGAGACTTCTGGCACGCCCCTGCCCTCTCTCAGGGCTGTGTTGTGTTCACTGAGCAGGTGGCCTTCGAGGTTCCCAGGCTTCCTTCTTGGTCGTCAGATATCCTGCAAGCCTTCCTGCTCAGAACCTGAACCAGCAGCCAACAGGGAGCTGCCGCGAGCCTCTCAGAGCTGCCTGCTGGGGACCACAGGAAGGGCAGTGGCTGCAGAGCCGGGGCGGGCAAGCCGCCAGCTGCAGGAAGGTGACGCAGGGGCCCGCAGCCGTGCGCACAGGCAGCCCGCCGCCCCAGGAACAGCTCTGCCAGTCTCACCCGGGAGGGGCTCCGATGGCACCGCCTGGCGGGTCCCTGCCCCGGCCGAGGGGCCAGTGTGGGGGCGCCCTAAGCCGCCGCCGGCCGCCCTGAAGCCCGTCCTCGGCCGCCCACCCGCTGCGGCCCTCTACGAGGACGCCCCTTCCCGTGCCCGGGGTCCCATCAGCTGGGTCCCGGGACCCGCGCCCGGTCCCCCGGCGACCGCCAGACCCCGCGGGTTCGGTTGGGCCGGCGTCGCCTCGGTGCTGCAGCTGCTTCGCACCGCCACCACCCGCAGCCCGGCTCCGCCCCGCGCCCCGATTGGTGGGCGGTCGCCCAATCAGGAGGCCCGACGGGCCAGGCCGCATTTCCGGAGAGCGGACCGGAAGCCTGCGCAGTTACGCCTGCGCAGTTACGCCTGCGCAGTGCATCACCGCTTCTCAGTCTTCCGCGCGGCCGGTGATCGCGGGGTCGCGGGGTCGCGGGGTCCCGGGGTCCCGGGGTCCCGGGGTCCCGGTGCGCGGGCGGGTGGTCCTCCAGCTCTCCCTGCGGAGCGCGCGCGAGCACCAGAGTGCGGAGGAGGCGCGCTGAGGCCGCCCGCGCCGCGACCATGCCGGAGATCAGAGTCACTCCCCTGGGTGAGTGGGCGCCGCCCGAGGGCTGCGGGGCTGGGGTCCGGGCGCGCCCTTCCCCTCGCGCCCCGGGGCTGGGCCTTGCTCGGGGCTAGGGACGCTTCCCAGGCCCCCGGCTGTGGTCGGAGGCCCCGAGCGGACAGCGAGCTCTCCGCCCGGCTGGGCGCCTCCACGCGCGCTCCGGCCCCCACGGCGCGGTCCCGCCGCGGCCTCGTTGGAGGGGGGAGCTCCGGCTCCGTCGTGCTTGGGGAGGCTGTGAGGCGCCGAGGCCGGGGCGAGCAGGCCGTCCTGGCTTGGGTCTGCGGCGAGGGATCGAGCCGTGCGCCTTCTCACCTCTCCTCCCTGTCAGGCCCTTGTGCAAGAACCACTGCAGAGTGGTCAGGGAGAGAAGGGCTTAGGGGTTGCATGCTGTGTGATGTCAAGGCTCAGTCTCTGCACCCCAGGTTTCCTAGCAGTGAAGTGAGAGTCAGATCCCCGAGTGCGGGACGCCTGGTATCACGTGGGTGCTGCGCAGATGCTGCCTCTGCACGTTTCCTGGCAGTGGTGTGGGAGTCCAGCCACAGGGCCTCGGTCCCCACTGGGTGCTTTCATCAGTGTGTTTACCTCCTTCTGCACGTGGACTGCTGCCTTGCCTCTCCCTGTTCCTCCACCACCACCATCTGGTGCTTGCGCCTGGCTTACCTGCGATCAGCTCTCAATTGCCCTTGTTTTACCTGATACCTATGATGTTAAAAAAGTAGCTTTGTTTTTTGCAAAAAATAAATGCACGTTTCTGAGCATTCTGACAGGGTAGAACAGTGTGAAGGAGGAAAGAGTGACTCAAAATCCAGGGTCCCAGGAACAACTGGGCATATCATTTTGTGGCCAGCCCTCTGGATGTCTCTGGGCTTTCTCTGTGCGTGTGCTCCATGTGCTGTCCCGGAGCCTACTTCCTTCAATGGGCAAGGGTGTCAGGAGCATCTTCTGTGTAGACATGTCTGTCCCCGTGAGCCCACCCAGCCCCTGGCCTGGACATGGAGCTGTTAACAGCCACAGTGAACGCGCCCACCTGCCAGGTCGGACTGCACATCCCCCGCTGTCATGGGCCCTGTGGTCCCCCATGGCCTTTTGCAACTGTCGGCACCGCCCCGCCTCCTCACCCAGGCCACCGTGGCCCTCTGCTCTCCTCTGTCCCGGGCTGCTCTCCAGGGGCCTCTGCGGGCTCTTCCTCCTGGTCTGCTCCTTTCCTGTCCGGCTCCTTTGCTGTCTGCCCTGTGCACTCTCCCTCAACAGTCCTGTCTTTCTTATGGCTTTAGTTACCCCAGATCTGCACCTGGGGGTACCCCCAAGGTCACCTCAGTGACAGCGTCATCGAAGCAGAGCTCTGCTTCACCGTTTCCCTTTACCAGGCACAGCGTCGGGTCAGGTACTGGGGTCCTTGGGGTCATTCCCACCACAGGGTCCTCACACGGCTGTCCTCCCCCCTGGCTGCCCCTCGCTCCCCTGCTCAGCCATTGTCTTCTCAGGGAGGACTTTCCTGTCGTGGTTCCAGAGGTTTCCAGGCACCCTTGTCCTCTTCCCTTCCTTCCTTTTCTCTGTCACAGTCGTCTCCGGTGGATGCACTTGGCGTGCGTCCTTTTACTTGTCTCCCTGCCTTACGACATCGTGAGTTCTGTGGGACAGGGATGTCTCCTGCTTTGTTTTCTCCTGAGTTTTGTCCCCTCCCCCAGTGCTAGGCTTTGTCCCCACTATCCATGGATTGTTGTGGGTCCTGTGGGAGGCAGGACTACCAGTGCTCAGGAATGGGGCTTTGGAGTCCACTCTTAGTGGCGTGTGCCTCCAGGTGTCTCTGTGACCTCAGGTCCTCCCCCGGAAAGAGTGGTGGCCCTTCCTCCCTGCAGATGTCTGGAGGGCTTCTGAGCCTGGGGTGGCTTTGGGGCTAAGGGTACAGAGGGAGTGAGACCCTGTCTTCAGGGAGCTCACACGATAGTGGGGGCAGGAACCGGCCCATCAGAGAACCTGAGACCCCAACCAGTGGCTGGGCTGCGGCCTGGTCCCTCTGATGTGTGTGGTGCTAATAATGTTGGATGCTTCAGGCAGCTACCAGAGCACTCAAGATAGAAACCGGGTTATTTGCTGTTCTCAGACCCCTGCCCAGGCTTAGGCCATGCAGAGGCGTGTTCCTTTTCTTGTGGGCCCCCAGGTCCCAGAGGAGGTGACAGATGGCCACCTGAGCGGGAGCTAGGTATGCACCATGTGGCCAGGGTCTCCGCTGGAGCAGCTGGGCAGGGCTGCCTGGTTGTCAGGAGTGTGGAAGGGACTAGATTAGGGTCTGAGTTGGGGGATGTGGCAAGATTCACAGTGGTGCAGGGTCTGTGTTGCCCGCATGCCCAGGGTGGGGTGTCACGCCTCTCAGCCCACACGGCTGCCACACAGCAGCCTCGGTCCAGCTTCTTCAACACACTGAGGGCCCTGTTAGAGCTTGGAAGGCAGCAGGGTGGGGCCGAGGATCACTTGTAGCAGTGGGGAGGGAGAAGGGGACCTGGCAGTGCCTCTCACCAGCCCTCCCCCTCGAGCAGGGGCCGGCCAGGATGTGGGCCGAAGCTGCATCCTGGTCTCCATTGCGGGCAAGAACGTCATGCTGGACTGCGGCATGCACATGGGCTTCAGTGACGACGTGAGTCCTCCGGATGGGCGGCCCGGAGGGCAGGGAGGGCCAGCCACCCCGCCTGCTCCTTGTAGCCACCTGCAATTGGACTCTGGGCCTTGGAGCTGGACAGACAGGGCGAGTGGGCAGTGGTGGTCTGCCTGGACAGCTGCAGCCCATGTTGGGGGGCATCCCACTCCTGGGTGGCCTCCTGACCATCACTTGACATGTGGGGCCAGGCTGAGGTGAGCCCTGGCAAGGGGTCCGTCTGTACTGGAGTTGGGCCCTGGTGCCTACAGGACCCTACAGGCCAGCTCGGCGAGACCCGGGGTTCGGCTTCCCGCTCAGGTCTGCTAGTGAGGTTGCGGGTGATGGAGGCTGTGAGCAGCCAGGGGTCCTGGTGCTGCCTGCCAGGGTGGGGTTCCCAGCCTGGCCTCGAGTCTGTGCCCTGACCCCCTCTCTGGGGCTGCTCCCTGGGCACCCTCCACAGCTGCCTGGAGATGGGGCAGCGGCTGCATTCTGACTCTTCCCTGGCTCCCCCCGCAGAGGCGTTTCCCCGACTTTTCCTACATCACCCAGAGCGGCCGGCTGACTGACTTCCTGGATTGCGTGATCATCAGGTGAGCACTGGCAGGCCTTGGCCTCCATGCCTGCAGAGGCCACAGGCTGTGAGGTGTCGCCCAGCGGGTCACGTGGTTCTGTCCCTGGGCTGTCTGGGGGGGGGCTCACCCCTTGGGGTGGCAGTCAGCCCAGTGGAGCCAGGGTCGCTGTGGCGCACGTGCCATTGGCCATGCCCCTGAGCGTTGTGGACGAGAGCCTGGCGGGTGCCCAGGAAGATGGGGCTGAGAGGGCCCCTGTGCAGAGATGGTGCATTTTACCCGCGGAGCCAGGGCTGTTCCTCAGGCCCCCCTCACTCAGCCTCAACGGCGTTCGGCAGAGGGGCACTGAGCCCTCCCACCAGTCCTTGGTCCCCACTGGGCTTCCAGGCCCTGTAATCTGCCCCCTCCTGGTCACACACTGGTCTCTGCCTGTTCCGTCTGGCCCTCCAGGCTCCATCCTCTCCCTGCCTTTGCTGTCTCAGGAGCCATAGGCCCCGTGAGCCGGCACCTCGAGACCCGCGAGTCCCAGGAGGTCGTCGCAACCATGTCAGAGACAGTGGTCTCTTACCCTCACGCTGTTCCCCTTGCTGCTGTACCTTCTTCATGAACACATCCCCGTCGTTAACACGTGTAGCGACTGGTCTGCTCATTGCTTTGCTACATGTTGAGACTAAATTTCAGGAAGACAGTAGCCTTCGTGTTTTGCCCCTTCCTGACTCTTCAGTGCGCGGGAGGGTGTTGGTGCCACAGTGGGCACCCGCTGAATGGATGAGTGGGACGACCCCCAAGCCTAGTGCTGGCGGGGCGTGGCTGGGGAAGGGTGGTCCCAGGCTGACCTGTGCCGCATCCTCCAGCCACTTCCACCTGGACCACTGCGGGGCGCTGCCCTACTTCAGCGAGATGGTGGGCTACGACGGGCCCATCTACATGACGCACCCCACCCAGGCCATCTGCCCCATCCTGCTGGAGGACTACCGCAAGATCGCCGTGGACAAGAAGGGCGAGGCCAACTTCTTCACCTCCCAGATGATCAAGGACTGCATGAAGAAGGTGGTGGCTGTCCACCTCCACCAGACGGTCCAGGTCCGGGTCCCCAGGCTCCCAACTGGCACCCCCCAAACAGCCCCCGCAGCCTGCTCTGCAGTCTGGAAGGCTGGGGCCTCAGGCTTAGCCTCCCCATCTCTCTCTTGTGTCCAGCACTGTGAGGACACCAGGAGGCAACAGTGGGCAAGCACACAGGTCCCGGCCCAGATGTGGCATTTAGCCTGGGGGGTGTACATGGTTACATGGTACGTGTGTGTGCGTGCGTGCGTGTTTGTATGTACGTGTACACGCAGGCTTCTGTGCCTGAGTGGCACTGAGGAGGCCAGAGGAGAGCCGACTGGTTCCCCTGGAAGGACGCAGTGCTCTGGGACATTCAGTGCCATCAGCGGGGAGCAGAGTCCGGCTGGCAAGACAGGCAAGCCCTTAAGGGTGACCAGTGCCAGGTGTGGTGACTTGTGCCTGGGCTGGGAGGGAGTGAAGAATATTAAGCAGGCAAGTGACAAATCAGGTTCAGTAAAAGTTTCTCACAGAGACTGTGGATTTGCTTATTTTCATTGGAGTCTGTGGGTTTTGCATTATCTATTTTGAAACCGTGTTATTAGGTGCCTATACATTTTGGGTCATTTATTCTTCTAATTTAACCTTTTATCACAACAAAGTTTTAGTTTTTTGTTGTTTTATGTTTTCTTTGGAGACAGTCTTGCTCTGTCGCCCAGGCTAGAGTACAGTGGCATCATCATAGCTCACAGCAACCTCAAACTCCTGGGCTCAAGCGATCCTCCTGCTTCAGCCTCCCGAGTAGCTGAGACTATAAGAGTATACCACCACACCCGGCTAATTTTTTCTATTTTTAGTTGTTTGGCTAATTTTTTTTTCCTATTTTTGGTAGAGATGGGGGTCTTGCTCTTGCTCAGGCTGGTCTTGAACTCCTGGGCTCAAGCAATCCTCCTGCCTCGGCCTCCCAGAGTACTAGGATTACAGGCGTGAGCCACCACACCTGGCCATGAAGTTTTATATTTAATAATGCTTTTTATCTTAAAGTCTACTTTTCTGATAACATAGTTACACCAACACCCACCCACCTTTTTTCTTAGTGTTTTCATGGTATATCTTTTCCCATTTTTTTACCTTCAGCCTTGCTGTATCGTATTTTAAATATGGTGTTTTAAGTAGCATGGAGTGTGTGTGTGTTTGCTGCAGCATGCTAGCTGTGTCTGGGTGGGCCGTTCAGACTCTGGTAAGACGGCTCTGGGTGTAGCTGACATTCTTACTGTTGGCTGCCTGTTCTGTTGTTGTTTTTACTTTCCCTTATTGCCTTTTTTGGATTTTTTTTTTAATTTCATTTTTCCCTTTATTGGCTCAGCAATTACATATTCTTTCACAGTGCTTTTAGTGGTAGAGATTACAAAATGCATCCTTGACAACAAAAATCTAAGTTACTTGGAACTTTTGCCTTTATCCTGGACAATGCAAGAATCTTAGAACACTTTAAATCCGTTTACCTTCTCCTGGTGTACTAGCTCTTGTTTCCATGTGTTTTAACTCTCAGCATATTTTAAACACAGCAAGACATGCTTTTTGTTTTTTTTTTGAGACAGAGTCTCGCTCTGTTGCTCGGGCTAGAGTGCCATCCGTGGTGTCAGCCTAGCTCACAGCAACCTCAAACTCCTGGGCTCAAGCGGTCCTCCTGCCTTAGCCTCCCGAGTAGCTGGGACTGCAGGCATGCGCCACCATGCCCGCCTAATTTTTTCTATATATTTTTAGCTGTCCAATTATGTTTTTTTGTTTTTTTTTTTTGAGACAGAGTCTCACTCTTTTTGCCTGGGCTAGAGTGCCGTGGTGTCAGCCTAGCTCACAGCATCCTCAAACTCCTGGGCTCAAGCAATCCTTCTGCCTCAGCCTCCCGAGTAGCTGGGACTACAGGCATACACCACCATGCCCGCCTAATTTTTTCTATATATTTTTAGCTGTCCAATTAATTTCTTTCTATCTCTTGCTCAGGCTGGTCTTGAACTCCTGAGCTCAATCTGCCCGCCTCAGCCTCCCAGAGTGCTAGGATTACAGGCGTGAGCCACCACGCTTGGCCAAGACATGATTTTTTAAATTATCTTCAGGCTATGTGTATAGAGACATCATTTCTAATGCTTTGTAAAGTTAACATTTATTTAGTTTCATCTATATGTTTACCCTTTGGATTGCACCTCTCTACTTCTGACATTTTCCACCTTTTACTGGGGATAATCTATCTTCTGCCTAGAGAACACTAGGATGGATCTGCTGGTGGTGCATTCTTTTATATTTGTTTGCAACTGGATTATTTTACCTCATTCTGGAGGGACTTTTTTGTGTGTGTGCGTAGAAATGGTCTCCATATACTGCCCAGGATGGGCTGGCCTCAACCGATCCTCCTGCCTTGGCCTCCCAAAGCACTGGGATTATAGGTGTGAGCCACCACGCCTGGCTGACTTTTTAAAAATTAGGTACAGTATTCAAGGTTGGTGTTTTTTTTTTTTTTTTTCAAGGCAAGCATGAAAATGAGGTTTATTGAGAGAAAGATAGGATTACAAGGCTAGCAAGATATAGGTTTACAGAGCATGGTACACACGCTGCAGATGGTGACTAGACCCATTTTCGCAGCAAAGGGAGAGCAACAGGAAGGGCACAAAAAGGGGTTGACAGTTATTTTGTATTTTGTATCGTTCCGTCTGCTGTTTTGAAGAGAAACCGTTTTGCATGGGCTACTTACCTGATTATGTCCTTTTCCTTGGTTCTGGTGGTTGTGCTGCGCTGGGCCTGTGTGCTGTGCTCTTATTCAGCCTATTCACAGTTTGAGGCCTCCTGGGTCTGTGGCTTGATGTCTTCCATCAGGTTCCTTCCAATGTGGCTTCTATCCCATTCGTGCTCGCCTCTCCTCCTGGGCACCAATGTCTGCATGTCAGACCTGCTCACTCCAGACCTCTGCCATCCTTCCTTTCCATGCTTCATGCTAGGTATATGTTTCAGTGCACTAATTCTCTTTTTGGTTATATGTGATCTGTTGTTCAATTCATCCCTTGAGTTCTTATAGTTCCTGGTTTTGGCCTTTCTGCTTTTTTAAAAAAATAGTTTATAGTTTCTCACCAGCATTTTTTTTGTTCTGTTTTTGAGACAGAGTTTTTGCTCTGTCACCTGGGCTAGAATGCTGTGGCATCAGCCTAGCTCACAGCAACCTCGAACTCCTGGGCTCAAGCGATCCTCCTGCCTCAGCCTCCCGAGTAGCTGGGACTACAGGCGTGAGCCACCGCGCCTGGTGTAATCCTGTTTGTCATCTCGATGAATGTATTACCACAGTCTTTTAAAGTCCATGTCTGGAAACTTCACTTTCAGGAGTCCTTAAATGTTTAGTATATTGTTTCTCTTGTTTCTCATCTCTGTTGGTCTCATCTCATGTCTGGTTTCTTTGGATTGAGAACCGGATGTTCTACGTGACAAGAGGAAAGGAAAGGCTAAGACCGATGCCCTCTCCTCAGGTGGACGACGAGCTGGAAATCAAGGCCTACTATGCGGGTCACGTGCTGGGGGCGGCCATGTTCCAGATCAAAGTGGGCTCAGAGTCGGTGGTCTACACGGTCAGTGGAAGGACTTGGGAGGGGCTGCCCAGGGCTCGGGAGGCACCCTCCTCATTGCCACCTCTTTCCCCAGGGTGACTATAACATGACGCCAGACCGACATTTGGGGTGAGCAGGCTGGTGTGTGTGTTTCATCCTGTGGGGTCCTGCTGGAGCTTGGTGACCTCAAGGGTATGGTGGTGTGGTGTTCCCCCCAGTCCTCCTGTGTGGTGTGGAGAGTCCCTTCCTGCTGAGCCCAGACACATGAAGGCACAGGGTCCAGGTTGGGCCTCTGTTCCTCCTCCTGTCTCCTGAGTGTGCTGCCCGTGGCCTCTGACCATGTGGGTGCAGAGAAGGCTGCCAGCCAGGGTGGCCCAAGAAGGTGGCTCTAAACCGGCTGGGTCTGGTGCGTCATGCCCAAGCCTGCAGCTGTGGGCCAGTCCGCCACAGGCCACGCCCTCCCGTGTTCCAGAGCTGCCTGGATCGATAAGTGCCGCCCCAACCTGCTCATCACGGAGTCCACGTACGCCACGACCATCCGAGACTCCAAGCGCTGCCGGGAGCGAGACTTTCTGAAGAAAGTCCACGAGACTGTGGAACGTGGTGGGAAGGTAGCAGGCCAGAGGCAGGGCTCTGGGATGTGGGCCCACCCTGTACAGGTCCTGGCAGGCTTGGCTGCCCTTGGCATGTGCTCGGGGTCTCAGGGTAGGGTTGCTGTGTTTTCTGGGCATGGAGGAAGGTTTTCAGCATTGAAGAGAAAAACTCTGGAAGACCCTGCACTGGGGATCTCGTTTGTCCCTCATGTCCCAGATCTTGATGAAGGGCCAGCACGAGCCTCCACTGTGGTCCTTTCTGCCCCAGACTGTGCCTGGGACGGGAGTGGTGGCAGAATGGGAGGGCTGGGGTCCACGTGGGGCCTCTGTCTCTCAGGGCTGCCTGGCCATGCCCTCTCAGTGGCTGCTACCTGCTGGCTCCATGGGGAGCACAGCTGGGGCCCCCGCCTGAGCTAGCCCCCCCTGCCCTGCAGGTGCTGATCCCTGTATTTGCACTGGGCCGAGCACAGGAACTCTGCATCCTGCTGGAGACCTTCTGGTAGGTGCAGCCAGGGGGCTCTTCTAGGAGCCCTGCCCGGGGCTGGGAGGCGGGCAGCCTGTGCGTGGGACAGCTGGCTATTCACACACAGCCCAGCAGGGCACCAGCTCAGACTAGTCGAGGTGGTGTCAGCAACCACTGGGTACAGCGGACACCCTGGCCATTGGCATCTCAGCCCTGCTCACTGTTGTTTTTGAGGGAGAGGCACCCACGTCTCTGACCGTGTGCCGGGAGACCCATGATGTCACGTGGGCAGTGCTGTCTGCTTGCTCTTGTCAGGGTCTTTGGCTGCACACCGAGCCCTCCGTCAGTCCCAGCGTTTTATAGGAGGATGTAGGCTGAGGGCACTGGCTTCTGTGGTCGGAGGGGTGGGAGACAGCAGGGGGTTCAGGCCTTCCAGTAGACTCGCACCAGCCCACGCTGGAGCTGCGCGAATGAGGGGGTGTGGGGGCAATGAGGCCCGGTCCTCCAGCAGGGTCCTCCCATGGCCACTGCATTAACCAGGCCGGCGGGTCCCCAGGGAGCGCATGAACCTGAAGGTCCCCATCTACTTCTCCACGGGGCTGACAGAGAAGGCCAACCACTACTACAAGCTCTTCATCACCTGGACCAACCAGAAGATCCGCAAGACCTTCGTCCAGAGGAACATGTTTGAGTTTAAGCACATCAAGGCCTTTGACCGGGCATTTGCGGACAACCCGGGTCCGATGGTGAGGCCCCGCGGTGGCCAGTGCTGTCCATGGGCACCCTCTCCTTCCACATCTGGGGGGCACGTGAGGGGACCAGTGGCAGCTGGGGGGTTCCTGCCTACAGGTCTCTGGTTGGAAGATGGGGTCTGAGGTAGGGCCCCGCATCTGCTGCCCTGACCCACCCGTGTCCGCCTGCAGGTTGTGTTTGCCACGCCAGGGATGCTGCACGCGGGCCAGTCCCTGCAGATCTTCCGGAAATGGGCAGGGAATGAGAAGAACATGGTGAGGGCTCCTGGGTCTCCAGAGAGCCTGAGGTTGGGCAGGGATAGCAAGGGGTACAGGGACTGTCCTTCCACCTGCCCTGTCCTTGTGCTGCCAGTCGGCAGGCTTGGCTGCCCCTGGAATGTGTTTGGGGTCTCAGGGTAGGGGTGCTGTGTTTTCTGGCATGGAGGGAGGAAGGTTTGCTCAGCCTTGAGAAGAAAAACTCTGGAAGACCCTGCACTGGGGATCTTGTTTGTCCCTCATGTCCCAGATCTTGATGAAGCTCCATGCTGGCCTGGGGATGCTGCTGTAGCTGGGTGTGGCTGGCATCTGATATCCGACCCAGCAGCTCAGACTCTCTGAGACTGGGCCCGGCTGTGTCAGGCGGGAAGGCCTCCAGCCACCTGAGCAGGCGCTGTGACAGTCACCTCCCAGCCTGGCCCTGAACAGTCCTGTGCTGAAAACCCTGACCCCTCTGGGGTCTATAGCAGGGCTCCGGAGGAGCTTCCGCCAGGGAGGGGGCAGCCTGCAAGGGTTCAGGCCGGGGATGTCCAGGGGGAGCCCCTGATGTGCCGAGGCTGGGGTCCTACCGCTGTGGGACCGCTGCAAGCTCCACCCCGCCCTGCAGGTCATCATGCCTGGCTACTGTGTGCAGGGCACCGTGGGCCACAAGATCCTCAGCGGGCAGCGCAAGCTGGAGATGGAGGGCCGGCAGGTGGTGAGTCTGAGTCCCCGCCAGGCCAGCAGGGGGGCCGGCCAGCCCTGGTGGTGACGGCATCTGCGCCCTGTGCCCGCAGCTGGAGGTGAAGATGCAGGTGGAGTACATGTCGTTCAGCGCCCACGCTGACGCCAAGGGCATCATGCAGCTGGTGGGCCAGGCGGAGCCGGAGAGCGTGCTGCTGGTGCACGGCGAGGCCAAGAAGATGGAGTTCCTGAAGCAGAAGATCGAGCAGGAATTCCGTAGGCAGCGCGCTGGGCGCCACGGTCGCCTGTCGGGGGCGCTGGGTGGGGCCCGCCTCTGGGGGCAGGGCTGCCAGCCTGGACTGAGGCTCCTCTTCTCATGCTCAGGAGTCGACTGCTACATGCCGGCCAATGGCGAGACTGTGGTGCTGCCCACAAGCCCCAGCATCCCCGGGGGCATCTCGCTGGGGCTGCTGAAGCGGGAGATGGCGCAGGGTAGGTGGCAGGGCAGTGGGCGCCGTGGGCAGGTGGCTGGTGAGCCTGCAGCCCGTTGAAGGCTCCTGTGCCCCCGCCCCCACAGGGCTGCTCCCCGAGGCCAAGAGGCCCCGGCTCCTGCACGGCACCCTCATCATGAAGGACAGTGTGAGTACCGGGGGCCTGGGGAGGGGGCCGCTCCTGCTCTGCCTGACCTGCCCCCGCCCCGCAGAACTTCCGGCTCGTGTCTTCGGAGCAAGCCCTTAAGGAGCTGGGCCTGGCCGAGCACCAGCTGCGCTTCACCTGCCGCGTACACCTACACGACACACGCAAGGAGCAGGAGACGGCCATGCGTGTCTACAGCCACCTCAAGAGGTAGGCATCCCGCCCTGCCCCTGCCCCGGGGGCCCGGCAGGGTCTCACGGCGCATCCCCGCAGCATCCTGAAGGACCACTGCGTACAGCACCTCCCGGACGGCTCCGTGACGGTCGAGTCCATCCTCATCCAGGCCGCCGCCCCCTCTGAGGACCCAGCCACCAAAGTGCTGCTGGTCTCCTGGACCTACCAGGTGAGGAGCCGGCAGGATTGCAGTGTGGCACCCACCCCGTGGCATCAGTCCCGCCTCACCCTGGGCTGTCTGCAGCGGGGCCGGGATAGCTGTGGCCCTCTTTGCCTCCACTGTAGGATGAGGAGCTGGGCAGCTACCTCACGTCACTGCTCAAGAAGGGCCTCCCCCAGGCCCCCAGCTGAGGTTGGCCAGTTGCCCAGGCCTGCTGACCGCCGCCTCTGCCCAGCTGGAGGGTCCTGCATTTCCACGCCAGGGCTCTGTGTGCCCTGGGTGAATGGAGCCCAGAGCTGGGCCATGGACGACCCCCATCCCCGAGATGAGGCCACAGCGTCACACTCCTGCCAGAGCAGCTGTTTCTGGCTGAAGAAATAAAGGAGTCTCTAGGATTGCTTCGGCTTTTATTGCTACTCTCGGGCCCCAAGAAGACAGTGGGGCAGGGGACTTTCAGGCAGCAATCGCCAATAAAAGCAGAACCAGAGACCGCTCGGCTTTCCCTTCCCAGTGCACATCCCGTCTCCTTCACCCCACCCCATGCCAGTCCACCCGGCACAGACGGCAGCGTCCAGGCTGGTAGGGACTCTGGGTAGGTATGTTGTGGCCCCAGGTGGCTGTGGACGTGCTGGCTTGACCAGCAGAGGGCTGGTCCTGCTGGGCCCACAGTGCCGTGGCTGGCATGACCTTGGCTGAGTGTCCGGGCTCACCTGTGGCTTCCACACTGGATCCTACAGAGCCCAGGAGGCGGGACCTGTGGACAGACCCCCGATGGGCCTGGGCAGAGGTTGGCCTAAAGCCCTCTGCATGCTGGGATCTTACTGGGGCTGAGGGGCTGTGGCTCTGGGAGAGGGGGCACCTTCACTCCACACCCCCCAGCCCTCCCCATTCCATCTGCCTGTTCAACACTAGGGCCGTGACTGCCACCGAGAGCGCCCTCCCCAGCACAGACCCGGCCTTAGGAGGGGTCAGTCAGAGGAGTGTGCAGTAGACCCCTTCTTGGCTTGCTCTTCTTACCGAGGCCCTCCAGACCCTCATATAGCACTGACTTCAGGAATAAGCCATAGGCTGGGGCCACATGCGACTGGTATTTGCCCAGGGGGTCTTGGCTGTCCAGAATCACCTTCACCTGGGCAGGCGTCAAAGCCCCCAGCCCCACGGCCACCAGCACCGCTGTCATCCTCCGGACCTGCAACCCAGAGCCAAGACTGCTACAGAGGCCTGTATACCCGACCCCCGGGAGGGCCCCAGGACAGAGCCTACCTGTCTGTACAGGAAAGACTGACTCTCAAACTCCAGGCTCCAGAAGCGCAGCCTGCTGGGAGATAAGCACCTGTGACATCCTGACCCTGGGGCAGCCCCTGCCACCCCCAGCCTGCCATGTGGCCTCAGCAGGCCCAGCTCATCACCAGGGCCCCTCACTGACCACCTGCCCCTTCTGGGGGCTTGCGCAATGCTTGTGCAAGGCAGAGGCAGCAAGACCCTGCGGGGGCCCACAGAGACAGTGGCCTGGCAGGTCCCCCATGGAGATGCCCCAAGTCTGAGATCCTGGCAGAGTCTGGGCTGCTGAGGGGAGCACAGCCGGTTCACCCGAGACCCCAGCCCTGGGCCTGGTGCCCTCCCCCTAGAGTCTGGGGTGGCCATGCAGGAATCCCTCCTCCCCTTGGGCTGGCCAGGACTGGGAGGGTTCTAAGGGTCAGCAGCTGCTACCTGGCAGGAGGCCCCTGGACAGTGCCAGGGGCAGCAGAACCCACCTCCTGCCAGGCTGGGCCGGAACCACTGGCCCAGTGAAACCTTTTAAGCAGCTGCCAAAATCCACCCACTGGTGGACAGCTCTGGGCAGGGCAGGGGTCCCCTGAGAAAGGAAGCCATCTCTGTTCTCTGCTCCTCAGCCTGGTAGGGACCCCGGCTGTGGGGAAGGGCACAGCTGCAGACTCGAGGGTGTCTGGGCTGTGCCACTTGACTGCCCCGCACTCTCCAGCTGACCAGCATCCCCCTTACGAGGCCCTGTGGGTGCCTGCTACCCCCAGTCCAGCCTCTGCCTGCCTTTGCTGGAGGAAGGGCAAGGGCTTAATTCAGCATCGATGGCCTGGGGTAGGGCCACAGTGCACGGCCACCCTTCCTCACCTGCTCTCCTGGGGGAGGGCGAAGGTACTGGCTGGCCCTGGGGACACTGAGACTTGGCGCAGGGTTCGCACAGGGGTAGCGGCTGGGCTGCCGGCCGACTGGAAGGCGCTGAAGTCATGCGTCCCAAGGAGGTGCCGGGCAGCCTCCTGCATGGCGTCCACATCCAGGCAGCTTCAGGGAGCCAGGTCAACAGTCAGGAGGGTGGGGCCCACCAGGTGTTCCGGCCGCCCCTTCCTCATTCCCACAACCACACTCACTCTGCTCGCAGAGCCCAGCACAAGTTCCGTTCAAACACAGGCAGCTGACTGGGCCGGGAGCAGCCAGTTGCCAAGCGGTACAGGTAGGTCCTGGATGTGGCTGCGTAGCGTGCGTGAAAGTCGCTGGGCACTCGGAAGGCCTGCAGTACCCTGTGGTAGTAGGTCAGGCTAGCTGGAAGAATGACCCACCTGCCCAGGTGACACCTTGGTATCTTCCCCATCCTCCCAAGTTCTGTCCAGACATAAAGTCTTTCCAGGTCTCCAGCCTACACCAGCAGTAGACAGAGTCAGGTGACAGCAGAGTCCCAGGTGAGCTCAGGTTGCTGGGCTCACCTGATGGCCGGGTGCTTCAGGTGGGTGTTGAGGGCCTGGGCCAGGACCTCAGGGGAGAAGGGTGGCTGGCCTGAGCGGCGCTGGACGTCCAGGTGCGCGGCATTACTCAGGGCATGGACCCCGGCGTCCGTGCGGCTGGAGATGGTGAACTTGACCGGCAGGACGGAATTCAGCCGCGCTGCGGCCTCCTGCGGGGACGGGCGCTGGGGCAGGCAGGCAGCACGGGGGGAAGCCGCAGCCCTGAGGGACGGTTCCCCATGCCCTGGGGGGGGGCTGTGGGCTCCCATCCACCCCTCGCCGGGCACCCCGGGGACGCCCTCCTCCGGGGTGGGCTGGCGGAGCTCACCTCCAGGTAGTCCTGGACCCCGACGGCGCGCTGGGCGCCCCGGACAGCCGCGACTCCGCTGCTTGCAGAGGAGCGCAGGTTACGGGCGGGGTCCGCCGGCCCGCCCGCCGCCGAGGCGCAACACAGACCGGCCCCCGTCCCGAGACGTCCGCGGCGCGACCCTAGATCTAGCGCCCGCCCGCGCCCTCCCGGGGGCCGAGGCCCGCGGGGCTGCCGTTCCTCCCCGGGTCCAGCTCCCGTCCTTCCCGCTCCCTCCCGGCAGGCGCACAACGTACTTGAAGTCCGTGCCCCGGTACTGGAAGTACACGAGGTAGCGCGCCGGCATCCAGCCCGCCGCGGAACCCGGACCCATGACGGGGCGGGGCGGGGCGCGCCGCACGTGGGTCCTGCGCGCGCGGCCGGCCCCGCCCCCCGCGCCTGTGCCAGCGCCAGCGCCAGCGCCGCCCCGCCCGGCAGCGCCGCCTCGCGCCCCTCGGCGACCGGGGGCGGGGCGGGGGCGGGGCCGCGCTTAGGGAGCCGGTGCAAAGTGCCGGCCCGGCTCCGGCGCGTGGACCCAATCGCACCGGCGCGGCGCCCAGGCCCTGCAGGCGCGCTCCCGCTCGCTCGCGCGTGCACTCGCTGCGCCGCCGCCGCCCCTGCTCCCGGAGCGTCTGGCTGCTGCGTTCCGGCCAAACCCTCCCGGACGTGGGTTTTGCAAACGGCCGAGCTGCGCAGCGGCCGGACGGCTGGAGCAGGCGGGGCCCGCGCGTGTCCCGCGCCCCGCGAGCGCGCCGACGGCCCCTGAAGGCGACTGTGCGGACGGGCCCCGCATCCCCGCCCCGGGCGGCCCGTGCACGCGCGGAGGGCGTTGGGCGACGCTCCCCGGCGGCGGCGGCGGCGGCGGCGGCGGCGGCGGACTTGGGCGACGCTCCCCGGTGGTGACAGCGGGCGGGGCGCGCGGGACGGGCCGGCCGGGCTGCCCTGGGCGCTCCGTGCCAGCGAGCGCCGCGCGCCGCAGCCATGACGGTGGAGTTCGAGGAGTGCGTCAAGGACTCGCCGCGCTTCAGGTGCGCCGGGCGGGGCGGGCGGGCGGCCTTTGTGCCCGCGCGGGCGGCGGGCGGGGGTAGAGGGCCGCCGGACAAAGCCGCCCGCTCCGGGGAACAAAAGACGCCCCTGCGCGGCCGTGTCCGGCCGGGCCGCCCTGGGCACGGCCGCCGCCGCACCGTCCGCCCAGCTTCGTGTCCGCGCCCTCGTTCGCGGCTCCCCCGGGGGCCACGCCACTCCCCGGCCCCGCAGTCGGGCTCTGGCCAGGGTTGTCTGGGTCCGTTGGGGGGGGTTCTGTGCCTGGTCCCTGCCGTGGTTCATGTGTCCGGAGCAGTGCACGGGGGACAGGCAGCTGAAGCCATTTGGAGCCTTGGGATGGGCTTCGTGGCAGGGGTGGAGGGTGCCCTGGGGGTTTGAGGGGTGGGGGCTGTCAGAGTGGTGCGGAAGGGTAGGTGGGAGGGTAGGGTTTGCGTCCACTCTTGCGTTCGTGTGTTTTTCATCATTCTTGGGCGTGCAGGCGTGCACATCTGCATGAACCACATGTTCCTGGACGTGTGCACAAGTGTGCATCTGCCTTACCCGTCTGACGACGTTTTGCAGACAGTAATGGAGGCAAACAAACCTCCTCTGTTCCATTCTTACAAGTGTGCCTTTGCGTGAGGCCACCTTCTGCTGCACATGCTCGTGCGGGCTGCATCTCCTCTGTGCCCCTCCCTGGAGGTGCCAGACCATGCATAGAACGTGTGGGTGAGCTGCACCACTGGGTTGGCATACTAGATGCATGCATGGGTGTGCATATGACACTCCTCTGTGTGGATTCATGTGATATGCTTACTATGTCACTAGACAGACATGTTAGCTTGTGCATGTGTGTCCCAGCACTGGGAGCACATGTCCATGCACTACATCCTTGGATACACACACCTGCGCACAGTGCCACTGCATGCAGCCATGTTTGTGCATGAGCATATGTGTCATCTTTGCATGGGTGTGCTTGGTCATGCGTGTGTGTACATGCTGGGTGTCTGGGGGCCTGCCAGCAAGAGGGCCTTGTGGGGGTGCACCTGTGGGCTTTGGCATCACTCAAGCCAGCCCCAAGCACAGCTGCCTGCAGAGGGTGCCCTTCCGCACCACGCTGACAGCCAACAATGAGCACTCTGGCATCCCAGGATCCTGTGCCCCACCATGGGCCTCTGTCCTCCAAGACCAGGCTGGGGCAAGGCGTGGCCAGGGGCTCCTTGCAAGGGGCAGCGGGCGGGCTCAGTCCTGGCTGAAGCACCTTCACCCTGGCCCTTCACTCAGAGCCTCATGCTCCTCCTCTGCCCACACAGATGGATCTGGGCTGACCTTCCTTGGTCGGGTGGGGGTGCTGGAACCCCACCACCTCTGGGCCTTCCCTCCTTCACCAGCCTGGTGCGACCATGGGGCCCGCAGTAGGTGCTGCAGCTGCCTGGGCTTTGCAATGCTGCTTCTAGTAGGAAAGGGCTGCCCAGGGTGGGGGCTGCCCAGGGTGGGGACACGGGACTGGAGCAGAGAGCTGAGGACAATTTACGTGGACCCTGGTCTTGGGGCCTCAGAAGCCAGGCTCCGTGGGTTTGGTGTTGGGCTGTGATTTAACTGGGGTTTGAGGGGCTCCCTGAGGCTGTCCTGGGGTTCCTCTGTCAGCTCACGCTCAGGTACCCCTGAGGCCGTAACTTGAGCTCCCTGGTGCCCACCCTGCCTGGGCCAGGGCAGGACAGGAGAAGGTGGCCTCCGATGTGGAGCCTGGTGGCCCCAGCCCTGGGAAGGGGGACACTGCTTGGGCCCTCCTGGCCTGAGGAGGAGCTGCCTGTGGGTCAGGGTCTCGGGGAGCCTGCTGGGGGGAGCTGCCCGGCCATTATTCAGCTTGTCCCAGCCTGGGTGGGGCTCCAGGCGCTGAGTCACGGCTTTGGTGGAGGGGCCGGCCTCACCCTCCCCGCCACCCTCCACCACCCTCCACACTGCTGAGATCCTGCCCAGCAGGGAGGAGGCCTCAGGTCCCCCTGGGCTGGGGACGGATGTGCTCAGGGGCTCCCAGGACTGGGTGCAGCCCTCAGGGCCTCTGCTGAGCACCCTGTTTTCCCCAGAGCATATCTGTCAGCTCCTGGTGCAGCCCCGCACTTGCCGCCCTGCCAGGGACACAGGCGCCCCCAGCCTGGGGGTGGCAGCTCTGGGTGCAGCTGTCTCTGCATCCGGCCCTGCTCAGGGCAGTCGCTGGCTGTGGGCTCTCGGGGCGGGGCTGTCTCTGCAGCACTGCCCTGGGCTGGTCCCTTCACTGTTCCGGAACCCCCAGGGGAGGGGAGATGCCACAGTAGTGGAGGGGTCCTGGGCTGGCCACACCTCCAAGGATGTGGGCTGGGCTGGGCTCTGGTGTTCATGCAGCTAGATTCCCTCTGTCCCCTCAGTCCCTTAGAGAGGAGCTGGTGTCCTGCCTAGGTGAGAATTAAGGCAGGCCTCATGGGACCCCGCAGGCCTGGGAAACCCTGGAGCATGCCCCTCCCCCTGCTAGTCCACAAGGGTTGAGGGGCTGCTGGACCCGCCCAGGGCCTGTTCTGAGGACAGCCTCCGCCCCTGGCGCCTGCCCAAGCCCTGAAGTCCCATCCCGAGAGGCCAGATGGGCCGCGGCTCGCCAGCTGAGCCAATTGTGTGGTGTGAGGGGCTGCGGGACCCTGGCCCCATTTCCCGATTTCCTGCTCCCGGAGGGGGGTGGTCACGTGTGGATCCATCTGCCTCTTGCCTTCCGGGGGTTCTCCTGGTGGCTTCTCCAGTGATGTCATGCCTTAACTCTTCTCTCCCCAGGCAGCACCGCGGTTGCGCTGCCCTGGTGGGAGCGGGCTCTGGGCGGGGCTGCCCCTCTCGCTCTGGCTGTTTGATGTTTTGCGGTGGAGGAGCTGGGGCATCTCTCCCTGGCTGCTCTGGTGCTGCCAGGACAGAGAGCAGCTGGCCCTAGCCGCCGTCTCCCACCCCGCGGCTCCCGGGTCTGCAGAGGGGCATGGGGCAAGAGCTGAGGGGGTTGCAGTGCAACCAGATGGGATCTGGGGTGAACTCTGAGCCCGGAGAGGAGGGAAGCCGGGGAGGCTCGGCCTGGCCCTCAGGGGCAGCACCACCGTGGGGCTCCGGCTGCGTCCGTGGAACACGTATGTTAGGACACAAATGGGCCGCTGTCCTCAGGGGCTGCCACCTGCCTGACCTGTCCCCAGGTCTGTCAACCAGCCAGAGCCTGGGTGGGGGGTCACAGCCACCAGGGCTTCTTCCTGCCTGGGGTGGTGGTGGGTGCCGGCGGCTCCAGAGTTGAGGACCTGGGCCAGCCTGTGTCCTGGAGCCCCTCCTATGGTGACCCCTGGGGAGGTGCGAGGGGTGGTGAAGCCCCAGGCTGAGCCCCAGTGCCCCGTCCTCGTTGCAGGGCCACCATCGATGAGGTAGAAGCAGATGTGGTGGAAGTCGAGGCCAAGCTGGACAAGGTGAGGGCAGGGCCCCGCCTGGGCTGGGCTGGCGGCTGGCAGGACTCGTCTTCCAGGTTTACTGACTCGTTTGCGTGCGTGTGTGTGTGTTGCACATGGCACATGCTGCCTGTGTGTGAGCACACGTGGGCATGCATAGGACCCACGTCCGTCCCTTGTTGGCCCCTCTGTGTCCCACCGTACGTGTTCCAAGCTGCACACGCGCATACACGTGGCTCACCCTGAGCCCGTCCCATCCAGGACGGGCGGGCCTTGGCGAGTCCCGGCCCTCAGTGTGCCGGCCTGGCCCTCCCCCCACTGCTGCCGGAACCGTTGCTCGGTGTGCCTGGCTGGGGGCTGAGAGCAAGGGCAGGGGCCGCCACACTGGCTGTTCTAACAGACCCCGCCAGAGCCACGCGCCACAGCGCAGCCTGGGGTCCCCTGTTTGGGGCTCCCCTGGCCTGCCCAGCCTCCCTTCCTCCCAGAACTTCCCAGAAGCTCCAGGCAGGCTCCGGCTTGAGGGAGCCCAAGGTGCGGTGCGGCCCCTCCCCAGTCCTGCGTGCCAGACGGGCCCTGAGTTGAATTCCGGCCTCCTGGGATGGTGGTGGTGAGGGCAGGTGTGAGGGTCGCTGGCTTGGAGAAGCTGCTGGCCCCTCGCCTAGCCCGCCACGTCCCGTCCGCAGCTGGTCAAGCTGTGCAGCGGCATGATCGAGGCTGGCAAGGCCTACGTCAGCACCAACAGGCTCTTCGTGAGTGGCGTCCGTGACCTGTCCCAGCAGTGCCAAGGCGACTCTGTCATCTCAGTAAGGGGCCAGCTGACCTCTGACCGCCAGGGGTGGGTAGGGGCAGAAGGCAGCCCTTGAGGGGGGCCCAGGCCCAAGGAGCAGGTGGGTCCTGCCCTGGACCTAAGAGGTGGCTCTGTGTCCCGTGGGCTCGGAGGGCTTGGCTGGCGCGTCGGCCCCACGCCTGCCCGTGTCAGCGTGCGATCTCTCTGCTCTGCCTCTCCCCAGGAATGTCTGCAGAGGTTTGGAGACAGCTTGCAGGAGGTGGTCAACTACCACATGGTGAGCCCTGGCCACCCTGTTTGGTGTCGTCCCCCGAGGCAGCTCCCCCACTGCCCGCAGGCCCCGCCCAGCGCGGAGCAGAGCTTGGCTGGCTCGCAGGAGCTGAGCTGGCGGCCGTGGCTGGCTGGGGGAGGCCACGTTTCTGCTCCTCCAGTCTGTGGGGGTGGTGGCCGTCCCGCGTCTGTGAGTCAGTGGGGATGCGGGCAGACATCATGGGGGCTCAGCCGTGTCCCGGGTGTGGGGGCTGTGAGCAGTGGAGGCTTGGCCGAGGAGGCCTTGAGGGTCCCTCCAGGGTCCCCGCAGCTGGGCTGACCTCACTGCCATTCTGGCTGGGCCTGGGTGACCCCCCCGGGGCCGCAGCATTGACGTGGACAAAGAATAGGGCCTGAGGCGCACATGGGTGGTCGCGCCACGGGCTGGGAACCAGAGCCCCAGACTAAACAGGGGCCCCACCCCGTGCAGGGGAAGTTCAGAAATAAACCAGCTCAGGATTGCATGTCCTGCGTGTGTCCTTGTGTGTTCCTGGTGAGGCCCAGCCCCCTCCACATGGGGGGTCTGATGCTGGGCTCAGTGCTGTGGGGAGGACCCAGAGCCCCTCCACTGCCCAGGCCAGGCCCCTGGGGGCTCTCGGCTCTGACCTGCCGCGATGCCCGTCATCCTCCAGGGGCTTCTGGGGCCAGGGGCGAGTGTCGCTCCGTGCCCTGTGCCTGCCCCAGTTGGGGGCTGTGGATGGGGCTGGAGGAAGGGCCCAACCTTGAAAGTGCTGCCCTGCAGGCCAGCCACGAGCCAGCTGGGGCAGATGGGCAGGTGGTCACAGCCGTCCCTCTGTGCGCTGCTCCCCAGACCCTGCCCCATGTCCGGGTGGTGGGCAGTGTCCCTGCTGCGAGCTGGGCAGGCCAGCCGGGTGGGGGTCTGCTGGTTCTCCCTGGGAGGATGGGGCCTGGCCTCCGGGGTGATGTGTGGACGGACCCAGCAGCCCAGCTCGTCCTCTGCTCCCAGATCCTGTTTGATCAGGCCCAGAGGTCCGTGCGGCAACAGCTCCACAACTTTGTCAAGGAGTGAGTGTCTCTGAGGTCCCCAGCCCCTGTGGCGCCAGCACCCGGGAAGAGCCCAGGCCACGCCCCACCTGGAGGAAGGGGTCTGGGGCCTGCCAGGCCTTAGGGCTGTGCAGAAGCTCGCGGGTGGGATGGGCTGGGTTGAGGCTCTGGGGCACGGCCCCAGCTTCATGCTGGCACGTGCGGTTGGGGCGTCCCACCCCAGGGGAGAGGTCGGGCTGATGGGGTGCATGGCCTGGGCTGGATGGATCCTGAGGGCAAGGTGGAGAGGGCTGGGGGGCCCTGGATAGGCAGGCCCTGCCCAAGAGCAGAGGAAGAGGGGTTCACGAAGGTGGAAGACCCCTGAGCGTCTGGGGCCCAGTGGGCAGCCCTCCTCTGACTCTCTGACCTCTGACGCAACACCTGCCGGTCCCCAGGGACGTGCGGAAGTTCAAGGAGACGAAGAAGCAGTTTGACAAGGTGCGGGAGGACATGGAGCTGTCCCTGGTGAGGAACGCGCAGGCCCCGAGGCACCGGCCCCACGAGGTGGAGGAGGCCGCGGGCGCCCTCAGCCTCACCCGGAAGTGCTTCCGCCACCTGGCCCTGGACTACGTGCTCCAGGTGGGCTCCCAGGCAAGGCCCGGGGGTGGCAGGGGGAGCCGTAGGGCCCAAGGCCTTGGCTCATGCAGGGAGGGCTGGGGACCCCGGGAGGGCGAGGCTGGTGTGGCGCGGGCAGCTGAGGACCACCCGGGCGAGGTCTTGGGCCACAAGCAGCCCAGTGGAGCCTGGGGGTGTGGGCTGCGGGCCGCCCTGGCCAAACCCACCGGCTCTTCTGCAGATCAACGTCCTTCAGGCCAAGAAGAAGTTTGAAATCCTGGACTCTGTGAGTGGGGGGCTGCGGGGGCCC
>NW_012151330.1:414059-417324 GCF_000956105.1 Propithecus coquereli | reverse complement strand
GGCTGGGAGCACGGGCGTCAGGGCACTGGCAGCCCAGGTGTGGGGGTACGGGAGCCCTGGTGGGAGTGCCGGGCCGGCCGGGGGCCTCACCTGTCCGCCCCCGCAGATGCTGTCCTTCATGCACGCCCAGTACAGCTTCTTCCAGCAGGGCTACAGCCTCCTGCACCAGCTGGACCCCTACATGAAGAAGCTGGCGGCTGAGGTGAGCCTTCGGGAGGGCTGGGGCGGGGTGGGGTCTCTGTGGGGGTCCACTCCCCTCCTGATGGCCTGCACCACAGCTGGACCAGCTGGTAGTCGACTCTGCTGTGGAGAAGCGAGAGATGGAGCGCAAGCACGCCGCCATCCAGCAGCGGGTGAGGCCCCGTGGCAGCCCTGCCCTCCCTCACCTCAAGAGCCCTAGCCTGGGGGCCACTGCGCACAGGCCCACGACCCAGCCCCCAGCCCCCCACCCCTCACACCCCTGCCCCTGGGAGCCTCACTGGGGCTGGGGAGGTGGAGGGCGGCCCCACAGCCAGAAGGGCTCGGCCCCCACCCACGGCAGGGGTCGGTGCAGGCAGCAGTGACCATTTCTGGGTTGGATGAGCCCGCGGGAGTTGGGGCCGCCATCACTCACTGGCTCTCTCTCCCCCTCACACCTCCTCTTGCTCTGGCCCCTCAGACGCTGCTGCAGGTGAGTGCCCACGCTGCGGCAGGGGCATGGGGGAGGGGGAGGGGCGGGCCTCTGCCTCCCCCGCAGGCTGGCACTTCAGCACCAAGGACACCTCCCTGGGCCTTGGAACTGGGCGCCCGGAGGCACCTGTGTGCGCGTGGCCATGAGGGGTGCTGGCCCATGCAGACCCCGGGCAGCCTTGACCACGTCCCCCGACGTCCCCTGCGGGAGGGCAGCAGCTGTCCCTTCCCGCCCCCACTCAGCATGGAGAGCAGGTGGCCCGGCCTCCCCTCTGCCGCCCCGGCCTGCCAGACGGCGGGACACACAGGACGCCCAGTGGCTCCCGGGCCTCCTGAATGGGGCTCTGTCAGGCCGGCCAGGGCAGGCGCAGCTGGCGCGTCAATGGGGCCCTCAGACGCCGGGAGCAGCTTCCTTCCTGCTCTCAGCCTGTTCGTCCCCACGGGGCTGGGGCTGGGGGGAGCCCCCGGCGGTGAACGCGAGGGGCCGGCCCCACAGGGACTCGGGGCAGGGGCCTTGCTCAGGCCAGGGCCTGGCCGGGAGGAGCAGAGGCTCCGCTCTGGGGTGGGCGCTCACGGGGCCGGCTCCGTCCTCGCCAGGACTTCTACGATGAGTCCAAGGCGGAGTTTGACGTGGACGCGCCCAGCGGCGTGGTGATGGAGGGCTACCTCTTTAAGAGGGCCAGCAACGCCTTCAAGACGTGGAATCGGTGAGGGGCCTTCCTCAGAGGGGCTGCGGCGGTGGGGTCGGCGTGGACGTGGGGGTGGCCCTGCCTGATTCTCCGCCTGTCTCCCCACCGGCCACACGCCCAGGCGCTGGTTCTCCATTCAGAACAGCCAGCTGGTCTATCAGAAGAAGCTCAAGGTGCGCCGTGGGGCCGGGGGTTGCGTCCGCCGTGGCTGGGCCCCTCCCCACCCAGACCGGGGTGGGCTGGTCAGTGGGTTGGCGAGGGCTGGGACCCTCATGGACATCGAGCCCGAGCGGTCAGGGGGACAGAGAGTTGCAAACGGCCTGTGTCGCGGGGGGTCGGGGCTGCGGTGGGGGCCGAGGGCACAGGCTGCAGAGGTGCTGCCCGCAGGACGCGCTGACCGTGGTGGTGGATGACCTCCGCCTGTGCTCTGTCAAGCCGTGCGAGGACATCGAGAGGAGGTTCTGCTTTGAGGTCGTGTCTCCCACCAAGTAAGGAGGCCCAGCCTGGGCGGGAAGGGGGCAGCCGCTGCCCTGCCAGCCTGACGTCCCCCTCCTGCCAGGAGCTGCATGCTGCAGGCCGACTCGGAGAAGCTGCGGCAGGCCTGGGTGCAGGCCGTGCAGGCCAGCATCGCCTCCGCCTACCGCGAGAGCCCGGACAGCTGCTACAGTGAGGTGCGGCCCCCCCCTCGCCCCTTCCACGGGCGTGCGTGCGTCCTGTGCCACACGGGGCGGCTCCTGCAGGCCCCGCGCATGCACGTGTGTCTGGCGTGTGTGCAAGGCACGGCAGGTGATGCCCACGCGTGTGAGCGTACATGTGCACACACATGCTTGAGCAGGCGTGGGCTCAGAGGGCCCTGGTCTGTGCTGGCACTTTTGGCTGGGGATGAGGGGACCTGCTGGGGAAACTGAGGCCGGAGCTCCTGCAGGACTGAGCGGCCCCCACCCCGCCCCCCAGAGGCTGGACCGCACAGCGTCCCCGTCCACGAGCAGCATCGACTCAGCCACGGACTCTCGGGAGCGCGGCGTCAAGGGGGAGAGTGTGCTGCAGCGCGTGCAGAGCGTGGCCGGCAACGGCCAGTGCGGCGACTGCGGCCAGCCGGACCCGCGCTGGGCCAGCATCAACCTGGGCGTGCTGCTGTGCATCGAGTGCTCAGGCATCCACAGGTGGGCTCGCCGGGCCGGGCCGGGGCGGGGCCGGGGCTGGGGCCAGGCTAGACTCATCCCGCCCCGTGCCGTCCAGGAGCCTGGGTGTCCACTGCTCCAAGGTGCGATCCCTGACGCTGGACTCCTGGGAGCCAGAGTTGCTGAAGGTGCGTGGGGCCGCCGAAGGCTGTTGGGCCCCGGGGGTGGGAGGTGGGAGCTGGAGTCCGCGAGCTTGGACTGACGCCGGCCGCCCCGTCTCTGCCAGCTGATGTGTGAACTTGGAAACGGCACCGTGAACCAGATCTACGAGGCCCGGTGCGAGGGTGCGGGCAGCAGGAAGCCCACGGCCAGCAGCCCCAGGTGAGCCGGGTGCAGCCCAGACCTGCGCGGAGCCGGCCGGGGCTGCGGCCTCACGTGTGCCCCGGTCCAGGCAGGACAAGGAGGCCTGGATCAAGGACAAATACGTGGAGAGGAAGTTCCTGCAGAAGCCGCCCACTGCACCAGCCCGAGAGGCCCCGAGGCGCTGGCGGGCGCAGAAGTGCCCACGCCCCCACAGCTCCCCCCGTGCCCCCACCGCCCTCCGCAAGGCCCGGCTGGAGCCCGTCCTGCCCTGTGTCGCTGCCCTGTCCTCGGGTAGGGGGCTGCTGCTGCGCATCCTCAGCCCACAGACTGGGCAGGGCGGGGGTGGGGCTGGGTGGGCCAGAGGCAGGGGCTCGCGGGGCCCCTGGAGGTCTGTCTGACTCCCAGCAAGACCTGGGGCCCCCT
>NW_012151330.1:397573-414004 GCF_000956105.1 Propithecus coquereli | reverse complement strand
CCCCGCCCCATCTGAACGTGCGGCCCGCCCCCCAGCAGGCACCCTGGAGCGCAGGTTCCGCCGCGACTCCCTCTTCTGCCCGGACGAGCTGGACTCTCTCTTCTCCTACTTCGACGCAGGGGCTGCCGGGGCTGGGCCGCGAAGTAAGAGTTGGGAGGGCCCCTTCCCCGCTGCCCACCCCCAGCCGGACCAGGGCGCTGAGCAGGCGCCAGGCCAGGGGCTGGGGTGTCTTGGCCGCCGATCTGGAGACTGAGGCCTGACTGTCACGAGTGATGTGTGCAAAGGCGTGAGTGCACGTGTGTGGGCTGTGTGCATACACGTGTGCACGTGCGTGCTGGCGTGGCCATGGGCAGCAGAGGGCACCACGGCACTGGCTCTCACTGGCAACTGCTGTCCCAGCTGAGTTGGGCAGAGAGCTCCTGCCTGGGCTGGCATCTCCAGAGCCTGGCGAGAGCCTGCACTGGCCACAGACGGGGCTGAAGGCTCACTGGGAGTGCTCGGCCATGTGGGGGCCCACCTGTCCTGCTGCCCCGGGGTGGCCTTCCACGGGGGGGCTGGGCTGGTGGGCGGTTGCCCTTGGCTCTTCAGAGCGGTTACTAGTTTCTCTCCTTTCCACGTAGCCCGGGGGGCTGGGCTCCCTTCTGTTCCTCTGCAGGGGCTGATCCTGTCCCTAGGGGTGTCTCCTGCAGGGTGGTGGGGTCCTGGGAGGAGTCAGACCCCCATGCTCAGGACACACTTCACTGGGCGCAGGTCTGAGCAGCGACAGTGGCCTAGGCGGCAGCTCCGACGGCAGCTCGGACGTCCTGGCCTTCGGCGCAGGATCCGTGGTGGACAGCGTCAGGGAGGAGGGTAGGTGGGACCTCCCCAGCTCCAGAGCGTCCGCCCCACCCCCGCGGCCACCGCCCCTGACCTCCCCGCTCCCCGCAGAGGGCGCTGAGTCTGAGGAGTCCAGCGGCGAGGTGGACGTGGACACCGAAGCTGAGGCCTGGGGCCTGGCGGACGTGCGCGAGCTGCACCCCGGGCTACTGGCGCACCGTGCGGCGCGCACCGGAGACCTCCCCGCGCTGGTCGCGGCGCTGGCCCATGGGGCCGAGGTCAACTGGGTCGACGCGGAGGACGAGGGCAAGACGCCGCTGGTGCAGGCCGTGCTAGGGGTGAGCGTGGCAGGGGCTGCGCGGAACACAGTGCACGCTGGAAGGTGTATCCTCCCACGCTCTCTTGCGGCCCCGCCCCAGGGCCCCTTGTCCTCTGTGGGGACCCCGCTCGCTCGCTGGCTCGCTCGGTCCCAGCTGGGGCACTGAGGGGTGGGGGTTGGGGCGCACGGGTCCTGCCGGGGGCGTTTCCTCTGAGCCGCCGGCTCCCCAGGGCTCCCTGATCGCCTGCGAGTTCCTGCTGCAAAACGGGGCGGACGTGAACCAAAGAGACAGCCGGGGCCGGGCGCCCCTGCACCACGCCACGCTGCTGGGCCGCACAGGGTGAGGCACGCGCCCTGCCCCGTCCGCGCAGCCCCGCCCCCATGCCCCGATGCCCCGCCCACCCCACGCCCTCCCGCCCCGACGGCCCCCTCCACCTCTCAGCCAGGTCTGCCTGTTCCTGAAGCGGGGGGCCGACCAGCATGCCCTGGACCAGGAGCGGCAGGACCCGCTGAGCATCGCGGTGCAGGCGGCCAACGCCGACATCGTCACGCTGTGAGTGCGGGTGGCCCCTTGTTGCGGCTGGGAGGGCGGCGGGGGGCGTCGCGGAGGCGGGGGCACCTCACTCTGCACCTCTCCCAAGGCTCCGCCTGGCGCGCATGGCTGAGGAGATGCGGGAGGCCGAGGCTCCCCCGGGTCAGCCGGGCCCCCTGGCGGGCAGCAGCCCCACGGAGCTCCAGTACCGCAGGTGCATCCAGGAGTTCATCAGCCTCCACCTGGAGGAGAGCTAGGGCCGGGCTGCGGGAAGACCCTGGCCCTCGCCAGCCGCAGCGCCACCTGACGACGCAGCCTGGCGCTGCGGCAGCCCCGTCCCCTCTCTTCACTCCTTCCAGCGCCTGGACCCTCGGGCCAGGAGAGGGAGGCTGGGGATGGGAGCAGACCCGGCACCGAGTCTGCCGGAGCCCCACGTTTCCCTGGAGGTGCTGCGTCATTTGGTGCCCTCACCCGCCCACCCCCCGGGGACCCTCTGTCTCCAGGTCACCCTGTCCCTGGGGGCCTGGGTCTCTAACATGTCACAAACCACTCTCAAGGCTCACGCCACTCACGTCCAGGACACTGACCTGCGAGCTGGGTCCCTCCCGTACACCCCGAGAGCCCCGTGCTAGGCCCTGGGCTGGTGGCTGCCAGCACCTTCCAGGGAGCAACCCGAGTACCTCACGTGGGGACCCCAGCGTCCAGGCAGGTGCTGGGCAGGTGGACTCTGGGCTGGGCGCAGGCGTCCAAGGCCCCGTGGCCGGCCACGCAGGCCTAGGTGCCAGGTGGCCCCAGGCCGGTCCCTGCCACCTCCAGAGGCCCTTGTCCCGGGACTCAGCCCGGGGCCTGTGCACAAAGCCACTTTCCACCGGCACCGATGTTTTGTCGCCGCCCGAGTGGATTTTCTACAGTGACCTCCTTCTGACTCTTTCGTTTGGACTCTGAGGACCACCCTGACTCCAGCTCTGCCCGCCAGGGGAGGTTCCTGCCCCTCCCAGCCTTGCCCCTTGGGCTGGGCCCTCTGCCAGGTCCAGGGCCCCCCCCTCAGCTTGTTTTGTGGGGCCCACCGATGCCTTCATGTTTCCCTTTTCCAGAGGAGCCCTGGGACAGAGGCTGGGCCTCCCAGCTGTGGACCCTCAGTCCGGCCAAGGCCAGTCAGCTGGCCACTATGCAAATGCTGCCCCGGGAGGCCCCCAGTTCCCTGCCTGCTGGCTGTGACCCCTAAAGAGCGGAATTAACCCCTTCCTCCCCCTGCTCAAGCTCGGCCCCTCCTCCCGGCAGCCCTACCCCTGCTGGGGTTGGCCCTCCTGCTCTGATCAGTCACTTGCTGTTAATAAACTGCTTGCGCCCACTGCCTGCCCACTGGCTCCCCGCCTCACTCTGCTGTGTCTCAGCTGGGGTGTCTGGGTCCCTGCCTTCCCTGGGGGCAGCCCTCAGCAGGGCAGCACCGGTGTCCCTCAGGACACAGCTCAGACTCAGACAAGGTGGGGGGCCTGGGGCTTTGACAGAATCTGACTCCTGACACCCTTGGCTCCTCTGCCCTTAAGTGGCCTAGACTGCACCCCGGTGGGCTGGATGCGAGCTGTTGAGGGCAGCTGGGGCGGGCCTGGTCCTGGCCTGGCAGTGTGGCTGCTAGGGTCTGCTCCAAGGAGGTGTCAGGTGGGGTCAGGTTTGCAGTGCACCTGGGCAGGGGTGACTGGGAAGGTAGGCACACGCAGTAGCCCCCATATGGAAGCGCCGATTTTATTACAGAGCAGCCCAGAGTCACCAGAGGTGCTGGCTGGGCCCCTCCTGCCACCTTCCAGGGCTGCCTGCAGCCAAGGCAGCTCTGCCTGGCATGTGCACACGCACCTGCACACAGGTGTGCCAGGTGTATGGGCTTGCAGACACACACATAGACGGCCATGTGGAAGCACCTCTGCCCACACTCACAAGCATGCGGGAGTCCAGAGTGGTGGGGACGTGCCCCCGGCCTGGGCCTCCTGGAGACCTAGGAGGCCACTACCAGGCAGGGTGGTGGCCGAGCAGAGCACTGGTGTGCTGCCTCCTGGGCCCTTGGATGGCCAGAGGAGCCCCTCCCGCCATAGGTCTAAGAGTCAGAGAAACTGGCCCCACCAGGGCTGGTTCAGGTGTCAGGATCCCAGGGGGCCGGAACTTGGCCTAACTCCTCAGCTGAGTTAGGACTCCTGCCAGAGGCCCCAAGGTGCCCCAGGGAGATGAGGCCAGCTGGCCCCCAGGACGCTGGACATCTTGCCTGCAGTCGGTGGCCATCTGGCTGTTCTCTGGCTTGATATGAGGCATCCCTAAGGCAGGGCTGGCCCTGGGCTAGGACAGCCGTGTCCTGGCAGTAGCCCAGCAGCAAAGCTGGGACCGTGGTCTGAGTGGCAGCTCCAGAAACTCCAGCACAGAAAGGAGGGAAGAGCAGGACAGCAGCTCCAGAGGCAGCCGTGGGGAGGGCCATGGTGCGCCCTCAGTGTGTTGCGCCGGGGGAGTGGCCAGTGCTAGCCCTGCCTCTAGCCTGGCCCAGGCCGGTCCCGCCAGCAGCAGGACCCAGGAGGGGAGTTCTGGGGTTGGAGATGTGGGGCCTCCCTATCAGGTGTACCCTCCAGTGAGGCAGTGAGGCCTGGCCCCGGTCCTGGCTGGCAGTTTCTGCAGGGAGAGAGGCTGGTGTTGGCCCGAGACCCCTTTGGATGCCCCTCTGTCCTCCCTGGCTCCTGGAACTCAGAGCCCACTGTGCCCTGGCCTCTCACTTCCCTGCCCACTCTTGTTCTGCCAGACCTGGGAGGGGTGCCTGCCTGGCTCACACCACAGGTAGGACCACAGGTGTTTGGCTCAGGGATACTGGGTGGGGGCCTCTGCTCCCAGCACCCGGGTGTCCCTTGGAACCAGCTGCCCAGCCACTGGGATGGGCACTAATTGTGAGAACCACTTAGGGCCTGGCAGTGGAGGTGGCACCTGGTGCCCCAGCTGGGCACAGGGCTCACCTTCCCCACTGGATACCAAGAGCATCACCTACCACACCGCGCGCTAAGAGGACACATCACATGCGGAGACCACATGCTACATGCTAGATGCACAGCATGGGTTCAATCCATCCACCACACTTGGGCCAAATCCGGCTGTCTCCCAGCCGAAACCCTTGGCTAGATGGTATGCAGATGGCAGGGCTGTCCCCATCCCTGTCCCACTGGGGACTCTACCATCCCGAATGACCAGACCCTCAGCCTGGTCCCAGGTTTGAGGGTGGGCTCGGGCCCTATCTCACCTCCGGCCAGCTCTGGGTTCCTGACCACTCAGCCCATTGGTGAGGATCTGGGCTGGGATAAGGGAGCCCCTGGGTCCAGCCGGCACAGCCGCGGCTCTGGGGAGGGCTGAGGTCACCGGCCTGGCAGCTCTGGAGGGATGCAGCGGCCACTGGTGATGTCCCAGGAAAGGGAAGTGACACTGAGGAAGAGCTGACCCTGGTCCCTCCCCGGCCCAGGTGCGAGTCACAGCTCTGTCTCTGGCTGCATGGTCTTCCGAGTTACTCAACCTCTCTGAGACTGCTTCCTCAAGTGCAGGATGGGGCCGAGGACCGCTCCAAGCTCGAGGCAGGGGCCAGCTGCTGCTGCTGCTGTGAGCGCTGTGGGCCAGTGGCAGGGGCCCTAGATTCAGCCCAGGCCTGGCGTCTGGCCTCCCCTTCCAAGCAGCTTGCTTGAGAGTGGAGGTCAGGGAAAGTGCTGCCTGAGGAGCTGCACAGCAGCAGGAGAGGAAGGCCCCAGGCTCACCCTGCGCAACCTAAACCGGAGCAACCTATGCCTCCCTGCATCACAGGAGTGAGCTAGCGGGAGAGCCCAGCCTTGGGGACCCCAGGTCTGGCCACTGGGGTCTGGTCTAGCCAAGGGGCAGCTTGTAGGGAGCAGTAACCCCCTCGGCCTTCCCGTGGGGGAGGGAGCCCTGGCCAGGGTAGGGGAACAGCCTCCATGACCCACGTGCTACAGTGCTGGCAGGAAGTCCCACCCAAAGGCTAACCCCAGGCTTTCCTGCTGCAGAAGAGTGGCTCCTGCCCTGGGAGGCATGGTCTTGGGGTTTGAGAAGGTTTCAGCCACCACCTGCTGCCAGCCTAGTTGCCTGCTCCCCATCCCAACTGCTAAGGCTATCAGCTCTGTGCCCAAAGCACTGAGCCCGTGTCCCACTGACCAGAAGGTTGCAGATGTGGGTAGGTGGGGCTGTGGTGTCTTGGCAGGACCTGCTGGCCACACCTGTCTCAGATGCCTTCTCCTTTGGGGTGTGACTCAGGTGTGCTCGGTGAGCAGGGGGCTGGGGGGCTGGGGAGCTCTGACTCGAGCCCTCTGCAGTCTTCCTACCAAGATGCTCTCGGCACCTGCGCTGTCTCTTTGGGACGTTTACTTAGGGACAAAGTGAGGCAGGGGAGGGCCTTGACCTGTTCCAGGATGCGGCTCCTGGTGGTGGCTGTGAATGTGCACAGGTGTGCTCGTACCTTCGGCCTAGATGGCCTTCTTTACGTAACTTTCCACGCTCTAAAAGCAGCTCTGCCCAACCTGCGTGGGGACAGCAGAGCCCGGGCTAACATGTTTCCTGAGGGCAGCAGTAGGTGAGGACTGGTGACAGTGTGAGGCTGCATCCCCATGGCGGACCCCCTGACGGACTGAGAGACACATGGGCACTCCTGGGTTCTGCCCCAGGGCCAGCCCTGCAGCAGCTTCTCAGACCTGCCTCAGGTGCCCGGAACACGGCTCCCACCCGCCCCCTCCTCTCGGCCATCAGTTGTCACGTGGCTGGCCACCTCGTCCCCCTGCGCTCGGTCTTGTCCAGGCTGCCGTCCGCCACCTGCCTCGCAGTCAGTGCAACTCTGCCTCCCGGGCGGCCTGGGCCCATCCCCACCTCTCTGCCCCCTCAGGCGCCCCAGCGTCCCCTCGTCAGGGCGAGGGGCGGAGAGGCCCGCGCCCACCTGCGCATCCCGCGCCGTGCAGGGCCGGCTCCAGCGGGGCACCCGGCGGTGCTGGGGCGACGGCGCGCATGTCGCCCACGCGCCCGGACACGGGGCCCCGGGCCGGCTCCGGGACCCGCAGGCGGCCGAGAGGCGTCCCGAGACCGGGAACCGCACAGCGAGACCGGCCCAGGAACTCGGGAACGACCCCCGCGGAGCCGCCCGCTAGTGCGCACGCGCAGACCGTCTCCCCTGGAGTCCCGCCCCGCGGAGCTGCCCGCCACTGCGCACGCGCCGACAGTCCTCGCGAGTGCGGGGACCGCGCGGCTCCAAGGAGCAGGAGGTGACAGAGACGTAGGCGTCGTCCGCCAGGCTGCCTAGAGCGGCCAACCCCGCGAACTCCGCACCGGAAGTGGAACCGGGGCCGCGCCCCGCCCCGCGGGCGGCCATCTTGGAAGCTGAGGCGGAGGCGGCGGCGGCGCTGCGGCGGGTGCGGCGGTCCGGTCCCGGCGTGGTGCGGCTCTCTCCGGAGCGGGCTCCACTCTTCCGCACCCTGCTCCGGCCTCGACCACGGCGAGCCTGAGCGCGGCGGCGGCCCACGCGCGGCGACGGGGAGAGGTGAGCGCGCCCGCCCGCCTGCGCCGGGGCCTCGGACTCCTCGTCCGCCCCGCGGAGCCGGCCGCAGCGGAGGGCAGGGGGCGCGGGGCCGCGGGGCCCTGGGAGACTCGGCACCGCCCGTCTCCGTTCGCTCCCGCCGCCTGCGGGGTCCCGGCCCAGAGGGTCCGTGCGCGAAACCAGAGGTCGGTTACTGCGGGGCGCCCGGGGCTCGGGGCCGGCTGGTCCACCCGCCAGGCTGGGGGCTTGGTTGGCACACGGCTGGGCCTCCCGCGAGAAGGCCTGTTGTCAGTTGGGACACTTGCGGGTATCTCCAGGACGAGCCAGCGTTGACCTTGGTTCGTAAACGTATCCTGGGCAATCAGTGTTGGCGGGAGGGCGCTGCCGTTGAGCCCGCCGCCGCTTCACCCCTCAACAGTTAGAACCCCATCCTGCCTCATAAATCCCAGCAGAAACGAGTGTGCCCAGGAGTGTGTCTCTGGGTGTAAAATAACAGAAAGTCCGGGCGGTAGGAGTGGGAAGCCGGAGTCTGGCTTCACTGTGGGCCGGCTGGGTGGGACTTGGGCCCTGAACCAAGACCCTACTCTGTGCCAGATCTCGCTGTCCGCACCTGCTAATTACGGATATCAGCTCAGCCTCTGACCAGGTGTAATCTAGTTTCCTTCGCAAGGCATACCACTTAGCAGGTGTGTATGTAATTCAAATACAGTTTCCAACTTTTTGCCAGACCCAGATGGGAAGCAGCTAAAGGGAGGTAACCTCACAGCATAGCGGGAAGGCAGCTCGTACGTGTATAATAACACACGGGTTTGTGTGTGGACACAGCAGTGGTTCAGGACTCTGTTTGATCCAGGCGAGTGAACTTGGTGTGATCTGGCTTCAAAAGAAGGGAATTTGAGGATCTCTTTTCATTGAAAAGCCCAGGGTGTAGACTTCAGGCATGGTTGGATCTAGGTGCCTAGCACATGCTGTCAGTCATCTGTGCACAGCTTGGCACTGCTGACCTGTGGCAGCTCCATTCTCAGGCAGGTGTGTGAGTGGTGGTGGGGCTGCCTCCATCAGCCCTGGGCTTCCATCCAGCCCATGAAGCAATCCTGGTGGACAAGGAAGATACTTCCGTGGGAGTCCTGAGCCTGGGCGTGTCACGTGCCTGTCTGGTCGCCAGGCCTAGGTCTCATGGTACAGCATCACCTCACCTGAGTTACCCACACTCAGAGCGGGAAGGAGATGTCTGGAGAAAAAGGAGCAGGGTGGATGGGTGCTGGGCACCTACCGCTTCACGCAGTGCCATGGGACCCTGCTAGGTGGTGACCGAGGTTGTTTTCCTGCAGTTTCCATGTGTCAGCAGTCTTTATGCTTTTTTTTTAACTGTCCACCCCCCCTCGGTGTGATGCACCTGTGTCCTGTGTCTGTCAGGACTTATTTGAAGGAACCCTGAGGCACATGCACTTCATACTCTGTTTTCACGTTTTGATTCCTTTGTGGTTTTTTGTTTTCTCTGTCTTTCCTGCTGTCATGTTCGGATGGGAAAAATTCGGAGAAACAGTCCCCTGAAACCTCCAGGAGGGGACGTGAGACCACTGTTCTGAGTGAAGCAAAGGAGACATAGTTGAGGAAACTGAGTGGTTGGATCATAAATATGATTTTAAAGATCATGCCTCTCAGAGCAAGGATGGGACAGAAGTTTGCTGGCGACTGGCCAGGCAGGACCTATTTCACTTTCCTGTGCCTGTCCACTAACTGATGAAGCATCCGATCTGGCCACTTACCTGAGTCCAAATACAGTTGTATTCGAGTTAGCCAGAGAGTTATTTTGCATGTGGTGGAGTGTTAACTTGAGGGAGAACATTTAAAAGAAAGAACAAGTCCTGCTTAGTGGTTCTGCTTGTGGGTTGTTGCTGTATTGCTAGGTGTTGGCCTCAGGTGAGCTCCCTGGCCCATGTGGCTTTTCGAGCCAGGAGCTTAGTGACAGTGCTGCGTGGAAGCACTGCCTTTCCAGGACTGCAGCCCTGCCCTTGGTGGGGGCACTTGCGGCAGGGCCAGGCAGAGGAGCCCACCCTTACCTCTGCTAGGCCCGAAAGGCCCCTGCTTAGTGTGTTGGGTCACATGAAGGACTGAGTGGGAGGCATTGGACTAGGGAAGTCAGGGAGGCTTCTGAAGGGGGTGGCCCTCAAGCAAGGCTAGGAAGGGCCTCGGTGAGTCTCCCACCTGTAGACCGGGCTGGGAAGCAGCCACGAGAAGCAGGGGTGGGTTAGTCAGGGGCTTGGAGCTCAGGCTGTGTCAGAGGTCTTGGGAGTTGGGAGCTAGGAGAGCCGCTTTGTCACGGGGTCGGGTGACAGGAGGTGTGGATGGGGATCCTGAAGGGCCACTGGAGGAGTGGATGATCAGAATTTTGTGCTGACTTACGTGTACAAGAGGATCTGAGACGGGAAAGGACTAGAAGCAGAGAGGCCTGGACCAACTGGGAGACACGGGAGGCTGCTGTGGTGGTTGGTAGGAAAAGTAATGAGATCCTGCCTAAAGGCGAGTGGGACAGGAGTGGGAAGGAGGTGAATAAGCCTTGCCAGGGTCAGGGGCACCAGAACAAGGAGCAAGGTCGGCACAGCACGTGGGAGGGCCGCCGCAGGTGCCCTGGCTCAGCCCCTCGGGGTACGAGTGAGCACACCAAGCCCTGGTCGGGGAGGCGGGCGCTAGACCCTCTGGTGATGGCGCTCTGAGGAGTAAGCCAGGCACAGGGGCTGAGAGTATGGAGACCTCCCCAGTGAGCATGCAGCTGTCCACAGGGAACCCCAAGGCTGGGTGGGCTTGACTTCAGGTTTCTGAAGACTGGGAGGTCAGATGGAGGACGCTGGCCATAGCTGATGGCCACCGATGTCCAGGACCGCCAGTAAAGCTTTTGGCCAGAGAGCACTGCGTGGGACAGGTTGGGGAGCCTGAGGGGCAGAGTGTCGTTGGGAGGAGGAGTCTGCAGGGGCCTGGGGGTGATGTTGCCCCACTGCCCACGTCCAGCCTAGGCAGCATCTTTTGCTCCTTCCTCTGTGCTCCGTCCTGCACATCCCCACGTCCTCATTACTATATTGTGGACCAGTGGTTTCACACTTTATTTTTAGCTGCAGAACTTTTTGCCTTTCCATCTTAAGTTATGAGAAACTCCAGTATACAAGAGATCAAGTTGGAGCTATTTTAATGTCTAACAGTGGGGAGCTCAGTGTCCCCATCCCATGTCCTCAGGTCCCTGACCCAGTCTTTTTTCTTGATTGGTGGCACCTCCTCATTCCCTGTGTGCAGCCTTCAGTGCTGTGACTTTTCTAACAGAAGATGCGACCTTCCTCAAGGCTTGGACCTAAAGCCCTTCTGGGCACTGCCCTGGGCTTGCCTTCCTGGCCAGTCACCTCCCAGCCCTCACTGTGCTTGGGCTCCTGACACAGTGACCTGTGCTGTTCCCAGGTACCCTGCACTCTCTGAGGCTCTGTCTGGAAAGCATGGCTTCTCCTCTGCCCAGCCAGTGCCTCGGGGTCTCTCCAGAGCCTCCCCCACTCCAGCCCTTTGCTGGTGACCAGTGGTAAATGGCGGCCGGCAGACTTTGGGGTGGGGGCAGGTGGAGCTGGTCTCTGGTGCTTGCCAGTTTCTGTGGTGTGAATACTCCATCCATGAGGTCCCACTGAGCTCAGATTTAGAAAGTGTGCATGGCTGCTCTCGGGGACTGATCCAGGCTGGCTTCAGCACACCTGCCCGTGGCCCTTTTTTGGTTCTTGTCCCCATTTAGATTCTTTGAGGATGAGAGTGGGGCTTTGCGGTTCTCTTTGTCTTGCATCTGTGCCATACTTGGCAGGAATGAAGGTGGTGGCAGGACAGATGGGAAAGGATCCTGAGCACCTGCGGGCATCCGGGTGGGTGGCAGGTCAGGGTGACCTGTGGGCTGTGACTCTGGGCGCCTGGCATGAGAGGTGCACATTAGGGCTGGGGCCTGGATGAACTACAGGCTGCAGAAATGAGAGTGGAGGAGTGTGGCTGCTGAAGCTGTCTTGGGGTGAGAAGAGCTGTGGTCCCATGTTTCTTGTTCTCTGTAAATGTAAATATTTGTTTTTAATAGATGAGCAACAACAGCAATAAGAGAGCTCCAACAACAGCAACGCAGAGACTGAAGCAGGACTACCTTCGAATTAAGAAAGACCCAGTGCCTTACATCTGTGCTGAGCCACTCCCTTCGAATATTCTTGAATGGTAAGGCTCGCATGGCCGTTCACCCCTCTCTTGGCCCGGCTGGGCGAGCCCACTGCTCTTGGTGCTGGCATCGGGGGGCAGTCCTGGCACCTCCTCGTGTGCGAGTAGACACTGAGAAGCTCGCGGACACTCTGGTCTTGCCAATGGACGGCATGCCAGGGACTCCACAGAGTCCTGTTAGACTTAGGCTAGGGCCAGAAAGAGAATCCCCCCTGAGGGGTCCTCGGGAGGATTTGGGGTGTGCAGGGCTCACAGCTGTTGATCATGTACACCCTGTGGGTTGGGTACTTAGAGAAAAACCGCATTTCTAGACTTTCCCCCGCTACTCTTTGCTCTGGATGCTGGCAGGTAGCCTGCCTTGCCTCAGAGCATTTGTGATGGGACCAGGGTCCGGACACCCCAGCCCCTGGCGCTGGCCCAGGCCGGGTGCCCCTGAGCCTTGGGCTGACAGTGAGAGGACCAGTGTCTCGTAAGCGTTCGTTTCATGGTAGCTCTTTCGCCAAAGCACAGCTCTGTGGAAATGCTGCCATTACCTGGCTTTCTAGTGATTTTGTAAGAAATAAAGTGTAAGCCTGAGGTATTAAAAAAGCATTTTCTCTTTGTTCGAAGGATGTTTTATGTTTTGATCTTTAAAAAATACTTGAAATTGGCCGGGCGCAGTGGCTCACGCCTGTAATCCTAGCACTCTGGGAGGCCGAGGCGGGCAGATTGTTTGAGCTCAGGAGTTCGACACCACCCTGAGCAAGAGCGAGACCCCATCTCTACTAAAAATAGAAAGAAATTAATTGGACAACTAAAAATATATAGAAAAAATTAGCCGGGCATGGTGGCGCGTGCCTGTAGTCCCAGCTACCGGGAGGCTGAGGCAGGAGGATCGCTTGAGCCCAGGAGTTTGAGGTTGCTGTGAGCTAGGCTGACGCCACGGCACTCACTCTAGCCCGGGCAAAAGAGTGAGACTCTGTCTCAAAAAAAAAAAAAAAATACTTGAAATTTTTTTAAATCCAGAGAATAGAGATTTGACTGAGTTAAAAGGTATTCTTCAGGTTGGGCAGGGTCATCTTCCCCAGCCTTCAGAGGAGGCCTAGCCCTGGCAGGTTCCATGGGCAGCTTACGTCTTTCTTCCCTGAATTGTGGGAATATCTCACTGTCCAGGGAGCCCCTCCCCACCTGTGACTCTGTGGGTTGGGGGTCTCCAAGACCACCCCCAGGTTCAGTGATTCACAGGGAGTCCTCACTGTTAACAGGACAGCAAAGTCAGGAAAGGGAAGAGACATAAGATTTCCTGTGGGAAACCACACAGGAGCATCCAGAATTCTCTGGATACACTTAGTTCCCCAGTAGTGAGCTCGGGCGACCCGTTTGATGTGCTATCACCAGGGAGGCTCATCAGATTCAGTGCCAGGGATTTTAGGGGGGGCCGGTTGGCTCCTTCTGCCTGGCACCTACCAAAGTTCCAGATTCCAGAAGGAAGTGGATTTCCACAGTGTGAGCACTTAGCAGCGAACTCCTCTTACCAGGGTACCAGCTCAGGCCGGCCCGGAGCACTCTTTCCCTCAGCTGAGAGAGGAGAAGGGCGTTTCCAGAAAAGGGCTTGGATGAGCCGAGGGCTGCCATGCAGGTCCTGTCCTCTAAGCCCTGCAGGTCCCCTCTTCTCTCTGCTGTCCCAGGGCTGCTGGGCTCTGTCTCAGGAAGAAGGTTTCTTCATTGTCTTTTCCCAGTCTTCTCAGATTGGGCACAGAATTTGAGAGCAATGACAAATTAAGGCCATGTTTCTGGGTGTGTAGTGTACTTAACTCTAAGCCACTCAGTTTGGGTCCGTTGACATGCGATCACAGTATTTTATAAGTAAGACGTGTCAGCCAGTAGATAGCGTGTGTCATGTGATGCATTAATATTAAAATGATGTGCTTATGTGTCTTGGTGGCGAGGGGCTTTTGTGTTTGAGACGATCGCTTCAGTGCTAGCAGTTGTGTCTGGGTTCTGGCATTTCTGATCGGTTTTTCTTTCTTCCCTGTGCTCTTCTGTTTTGAGAATGTGTATAGCTCATGTAGCTAAACCCTTATTTACTTGTGTGTGGGGTGTGGCATCCGTTTGTTGCTGCTTCCAGTCTGAGGTTGAGCTCTGGGGACGATCACCGCTGTCCCTCTTCTTCCTCCAGCACAGCCGCTCAGAGGTCGTTTCTGGTTTCTCCAGGAACGTCAGCACGGGGTGGGGGACAGAGCGTCACTAGCTGTGCCCTGCTTTGCCTACATATGTGACATAAGAAATACAAAGGGTACATTTTTATGGAATAAATTTCCAAGTACATCTTAATCCTGTGTTATGAAATTAAAATTTGTTTGAAACTTCAGCTTAGTGATTAGAGAGAATTCTTGCCTGTTGTATTGTGGAAACGAAAGTCCCTTACGGAAGCTTTAGAAAAGACGGCAGCAAGACAGGCCAACAGGTGGGCTGGAGGGACGGGCTGTTGGCTGCGCTGCTGTCTGACACTCATCCTCCGGTTGTTTCCCGACTGGATGTTTGTGAGTGTGGTGTGGGCAGGTCCTGCAAACGTAGATTTTGGAGATCCTGCCACCCTGCCGTTGCCAAAGCCCAGGTAACTGTTTTTTCTCCCTTAGGCACTATGTCGTCCGAGGCCCTGAGATGACCCCTTACGAAGGTAAGTGTTCTGCTCTGAGGTAGAACAAGAGGCAGTTTTTATGTTCTGAGTAGACTTTGCCTGTTAAACATCTTTTATTTGTAAACAACAGTGTTTTTATTCTGGATGTGCATTCGTTAAATTGGACTTATTAGGAACTCCTCCTAGTGTTTCTCCCAAGACCTAGAAGTGTTTGCTCAGAGTTCGGTTTTGCCGGTGTGTCTAAACCTCCAGGTGCCGTCTGTGAGTGTCAGCGTTTACCAGTCCCCCTTGCTGTGGGGTAGACAGCAGAACGTGGTCTTATTTTTCTGCTGTTTCTTAAGACCCAGGTGACTGTTAGTTGAAGGAAAGGCAGGCGTGTTTATTGAGTGCGTCGTTTGTTCTGAGCACTTGAGTGTCTTGTGATCTTCGGAACAGTCTCTGCGCTAGGCATGTGCCCCCATGTGTGGACGTGCACGAGGCTCAGGGGGACCACAGGGCCTGCCTGGCTCCTCCGTCCCCTCAGCTGCTGCCGAGCAGCTGAGCCAGGGGCCTGACCTCTCCCGGTCACCAGATAACCACCTAGGGTCCTGGGTCCTTGGTGTTGTTTACAAAGTAGACTTTGGAGCTATCAGTCAGCAAGTTTCTGGGGACTTTCGTGAGATTGGCACCACCCTCAGGGTCTGGCCAGGCTGGGGAGACCGTGCACCGTGGACACCATCCCAGGGGCAAGCCCAGCAGAGTGGGGCCAGGTGGCCAGGGCTGCAGGCTTCTCGTCTGCCTTCCTGTGGGGGTTTTGTGTAAGATTTCACTGGAGAAGAGGGGGGCTGCTGCTGGCAGAGAGTTTGCAAACCGCTGTTTTGAACTATCAGAGGAGCGTCGTGGGCAGTTGAGAGTAGAAAAGGTCAAGCTCTTGAAGGCAGCGTGGCCGAGGTATCACTAGCCGTACCCGCAGCCTCTCCCTTAGCCTCAGAATCCCAGTTCCGGGATAATGCGGCCTGGAGGAAGCACATCTGCAGGGTGGGCGTGTCGTCGTGGTGTTTATGATGTCACTGGAGAGGATGGGCTGTGGCAGGAGTCCCTGGAGAGGAGGGGAAGGACTGGCTTTGGACCAGTGTGCATTTGGTGCCTAGAGCCTCCCCAGATGCGTGTGCTGCCGACAGGCTTGAAGAGTGTGCAGCACAGCAAACGCTGGTTGTATCTGGCGGATGGGATTGTGCTGGGCTTTTAATTGTTTTGTTTTGTGGTTTTAGTATTTCCCAAATAGTGAATATTTATTAATTTTGTAACCAGACCCCACCCCGCTCAGAAAGACCAGCCAGGGCTGTTGCTGGTGGAGAGGAGCTGCCCCCACAGGGCTGGACACAACAGGGAGGGGGCAGCTCCTCGGGGGCCTGGGGGCTTTCACCTCATGCCCCAGTGTGGAGGCCGCCCTGACGCGGTCCTCTGCTGGTCCCGGCCCGGGCTGCGCATGTGCCCAGCCTTCCCCGTGCAGGTGCCTTCAGAGACTGAGCCCTTCCCCCTCTCCCTCCCTACACAGCAGCAGCCACTGCTGCCCCCACCGCAGCTGCCTGCTCCCCTCACTGGGAGCTGCCCTCGGCCTGTCCACAGCCCCCCTCACCCCCGTGTCTCTCGTCAGGTCTCCAGGGAGCCCCTCTGCATCGCCACGTCCAAGGGGCTCTTCTCAGTCCTTGGTGTCCTTGCCTCTGGTGGCGACCACTTGCTTCCTGACACCTGGATATTCTGGCCTCTCTTCCCCACCTTCTTCGTGGTGCCTCTGCAGGGGCCGCGTCTGTCTGGCACAGTGTGGTGGCTGCAGGCCTGTCCTCGTGATGTGCTCCCCGGCTGTTACGTGGCTTCCTACAGGCGCTGCCACATAGTTCCCCTAAAACTAATCTTTAGATTTGACACAATCCTATCAAATCCCGATAAGGTTTTTTGCAGAATACATAATCTTACTGTAAAATTCACATGAAAAGGCAAAGGACACACCTGTAATCCCAGCACTCTGGGACGCCGAGGCGGGAGGATCGCTCAAGGTCCGGAGTTCGAGACCAGCCTGAGCAAGAGCGAAACCTCGTCTCTACTAAAAATAGAAAAAGTAGCAGGGTGTGGTGGGTGCACCTGTAGCCCCAGCTACTCAGGAGGCTGAGGCAGGAGGGTTGCTTGAGCCCGGGAGTTTGAGGTTGCTGTGAGCTAGGCTGACGCCACGGCACTCACCCAGGTGACAGAGCAAGACTCTGTCTAAAAAAAAAAAAAGAGGCAAAGGACCTGGAGTAGCTGGAACAATTTTTGAAAAGGAGAAAAAAGTGGAGTCAGGGGTTTCAAGACTTAACTCTGGCGATGAGGACCCAGCAGTGGTCAAGGGAGAAACACAG
>NW_012151330.1:374322-397093 GCF_000956105.1 Propithecus coquereli | reverse complement strand
GAGCGATCCTCCTGCCTCGGCCTCCCAGAGTGCTGGGATTACAGGCGTGAGCCACTGTGCCCGGCCCCAACCGTTCCTTTCAAAGGACAAGTGGACGTTCCCAGTTTCTTACCTATGCGGGTGCTGGGGCGCTGGCTCTCGGTGCCCTTGTCTGCCCATCTCAGCCAGTGAGCGCTTCCTGGCAGTGAGGCAGGAGGGCGCCCGTCTTCCCGCCTCCCGCCCAAGCTAAACCGGCTCTGTTCTTGCTGTGTGATCCCGCTTCCCCACGCGTGCCGAGCAGAGTGTAGTTTGAGGCGCACGTTGCTGTGCTGCTCCCTCTTGAGAAGCGCACCTGTTCCTGGCTCGTGCTCGTTTTCCCGCTGGTCCTTTCCTTGTGATCCGAGTGTCGTGTCTGGTATGCTAGCCTCTCACGGGCACACTTGTCTGCATGTCGACCTGGCTTCACAGGTGAAGCATCATCCTTCCACTGTTGACGCCACAACTGTCCTGCCAGTCTGCGAGTGCCAGCCCTGGGGCAGGGCACCAGGACACCGCCTTGAGGAATGGGGTGGGTGGCGCAGAACTTCAGACTGAGCTGATAGCCCTGCTTCTGGTGTGAGAAAGTCCAACTTAGAGTTAGAGTGGATTCCGAGGCAACCTGTTGCAAAATTACAGGACTTCATCGCAAGAAGTACAGCTCTTGTGAGAGGGGCTGCACTCTATGCAGGGTGGCTTTGGAGCAGGGGCCTGTGGTGATTCCGAGACTAGTGTTTGCACAGCCCTTGAGACGGGACCACACACAGGGAGCCCAGCAGGAGGACAGAGCTCCTCAAACCCGGGTGGTGTGTGCACACGCATGCGTGTGTGGCCAGGGTTGGCCCGAAGCTCTGCGTTTCGCAGCAACACAGATGTGGCTGAGCAGCCGGGGTGTGAGGTCTCGGGCTGGGTGGGGGCTGCCCTGATGGCGCCTCCGAAGGTCAGTGGAGCAGGGGCTGGGGAGGTTGTCCAGAGTGTTGGGCTCTGCATCGATCTGAAGGTGGGGCCTCCCGGGTTTTAGTCTGAAGGACTGAGAAGATGGAGTTACCGTTTCGGAAGCTGCAGGGATTCTGTCCTGGATGTGGCGTCCGGGACAGTGCTGTGTGGACAGCACGGTGGTCTGGAGTTTGGAGAGCGGGGTTCGTTGGTCCAGGTGGAAGTTCTGGCTGGGGACCTGTCACAGGACTCCCGATGGGCAGCCCTGAGGCTGGGTGAGACCCCAGGAGGGTGAGCAGCTCCTGGGGAGGCCTCTGCACCTGGGCTGGGGAGAGGAGCCTGCCAGGGGCACGCAGGGGAGGAGCCAAGCCAGGATGGGCTCCGAGGCAGAGGGCTGGGAGTGGGGGCCAGACACCAGCAGGCACGTCTGGGTGGTCTCAGGGTCAGGTTTGGTGGAGCCCAGTGGGAGCAAGAGCCTGGCCAGGGGCACCTGAGAACTTGGCAGGAGAGAATTGGAGATTGCTGCCTGCCAGGCTGTCCAGGGCACCCACCTGAGGGCGGTGGCAATCGGCAGAAATGGAGGGTGTGAGTGGAGAGTGTGGCTGTGTTTCAGGTGGGGCTTGTTGGCCTCTGGGTGCAGCTGGGTGGGGGAACTGGGTCGTGCAGGAGGGGGGGAAGCTGGCTGGGCCAGGGCCTGGGGTAGGGAGGGGTGACCTGGCTGGACTCGAGCTCCTGGCGCCCTGGGGCCGCTGCAGGTTCCCTCCTGACCTGCTCCCAGTGAGGAGAGTGCGGACAGTCCCGGAACAGGTGCGGGAGCCGTGGCAGGTGTAGCCCCCGTGCTGGCGTGGGGTGCACAGGCAGTGAGGATGCGGGGCCGGGTCGGGTGGAGGGTGGGCTGGGGGTGGAGACTGCGGAGAGTCTTGCTGTGGACAGTGACAGGCTCTTTCCTTTCCTGTTTCGATGTAGGTGGTTATTACCATGGAAAACTAATTTTTCCCAGAGAATTTCCTTTCAAACCTCCTAGTATTTATATGATAACTCCCAGCGGAAGATTTAAGTGCAATACCAGGTAAGGCTTCCCGGGAGCCGTGTGCCGCAGGAGCTGGCTGTGCTCGTGGGGGGTGCGTGCCTGCTGACGGAGCCCTTCTCTCGCAGGCTGTGTCTTTCCATCACGGATTTCCACCCCGACACGTGGAACCCGGCCTGGTCTGTGTCCACCATCCTGACCGGGCTCCTGAGCTTCATGGTGGAGAAGGGCCCCACCCTGGGCAGCATAGAGACGTCAGACTTCACGGTGAGGCGTAGAGGCCCCTCTCCGGGGGGCCTGCGGGGTGGCACCCTGGCCTGCCACCACATGTCTGGGCTGTTTTATGTTTCTGAGATGCAGCTGCCTTTCTCCTCAGCAGGAGGGCGCTGTGCAGGGTTTGCCTGTGTCCCCGCTTCCCAAGGACAGTGTAGAGATCGCTCCGTCCTGGGCTTCTTGGCTTTTCCTTGGTCTCACGTCCCCTCTGCCATTAGACCCTGCTTTTATCCACATTAGGCCCTGGCTGTCTGGACCTGCTGTCCACACCTTCTGGGGTCTCTTCTCAGGGGACTTTGGAGGGGGTCAGGCTGTGGCAGTGCCTCTCCACAGATGGCCTTATTAGATCCATTTTCTTGTTAGCTTGTTTTTACTTTTCTATTTTTTAAAATAGGAATCAAGTCTGATGTCATTAATTGATAATGAAAAGATAGGCCAGGCGCCGTGGCTCACTCTTATAATCCCGGCACTCTGGAAGGCCAAGGCAGGAGGATCGCTCGAGCCCAGGAGTTCGAGACCGGCCTGAGCAAGAGCGTCTCCACTAAAAATACAAAAATTAGCCGGGCGTGGTGGTGTGGGCCTATAGTCCCAGCTCCTTGGGAGGCTGAGGCAGGAGGATCGCTCGAGCCCAATAGTTGGAGGCTGCAGTGAGCTGTGATAACACCACTGTACTCGAGCTTAGGTGCAGAGCATGACCCTCTCTTGAAAAAAAGAGAAAGATAAACCTTTTTAGGACTGTAAGTTTGTTGTGAAGCATGAGCTTAAGTGCTTTCTGCAACATGAGACAGTAGCCCTTGACTCTGTGTTCAGGGTTTTGGGAGAACTGGACTGAGCTTTGTGGTGATAATTCCCTTCTCTTTCTTCCTAGAAAAGACAGCTGGCAGCGCAAAGTTTAGCGTTTAATTTAAAAGATAAGGTCTTTTGTGAATTATTTCCTGAAGTTGTGGAGGTAAGAAAGTGAAAGTTGGAAATCAGTTTTGCCTTCCCCTCTGTTAAAAACACTTTGTTTCGATTCTGTCCAAAGAGAAGATGTGTCCCTGAGGGACAGCAGGCCTCTCAAGGCTGCAGGGCCCAGAGGGCTCTGCCCAGGGCTTCCAGGTGCACACTGGCGGGGAAGAGGGCTTGGGGGCATCTGTGTGCAGGGCCGGTGGGCTGGCTGGCTTCAGGGCTACGCCAGGTGGGCCTGGAGGATCTGGGTCAGGCAGTGAGGGCTGGGCACGGACCAGGCATGTAGCGTGTTGTGTGGGTTGGCGTGGAGGATGGGGTGGGTGGGGCGTTGGTGGCTCAGATGCTCGGTGCTGTGAGCTGAATGCTGGGGCCATGAGGCCCAGGCTCGGGTGGCCTCTCGCCCACTCCCCTCACCTGTCCAGTGGGGCTGCAGCCGAGCCTGCCCTGGGTGTCGGGGTTTGACACGGAGAGGAGAACTTCCTCCTGGAACCGCTCCTGAGATCGGTAGTGTGGTCCTAAGGGAGCTGGTTTATTTAGACCAACCATCATTTCTTGTGTTTTTCTCTCAGGAAATTAAGCAAAAACAGAAAGCACAAGACGAACTGAGTAGCAGGCCCCAGACTCTGCCCTTACCAGACGTGGTTCCAGACGGGGAGATGCACCACGGCCAGAACGGGATGCAGCTTCTCAATGGGCACGCACCGGGGGCCGGCCCGCACCTCGCGGGGCTCCAGCAGGCCAACCGGCACCACGGACTCCTGGGCGGTGCCCTGGCGAACTTGTTTGTTATAGTTGGGTTTGCGGCCTTCGCCTACACAGTCAAGTACGTGCTGAGGAGCATCGCACAGGAGTGAGAGGCGCACGGGAGCCAGCCCCACGGTCGCTGTTGAGGGACGCCAGGCGCCAGAGCCCGACATGGGCAGGCTGGACACGCTGCTGAGTGCCGGCGGACCCGCCAGATTCCTGGGTTTAGCTTTTTAAAAACCTTAAAAGGAAAGCAAAAACCAAAATGTGTGATTCAGATTTGGAGGAGGCTTGAGGTTCTCAGCCCCGTCTCGCCCCCGTGCCTGTCGGGGCTGGCGTGGAGGAGGGCCGCTCACACTTTGGTTTTTATAGCTTATCTCTTGTATTGTCTTTAGACCTGTTTTAGTAAACCTGTTTTTCATTTTATTAGATTTGGTCACTTAAAAATTAAGACTCAATGCCTGTCAGATACCCAGTGCATCGGCAGGCGGGAGCCAGGGGCCTGGTGGCGGGGTGCGGCACGTGTGGTCCGAGGCTTAGCAGGGCCGGATTGGCTGGCCAGCGACAGCCACGGACGGGGGGCCAGGAGGCGTGGGATTTGGTGTCAGCATTTGAAAATGTGTTTATGGTCGGTTAGAATGAAAACATTCTAGAAAGTGCTTGTTCGTTCGTTCTTTCTGTTTTTGCTAAAGTAGAAGTTAAGAACCTGCTTACTCTGACCGCTAGGTGTCCCCCTTTACTTAAGCAGCAGCTGGGTGTGGACGAGGCCGGTTGGCCTTGCTAGGGGACAGGCCCTGCGTGCTGCGGCAGCGTCTCCTGCAGCCCTGGCCTCCGCTGGCCTCCCCGAGCTCTGGGTGCTGCAGGAGCTGGGTGTCGTCAGGTACCTGCAGAGCCTCTTCTCCAAATTCTCGTGTCCGTGAGGCCCTGTCCTCCTGTGCAGGTGGAGGGTGAAGACCCCAGGGTCTCTCAGAGGTCCCCTCAATAGGAGGACCTGCCTCCGTACACTTCGGGGCTCCCTTGCTTTGGTCTGAGCTCCCTGGTGGGCCTTGCAGGCAGGTGAGCAGGTTCCTGCCCCTGCTGGAGCAGGTGTTCCCTCTGCACGGAAGATCCCGGAAGGGAAAGCCTGCCTGGAAGGGCGTGTCCGAGTGCGTGTGGGAGCTGGCCTGGTCTCAGTGTTGGGACCCGTGACTGCCTGGGTGGCTGAAGTCTTCCCTTTTTTGTGTTTGTGTTTCATGATTCCACCTGCACAGGAGATTTTGAAGAAGCATCACATTGTTTGAAAAACCTTATATCTGTGTGTGGGGCTGTGTCCAGCGTGGACATGGCCACGGTCGTCGCTGGGAGGAACCGACTGAGGCTGAAGCCATCCCCGTCCCAGGGCGAGCTGTAAAACTGGAGTGCAACCGTACGTGTTCATCTTTGACTTTGCTTTTTAATCAGTTTATTTAAAATTGCTCTAATTTACCATTTGTATGTATTTAATCCACTCTTGTGAAAAAAATCTTTAATTATATTTTTGTTCCTAATTTCACACTGTGTCTGTGTTGGCGGAGATGGCCGTCCATCTCGGGTGGTTCAGATCCGGGGTGGCCTGTGGGTGGGGTCACACCTGCCTGGCCTGGGGACAGCTTGTCAGCCGCCGGCAGGGACCTGCTCGGGGGCAGTGGGTGCTGCCCACAAGCCCTGCTCCCCTCCTGTGCTGGACGACAGCCCCGCCTGGTCCACAGCTCGGCCCCAGAGCGCCTCTGTGACTGGAGTTGGTTCCAAACCCTTGATGTTTCCTAAGGCTCTTGGGAGGCGGGATGTTAGCAAATACTGTTTGCTTAATGCCTACTGTTTCCCTCCGTGTGCGTGAAATCTCAACGTCAGCGACCCTTGGTCAGCAGAGGAGAGGGGTCTGTGATGCCTGCACAGGATGCCTGTGCTGACCCAAAATAAAAGATGATCTTTGACCTGTTGGACCGAGCGCATCTGACCCTTTGTCCCTGCTACCCTTCCCTGGAGGAGTCGCGTGCCCATCTGTCCCAGTGTGGCGTCACCGGTGGGGGACAGTGGGCGTTCGGTGTGTCCCCTGGCCAGCACAGCTGACCCCTCACCAGCCAGTCCGTGCTGTGAAGTCTCACAAAGTTAACGTTTATGGACACAGCAGCCGCGGTGGCGGGGGGGTATCTCCTGTGCACTCCAGCGGCTGGCGCCTCTCCCGAGGAGCCCCCCCCCAGGCCGGCCTTTGAGAACTTGGCTACCAGCCAGCACAGAGGGTCTGTGTCCGAGTCTGCAGAAACTGCCTTCCCTGGGCAGTGGGCAGGATGCCCTGCTGGGGGCTGTGTCCCAGGGCCCCATGGTCCTTTGCCATTTCTCCAGGGTGTTGGGGTGTCTGTGTTGGGGGCTGCGGGGTTGGGGAGAGCTGGCAGCCGGACCTAAGTTCCCCTTCTGGGGGTGGCTTGTGGCTGCGGCCCTGGTGAATGACCGGAGGGTAGCATTGTTTTGTCAGTTTTCTAGGTGGCTCTGGCACTCAGCAGAGGGAGCATGGGGAAGGGGACGCTGAAGGCCGTGTCCCTCTGCAGAACGCTAGCTGAGTGTCTGGTTCTCTGGAGGGGACAGGAAGCCACACCCCTCCCTGCTCCTGCCCCACTGTGACTGGGCCCTGGGTCCAGCCTCCAGGCTGTCTGGAGTCACAGGGAAGCACATTGCCAGCAGGTGGCACAGAGAAGTAGGGCGCCACACCCGTGGGGGGTCTGGTGGCCCTGGACAGGGGCCTCCTAAGCTAAGGCACTGGCCCACCCCAACCTGGTGCCCTGAGACTGGGTTGAGGGGTATGGGGGCCGCCTTTCCTGACCCATTTGGGGGGCCCAGGCGTAGGTCTTGTGCAGTGTGGGCTGAGGGCACCTCCCCAGGGATTTGCGGCTTTAGCAATGCACTCCGGGGCTGCCAGAATTGGCCTCTCGGTCTTGTCCCCAGAGGTGACATTTCTCCCTGAGGACCAGGAGGGAGAGGGGGTGGGTGAGGTCCCTGGTGGGCACTTCCCACCATCTTCCCCACCCTGGTTCTATCTCTGGGGTGGCTCTGCCTGGGGCTGGGGTCTCCTGCGTGGCCACCTTCACCCATCCCTACTGATGTCTGGAAATTGGGGAGGGTCTGGTGCGTTCTGTGCTGTCCGCCTGGGCCAGTGTGCCCACCCTCCTCACGGCCGGGCCTGGGCAGCTGCTTCTCTGTTGCTCGCTGTTCTTAACCGCGGTCTATACCCACAGAGGGGCAGCCGGCAGCTGGCAGACCTGACTCAGGCTTTTAGCCCCACCCGGACCCCCACCTCTCGGCCACTGAGCTCAAAGGGCCTGACCCGGCCCAGGCTGGGAGCCTGTGAATAGCGGCTGCCCTGCTGCCCAGGGCCCCACCTTTCCCAGGAGCAGGGTCCCAGCCAGGCCTGTGGCACCCCCAGAAGCCCGCATCTGGGCCCTGGGACCTGCAGCAGGGCGGGGGCGGACGCAAGAGGGCCTTGATCAGGTGGGCCATGGGAAGGGGGCTGGGGACTCCATACATAGCTGGTGCAGGCGTGGTGGGCAGCGGGTGGAGTGCTCCCATCCTTGGTCAGGCCTCCACCCCGGAAGGAGGGTTGAGTCAGCATGAGAGGTGCGTGGCTCAGCCAGGTTGTGCTGGACAGGGAGGGGCGGGAGGAGGGATCGCAGTAACCGTAGGACCCTCCAGCCAGGGATGGGAGGTGCAGCCCCTCCCACAGCCCAGCCCTGTGGTCCTGGGAAGAGCCAGGCCATGGTCAGAGGAGGGGTCCCCGCCCCCTACTCCCTGGAGCCCTGGGGCTGTGGGGAGGAGGCAGGGCTTATTGGGCTGCTGCTCAAAGAGAGGCTGCAGGGGACAGGGGACAGAGCAAGGACGTACGGGGACTGGAGCACTGTCCTAGTGTGGCCACTTCAGCTCGTCATGCACCTTCAGCTCGTCATGCACCGGCAGCAGGGCACACCCTGGGGCCTCGCCCCCGCGCAGCTCTGAGCTCTGCCACTGTGCAGAGCTGCTGTGGGTCGGATCCATGCAGCGCTGGGCCTGGGCCTGGGCCGCAGCCCTCCTCTGGCTGCAGCTCACACTCCTCCGGGGCGTCGGGGCGCGGCGGCAGCCCAGCCAGCACATGGAGCCCCCCAACGCCACCACATCCCACAGCGCATGGCTGCTGGGCGCCCCCAAGGTATGCAGGCTGGGTACACGTGGGCATGCCCTTCCAAGCTGCTGGTTTGGGGCTCACTCGTGTCCCGGCAGTCTCTGTCCCTCCCGGCCCCCGCCCCCATCTCCCTTCCCGAGCCCTTGACCAAAGGCCGGGTCTTGGTGGGGATCTGCTGCAGCCGGACTGGCCTGCCCTCTGGGAGACCCCTCCCGGCAGCCAGCCCTTTGCCACCAGAGCGGGCCAGAGGAGAGGTTGGGGCTTCCCAGCCTGCTGCAACTAACCCTTTGAAGACCCAGGGCTGTCACCCCTGAGCTACCTGCTGCTATTAGGTGTGATTGCTAGTTCAGGGGGCGGCGTGGGGAGGGGCTCCAGGCAGCCTGGTTGCTGCTTTGCCAGACTCCATGCTGGGAACCCTGGTGCCCCACAGCTTCTGGGCTGGGCATGCCAAGGCTAGCGCCCGTGCTTCCTGGGAGTGCTGTGAGGCCAGCACCCCTGGACCCGGGAAGCGCTCTGCCCTTGAAGTCCTCAGGCCCCAGCCTGTCCAGGGTCTTCTCGAGACTGGAGACCCCCGCGCCTGTCTCACACCTGGGCTTCTGTCTTCTTGGGCTGAGGGTCTCTTGAGGGGTCTTGGAGCATGGCCTGGGGCCTCCTGCTGCTGCCATCCATGTGGGGGGGGGCCCAGGACTGGGAGCAACCCCTACCCCCCACACCCTTGCACCTTTGATCCCCGTCTCCTCCCTGCTCCCACGGCGTCTCTGTGGTGCCCGCCCAGCTGCCTCTCGGCCATGTGGCTCCCCTGGAGCCTCAGGCCCGTTTTCCAGATGGGCAGGCTGAGGACAGCCAGGCTGCAGCCCTGACAGCAAGGAGTGGGCGGTCCTGCTGGCAGGAGGGCATGGTTGGCTAGGTGGGGCTGGGGGTGCCTGGCAGGGGTGGGATCCCAGCCAGCCACCTGGGGTGGGGGAGGCACCCACCTGTACCCTTGGTGGTTCCCTCAGCACCCAGGGCTGCCCCTTAACGACAGGGCTGGGAACTGATGGGGGGACAGGGCTGTCAACCAGATGGGGGCCCAGCTGTAGTGTGTGGGACGCCTGCTTTTCCTACTGGGGTGGGCCCAGTCCCCATCTGCCCTCCAGGGCCCCCAGCCCCTCCAGCACGTCCAGGGGAGGTGGTGGCCGGGGGAACTAGCAGACCCCGATGTGCGAGGAACTGGGTGCCTTCAAAAGACTCTTTGTTCCCTAGTGGGGCCTAGGTCAGGGGTGGGGCATCCCCAGGATAGAGGCCTATCTGGCCCACTGGGGAGGAGCCCCCCACCCGGAACCTGACTCTCCTGGTTTAGGGCTCGAGCTGACCTCGGGATGGGACCATGCTCTAGGCCAGGACCCCTTGGCACACCCTGGCCTGGGGGCCCGACCAGCGTCTGTTGGTTTCCTGCCCATTCCACGAGCTTCCTGCCCGAGTCTGGCACACAGACTTCCAGGCCACTCTCCCCAGCCCAGCCTGTCTGCACGTCTCCTCCTCTGACTCCGGGGCTGGAGCAGAAACCGGGCCTAAGAGGAGCATTGGAGGGCTGGGGGCAGCAGGGCCTTGGGCTGCTCTGCCTGGCTCTACCCCAACCCCCGCTTGAACAGGGTGGGCCAGTGAGGCCTCAGCCTGAGGAGTGAGGCTGGTTGGAGCGCGGGGGTTGCCAGCTTTCGCTGCCGGAGCTTGGAGCAAGGGCCTGAGCCCACTGCCCCCAGCCCCCACCCTTGCATTGGCTCTTGGCCCGGTGCTATCTCTGGGACGCTCAGAGAGGCTCCTGTCCTGCTCCCACTGCCCCTGCCCCACTTCACCAGCGCCAAGCTTATGTTAGGCTCTGGGCCCCAGGCCCGGCTCCAGCAGAGGCCCGGTCCTCGGCCTGCCTGTGCCCCTGACATGGGGACATCTGGGTGCTGAGTCCCTCAGGGGTGGCCGGCCATGGCATCCCTGTGTTTGCTTGTGTCCCGCCCACTGCCTTGAGATTCCCAGGTCTCTGCCGGGCACAGTGGGGACAGGGGCCAAGAGGGCCTGGTGGTCAGCACGCTAGCCCTAGCGCCTGCCCTGCAGGCTTCCAAGGCCTCAAGACCTGAGTTCTCAGATGCCCACATGACGTGGCTGAACTTCATTCGGCGGCCTGACGATGGGGCCTTGAAGAAACGGTGCCGAGGCCGGGACAAGAAGTCGGTGAGAGGCCGGGCGCGGTGGCTTACGCCTGTAATCCTAGCACTCTGGGAGGCCGAGGCGGGCGAATTGTTTGAGCTCAGGAGTTCGAGACCAGCCTGAGCAAGAGCGAGACCCCGTCTCTACCAAAAATAGAAAGAAATTAATTGGACAGCTAAAAATATATAGAAAAAATTAGCCGGGCACGGTGGTGCATGCCTGTAGTCCCAGCTACTCGGGAGGCTGAGGCAGTAGGATCGCTTGAGCCCAGGAGTTTGAGGTTGCTGTGAGCTAGGCTGATGCCACGGCACTCTAGCCCGGGCAACAGAGTGAGACTCTGTCTCAAAAAAAAAAAAAAGAAAAAGAAGTCGGTGAGCCCCAGGCTGTTGAGGCCAGCCATCCTGGCCTTCACTAGGGTCTGGGCCCCGGGCAAGGGGTGGCCATGGCTCCCACTGGGGACCCACTGGGACCCTCGCTTTCTGCCTCCTTCCAGCAGGGTCTCTCGGGTCCCCCAGGGCCTCCTGGACCCCCTGGGCCCCCGGGGCCACCCGGTGCAGAAGTCACCCTGGAGGTCCTGCTGCAGGAATTTCAGGAGATGCTGAGAGGTAAGGCTGCTCCCCTGGGCCCAGGAGGCCCCACCCAGGGCCGGATGTGCTGGCCCAAGCTGACCCTCCGCTGCTGCCCTTCTCCCCACAGAAGCTGCCGAGCGCCGGTTCCCAGGGCTGCAAGGCCCGCTGCTGCCCCAGGGGCTGGGCCTGCGGCTGGTGGACGAGGCCTTTCGCTGCCGGCTGCGCAGCCCCCAGCTGGTGGACGGGAGGACACTGGTGGAGCTGCGTGGCTTTCAGGCCGTGAGTGGGGGTGGGGGCCGGGGCTCCGTGGCCTCTGGAGGCACCGACTGCAGGTGCTGCCAGGGTGCAAGGTGCTGGGTGTGTCCCCCACAGGCGAGATGAGTCCATGGCCGCCACCGACAGTCACCGGGCACATATGTGGGTTGGGGTCTGGGGGGAGCTGGGTGCAGAGGGTGAGGGGTGATCTCAGGTCAGGTTGGAAGGACCCGTGTGCCCAGACCCCACCTTATGCCAAAATTGGGGCTGGGGTCCTGGGCGGCCAGAGGCAGGGCCTGTGGGCCTTGTCTGCCCCTTGGGGCCCAGAGCCTGTGCCCTGAGTCCCAGGTGGTCGTGGACGCAGGGTCATCCCTGTCCTGCCCACTGGTGAGAGCCAGGACCCCAGATCAGGGGCTGTCTGTTGCCAGCACCTCCCCCCAGGCCGGGTTGCAGGGGTGGGTCCCGGCCCTCAGCCAGCCACTCAGCTGCTGCCCCTCACAGCCCACTGCCCAGGGCGACTTCCTGCGGGGGTCCGGCCTCAGCCTGTCCTCGGGCCGGTTCACAGCCCCGGTGTCCGGCATCTTCCAGTTCTCTGCCAGCCTGCACGTGGGTGAGCCCTGGGGACCACAGTGTGTGCGGCTGGGGGCTGGCCTTCCCGGGTGGGTGCCCAGCATCACTGGCCCCAGGCCCAGGTCCCCTCAGAGAGCTGCCACCTGCTCTGCTCAGGGCCCTGTACTGGGCATGGGGCCACTGGCTCCTGTCCTCTGGGGCGTGGGTCACTGCTGTGCTCCCGGGCCTCAGGCCCTCCCTCGCCCACCCGGCACCCCTCCCGTGCCTTTTCCAGGCAGTACGCCCTAAAGCCCCTGCCCCTGTGCGCCGCCCTCGCCGAGGGCTCTCTCCACAGGCCACAGTGCGCTGCAGGGTAGGCCGCGGCTGTGGGCCGGCGGCGCGGTGCGCGTGCTCATCTGTATCGAGTCCCTGTGCCATCGGCTTGCGTGAGTGAGCCCCCGGGGGCTGGGGTCCCAGGTGGGCTTCTAGAAGGAACATGAGTCCACAGGGGTCTCCGGGCACCCAGGGTGGTTGGACCCAGACTCCGCCCTCACCTGTGCCCTGTGGTGCTGTGCCAGGTCCCTGGAGGCCGTGTCGGGCCTGGAGAGCAACAGCAGGGTCTCCACGGCCCAGGTGCAGGGGCTGCTGCAGCTGCAGGTGAGGCCAGGGCGGGGTCCCGGGTGCACCCGGGCACAGGCCACACGGGGGTCGGACTCAGGGCCTGGCACCTCCCAGCCGGTGCAAGCAGGAAGGCCGTCGCCACATAGTCGCTCAGGACCCCTGATGCTGGGCTGGGGCCACCACGGTGCTGATGTCCACTGTGGTGCTTGCAGGCTGGACAGTATGCTTCCGTGTTCCTGGACAACGGCTCTCGGGTGCTTCTCACCGTCCAGGGCGGCTCCAGCTTCTCGGGGCTGCTCCTGGGCAGGTGAGCCATTGCTGACTCGTCTCGGAGCGCCTGGTTAATACCTGTGGTCACCGCAATAAACACTCTCAGCCCTCCCTGTCGCCCCTGGGCACGGCCTGGTCATTGCGTTGCTGGAGGTGGAGGCCGCCTGGCTGCTGAGGTGGGGGCAGGGCAGCAGGATGCTGTCCACAGTGACCCCCAGAGCTCAGAACGTGGCCGCAGGTGCCGCAGACACAGCCTCGGGACAGACCTGTCCAGCCAGGTGGGGGTGGAGCCAGCCGAGCTCGCTCTGCGCAGCCCCTGCCCCTGCTGGGGGCCGTGTCTATCCTGAGGACAAGGACGATGTCCACGCAGGTCCCTGCTCAGCCCTGCCCATGGCCAGGGACCTCCCCCCTCCCCCAGGGCCCGTCCACATCCTGGGCTGTGGATACCCAGGTCCGAGAGGCCTTGGGGCACTGGACTCCGGAGGAGCTGGTGGCAGCAGAGGGTGGGGGTGTGGGTGAGCAGGCAGAGTGCCTGTGTCCTGCGGGGGAGGGGTCGGGAGCCAGGCTGGAGGGTGTGCGAGCCACAGACAGGACTGTGCTCTCGCGGGGAGCTGGAGGGCACCACGTGGCCCAGGCTGATGGGGACCAGGGCAGGCCCCGCCTCTCACCACCTTCCCCGGTGATGGCCACTGCACCCCAAAGACCAGGGCCCCTCTGGGCCTTTGGGGCCAGAACTGCCCCTTTGAGGCTGGAGCCCGGGCTGAGGCCCCGATGGGTCCTGTGGATTTGGGAACTCCATCCCCACCCCATTTTGGCTGCTATCAAACTCAGACCGAGGAATGTACATCGGCCGCAGGATGTCCCGGGCTCTGCAGAGCTGCCGAGATACCGTCTCCGGTTGGCTCCCAGGAGTCACGAGCAGGTGGCCATGGGCTCCAACCTCTGACACCGCAGGGGTCGCGGTGGGGCTGGCCCGTGGCCGGTCCTCCCCTGCCTGGGGTTGTCTACCGAGGGAAGGATTTAGGCGCTGCGGGGGGGTGGGGGTCAGAGGGGTCCTGCATGGGCAGGGGCAGGGGAGGGGCAGGTGGGGCAGGGGTGGCTGGGAGAGACTGGAGCCCAGGAGCTGTTCCCCCTCCCCTGGGACCGTGGCCTGCCTGGGGGGCCACAGGGGGGCCCTGGGCAGTGAGGCAGCCAGCCCAGCAGGCGACAGCCAGGTGGTGTTGCCTGGCGCCGGTCAGTGCAGCAGTGGGCCTGGCTGCTGACCCGTCCCCACCCCTCTCCCTGGGCCCCCCGGGGTGGCGTCAGGGACTGGGCCTGTCGGAGGGGGGGGTCCCTGCTTCGTTAACCTGGCTGCAGCCATCAGCCTGGTCGGACCGGGGTTGTCCTAGCGGCTGGCCAGGGCTCGTGTGCAGCACCACCCTGGGGTCCCTGTCCAGGAGACGGGGGGCAGGGGTGACCAGCCCCCACCACTTCCCGCCTGGGGCCACGGAGCCAAGGCCCCATGCAGAGGTCTGGGCTTGGGGAGCCCCGTCCCCTCCTTACTCTGCAGCCCCTTGTTGGGCACAGCCCCCTTGTGGATTTGGGAACTGCCCATTGACACCGGGGAAACTGAGGCTGTGGGCTAGAGGGACCCCCCAGGGTCCTTGAGAAAACACAGTGGTGCCTGGGGAGGGTGGCAGGGCAGAGGCGGGGAGCATGGACCCCAGGGCTTCAGATACCCCGTTTGCTTCCCGCCTTCCTCTCCCTGGCCGGCCCTGCCCATTCGTCCTTGTCTCTCCTCTGGCCCCCTGGGAGCAGCCCCCACCCTGCGCAGGGATGGGCCAGGGCCTGAGGCCGGCTGGGATGGGGACAGTCCTGCCAGACCTCGCGGGCCACAGCAGTGTAGGGGGTTCCTGAGATGCCAACAGCAGCCATTACCCCCACCCTCCCAGCCCAGGAGGCAGAGCCTGGGAGGACAGGTGGAGCCCTGAGAACAGGACCCAGGGCAGCGGCAGCTGAGAGACAGGGAGCTCGGTGGGCAGGGGCCAGGCAGGGCTGCCTCGGTGCCCCCCTCCCTGCGCCCACCCCATCCACCGCCTCTGGCTCCCCCGTCTTCCCTGATGGGAGGCCACTAGCCACCTAGCTCTGATTCCCCTGGAATGTCTGTGGCTGGAGGCTACGAGCAAAGGAGTGGGCAGGCTGGGGGGGTGGGCGGCTGCCATGGGAGGGTCCAGGCCCCAGCCCCAGGCCCTCAGCTGCAGGGGACACAGGCTGCCCAGCCACCAGCTGGACCTCCCAAGGCAGTCCCAGACTGCAGTGTTGGCCGTGGGAAGGATCTGGTGCCCGTCACTCTCACCCGGGTTCTGTGGCAGATGGAGGCCAGGCCAGAGCTGCTGCTGCTTGGAGCAGGGGCTGGCAGGGGTCCCACGGGTGAAGGGAGCCCAGGGAAATGGAGCTTTCCCTCTGGCAGGGACGCCCTGTGTTGGAGCTGGGCTGTTGAGTGAGTGGCCCAAGCGTCCAGTTGCTTCCCAGTCTCTGGCGGTGGCCAGGGCCGTAGCAGCCAGCACAGTGCTGACCCTCGCGTGCCCTGTCCGGAGCCCCAGGCAATGCTGGCTGTCCTCACTGACCCTCGGCTGACTTCCCGAAACCTCAGTCTGACCCTGCTGCAGGGGGAGCTGCTGCGGTGGAGACTCCGGCTGTCGGGGGTGCCGTGCCCAAACCGTGGGTGCTTTTCCCAGCACCCTTGCCGAGCCCTGATCTTGGGGCCGCAGCCTGGCCAGACCTGACCAGCCCCTCCTGGCACCCAGGCCAGGACGCTGGAGCTGTGCCTCAGTGTTGGGCCGGAGCCTGTCCCCCTAGTGCCCTTGGCACCCTGTCCCGGGTGTGAGCGCAGACAGGAACGTGAACATCAGGTTCAGGGTGGCTGGGGGCCAGTAGGAGCAGGGCCTGGGCTGGGGGCTCCTGTCCTGTGAGAGGAGGCTGATCCCACCCTGGCCTCGGTGTAAACACCTTAGCGAGCACCGCCCCACCCCCATCCACCTCGAGGTCTCCTCTGGGGGCTGGGGTGTGCAGAAGAGGCAGGCCTGCCCTCACCAGCCTGGGCCTGGGGCACCCAGGGGCGAGCCCTTGGGCTACAGAGGCCATGACCCAGTTTCGGTTTCTGATGTCAGTCCTGCCTGCCCGGTTGGGCCTGTGTCTGCTCCAAGGGCTCCCAGGGAGCTGTGTGTGCTTCCCTGTGTCCTGTCCATGCATCCCAGACCCAGGCCACACATCCCTGTCATCTGGGCCGAGGACCGAGGGTGGCTCCGGGGCTTGTGGAGCCATGTGGGTATGTCTGCGGGGCTGTGTGTCCGAGCAGGTGGCATGTGTGCTGTCCCTGGGTGTGTCCTGGTGTGTCCTCCACTCTGTCCTGCATGTGGGCAGAGTGGAGCAGCATCTCGTGTGGGTGGCGTGTGTGGATTGGGTCACTGCGTGTCCACAGATCTCTGCTCTGGGACCAGGACTCTGCATAGTACCGGAAGCACCAGGCCCCATGGGAGCAAACAGGGCAGGGCAGGTGTCCAGGTCTGGTGGCTGGAGCCCTCAGCCGGCCAGTCAGGGAGCCCGTCACGCTGTACTGTCAGCTTGCGGGGCCTGGGCCAGACCTACTGTGGTGGCCGCCCTGGGCTGGGGCGTGGGGTGATGGGCAGGGGAGGGGCTCCCTGGGTGGTGGCAGGAGCCCTATGTGGTCCGTGGCCTCCACCCTGCCTATGCCCAGGAGGCCTTTGCGGCCAGAGCTGGGGAGCAGAGCTTGGGCTACTGCATCCTGGGGCCGCAGCTCACCAGCTGGGCGTGGCCAGTCTGCCCTTAGGGTTCCAGTTCAGGCCCCTCTGAGCTCCGTCTAGCCCCGGGCCCTGCCCCCAGGGTCTTTGCAGCCTGGCCCTGGAGATGGGGGCATGTGGACTGGGAAATGTGTCCGGGCGTTGGGAACATGCCTCCGACCCTGCCTGAACCTGCTGCCGCCATTGGCATGTCTGCCCGCCCGCGTGTCTGGCAGTTGCACAGATGGGCCTGGCGCAGGGGTGCTTGGGGACAAAGGGTCTTTGTTTGGGAGGATTGGGGCGCAGCACCCACTGGGCAGTGACGCATGGCTCCTCTGCTGCAATGACTTCAGTTTTGCAACAGCTGGTGTGTCAGCCCTGCGACCCGCCCGGGGCCTCCTGCCCAAGCCCGCACCCACGGCCCCTGGAGGCTGCCCTGATGGGACCTGTAACGGGGAGGCAGGGCTGAGTGGCTGAGCAAACTGCATCTCTGCGGGGAAAATCTCCACCCACCAGCCTTGCGCCCACCCCTGGCCTCCAGCCCCTCTCTGCAGGCCCCCGCCTGCCCTCCCGGGCCAGCTGCGGAGGGCCTTGGGGTCCCGCCCCAGGCCTGTCCCTGCCACAGCCCAGGAGTGTGCAGGACGCCCTTGGCAGCAGGATGCACCAAGGCTGGGCTCTCAGAGGCGCTGTCAGGCAGCGTTCGAGTCTTCTTCTGGGGCTGGAAGGGCCGGGTGGGACCTGTCTGGAGACACAGTGACCCTCTGTCGCCACCGGCAGGGGCCTGAGCCTGGCTCCGGCCATCCATCACTCCCTCTCGGGATCAGAGGGGGGCCGCTGGTGGGTGGCGCGGGTTCCTGGGGGAGGCCTGTCCAGCCGAGACTCTCAGACGCCACCGGAGGGAGGGCTGGGGCTTGGGTTTCCTTCTCGGGTCACAGGGCTGGGTCAGGCCCCAGGTCAGTGGGAAGGCGGAGCTGGACTCCAGTCCCACCTGGGCTCCTGCCCTGCTGGGCTGGCCTTGGAGGCTCCGCCGCCAACTGTAGTGTTTACTTTAGCGGATTAAGCCGACTGCTGTCCGGGGACACACCCTGCGGCCCCTGGCTTTTCCTCGGCTGTGAGCGTCCTCCCACCCACCGTCCCCACACCAAGGCCAGCGAGCTGAATGGGCTTCACGGTGTCAGTGCAGAGTCCAGGCCCAGCCTCCTCCGTGGCGCTGCCAGAGCAGAGGCTGGCCTGGAGGGGAGGCAGGAGAGCTGGCTCAGGTGGGCCTGGGGCCTTCCAGACCTGCCCCACCTGCCCCTCCCAGACCTCACCTGTCCTTGGTCCCCTAGGCTTAGCCACTGCTCCTCAGGGCACCCCGCCCACAGTGCTACCCCCAGTGGGACCCCACGGGGAGGGGCTCAAGATCCTTGGGAGGAAGGGCAGGCCCAGGCTGGGGTGGGCGCCAGGGTGGCCAGGTCAGTGGGTGGGGAGGGTCCTCTGGGTGGGGGCCAGGAGGCTTCAAGGGGAAGCTCAGGAGAGCAGGGCTGCTGGGCTGAGGTCCCAGGAGCACAGACACCCACGTGGTGCTGGGCTGCACCCCTCAAAGCCCCCTATTCTTTTGAGGATCCCAGAGATGGCCAGGCCCTGGGGACGGACAGTCGGGTGGGTGTGGCCTCAGGCCTCAGCTTGGCCAGAGCTCGTTTACTGGAGGAAACCGAGGAGCGATAGAGCTGTGCCCCTCCCCATGCCCCGTGAGCTGTGATGGGGAGCACTCGGGGTGGCCCAGGAAGCAGGGCCCCTCCCTCCGTTCCTGGGGGCCCTGCTGTGGGTCCTGGCCAGCCGCACCCTGGGTGTCCCAGGGCCCCAGGCTGGGAGGCCGGAGCTGCGATTCCCCAAACGTCAGCCGCCGTGGGAGGAGCGCTGGCTGCCACCCGACCTTGAGGATTCTGAGCTGGGACAGTCAGCCAGGGAGACGGTGGGAGGGTCGGGGGCCCCAGGGGGCCCCAGCTGGATGACGAAGGCCTGCTGGGGACGGCCGAGTCCACTGACCCTGGGAGGTGGAGCAGGTCTGGGCCAAGCCAGCGGCCAGGGCAGCCCCTCCTGTGCCTCCCGCGAGTGCCCATGTGGTGCGGGGTGCTGGGCATGACAAAGGCCCACTGTGCTGGCGTCTCCCTCGCGGTCTGGAGGCCGGACCTCCAAAATCAAGGTCCCAGCAGGGCTCCCTGCCCCTGACCCCCCGAGCCTCTGGTGGTGGCTGTGGATCCTTGATGTCCCTTGGCTGCGGAGGCGCCACCGCCAGCTCTGCCTCCGCCGTCACGTGGCCACCTTCTCCCGTGTCTGTTTCTCTGCTAAGGACCCAGTCCAGCTGGAGCGAGGCTTCCCCAGTGACCTCATCTTAATCACATCTGCAAAGACCCTATTTCCAAATAAGGTCACAGTTGCAGGTGCTGGGGGTGAGGATTTGGACCTGTCTTTTGGGGGGCACAGCTCAGCCTGCAGCTGGGGCCTCAGCAACCACAATCCCAGCCAAGTGCTGGCCCTGCCCAGGCAGGTGGGTGGATGGAGACCTTGAGGGCTAAGGGATGGGGCTGCCCCGGGAAGACCCGGGCTCAGGCAGCACTTTGTAGCTGGGGGGCAGCCACCCCGGCCACAGGCCTGTCTGCAGGTGCCTCCACGCCAGCCAGGACCAGGGTCCCCCAGGAGGAGGAGAGGCGCCCCTTCCTGCCCCCATATGGCGACCCAGAGGGGCCAGAGCCCCGTGCTCTTGGCCTGACCTTGAGCAGTGTGCTGCCCTGTGTGCCCTCCGGCCTGACGCTGCACCCCTGTCCTGTGTCCCCTCCACAGGCAGGTCGCTCAGGCTCTGGATGGGAGATACCAGTTTGGCCTGGGAAGAGTTAGTTGTGTGTCCTAAGTTCCCCCACGGAAAAGGGTTCATCGTCAGACCTCCCTGTGTCCCAAGGGTCTGCTGCCTCCTGGGCTCTGGGCTCAGCCCAGCTCTCCAGGGGATGACTCCAGCCAGCCAGTGCCTTGGCAGGTGTGGGGTGCGTGGGGCAGCGGAAGGGTTCAGGCTGGAGGAGGGGAGGCCACGTGGGCCCGTGGTCACTTGCCACGAGGCAGGGATGCCGCCAGGGAGCAGGAAGGGGGTGGCCCAGCATCAACTCAGGGCAAGTTTGGGGTGTCAGGAGAGAAAACTGGGGCTGAAGCCCGGGCTGGCTCCAGCACACAACTGGCAGCCAGCCACTGCCTAGGGCTCCCGCTTTGCGCGATGGAGCCTTCTAAATCTCGACGTCAATCAACCACAGCGTGGATGTGGGTGGTCAGCCCAGGGCAGGCTTCAATCTGTTTTAAAATATAATGTGTTAGGTTGCACAATATGACATTTCCATTTTTGTAGGTCAGAAGTTGTTGCATGTTGGATTTTCAGACTTCCTGCCAGGGGATTCTTAAACCTTTGTGCTGCGTTTTCAGTGGGGGTCCGCACTTTGGAGCAATGCAGAACTGGGCAGTGACAGGCAGGGCCTGAAGAGTCCAGTCCCGGCTCTGCCACTGGCCACATGGCCCTCAGCGCGTCGTCCAGCCTCTGTAAGCACCTTTTCCTCATCTGCGAAACGGAGACACACGCCAATTCTTCAAACAATTCGGAGGTGCAGACGTGGCATCCCAGGTGAGAATGGTTGGCAGGAATCTGGGATCAGCATCCCTCTGGAGCCGGTGATCCCCTCGTGGGAGGGCTGGCAGGGCCCCATTCTGCTCACCCTGGCGTCCCCAACCTGGGATCCTTATGAATCCTTGTCCATGAACAAAATACAGACGGGGCCGTTAGTTCTGGCTTCCAGGAGGCCAGTTGGAAAGCTCACACTCAACTTGCAATCAGAACCTGATCTGACCTCGGGAGCCTGTGGTCCCACCCTGACCTCCTGAAGGTGGGATAATCCCAGTTCAGCTCACTGACCCTACTTCCCCGAGACTGCCCAGAGTTCTGGATATTCTTCTGCCTTTAAACTAAAATAACCCAAACCTGCTCCTGGGCACACGGCCTGGGAACTCAAGAGCTGGCACCTTCCCCTTCACGCTGCCCCAAAGTGGGACACGACCCAGGCCGCCAAGACCGAAAACCCAAGTCAGACCCCAGAAAAACGCATCCTGGAAGCCGAGGAGGCTTGTGGTCTCCACTTGTCCTGGCACCACTTTATTGTACTTTTGCAATGACCGTAGTGTTCACTTTTTTCATTAACTGGGGGCAAATGAAAAGGAAACCCTGCGCTCCCAAGACGTGTTAGGGTGTGTGAGAGGTGGTCGGGGTGCCAGCCAGCCAATCTTGTTTCCTTCAGACAATTTGGGAAACCTCGTCAACACTTCCAAGGGTTCAGCTTCCTGGAATTTGGGCCCAGAGTCTGAAATAACAAAGACGCTCTGGCCCCCTGAGGACGAGGCACTGCACCAGGAAGCCTGAAGGAAAAGTCTTTCCAGAAAGAAACAGTGGGGCTGAATTACGTGTCAGCCTAGAGAGAAATGGGCAGTTTTAAAATGCTTCCCTGTTTACACACACGCAGCAGCAGAGTTGCCAACTCGAGTTGTAAAAGCAGATTTACCCACAAATTCGGAATTCTGACGTGATCTTGAGTAATTTAAAAAATACTGGCCGGGCGCGGTGATTCACGCCTATAATCCCAGCACTCTGGGGGGCTGAGGCGGGAGGATCGCCTGAGGTCAGGAGTTCGAGACCAGCCTGAGCAAGAACAAGACCCTGTCTCTACTAAAAAGAGGAAGAAATTAGCTGGGCATGGTGGCATCTGTAGTCCCAGCTACTCGGGAGGCTGAGGCAGGAGGATCACCTGAGCCCAGGAGTTGGAGGCTGCAGTGAGCTATGACACCACTGCACTCTAGCTGGGGTGACAGAGCAAGATTCTTGTCTCAAAAAGTAAAAAAAAAAAAAAAAACTCTGAAACCTGCATGCTCCCAACTTAAACTCTTATCTACACAAATTTAAAATATTTGTAAATAAATCACAAGCAAGCATTGACTTATATTTGCCAAATATTTACCACAAATTCGCTCTAAGGAGACACAGACGAAAATACCATTAAAGCTATTATAATTCATGTGAACCAAGTGAAATATTAGACACACATGACAAATGATACGGAAAAGAGACGCAGAAGAAAGTTAAGCCATCAGAACAAACCGGCAAAAGCCGTTTGATGACAGCTGGCAGCTCAGCTGCAGCTCAGGGCTGCGGGCGGCCTGCGGCTGTGGACGCGCGAACTCCAGGACGGTCTCGGGGCGCCCGGGAGCGGCGGCCCCGGCGGTGGCCAGGACGTCTGTTCCGCCCTCATGTCCAAACCGCGCCAGGCTGGGCTCCTGCTGGCCAAGACCCGCGGATGGGCCGCTGCTGCCTGGGCAGGACGCGCTGCGCTGGCAGCCCCCGGGGCCTCCGGGCCCATGAGATGCTCCGGAGCGAGGCCACGTGCGCGGCGCCGAGGCGCACAGCCCTGGTCGCAGCACGGGAGCGCGAGCGAGGTGTGGCGAGAGGCTGCTCGCACCCGCCCCACGGGGCCCCCTGGTCGCGGGACAGACCGGGTCGGGGGCTCAGGGGATGCCCTCCTTCCGCTGGCAGCACTGGGAGGGCGGCGCGGACCAGTCGTACACGTAGGACAGGCGCAGCTGCACCTCGCGCTTGCACAGGCGGCCCTCGCGCGCCAGCGTCTGGTGCTTCTCCAGCATGTCCTCCAGGCTCTGCTTGTGCGTCACCAGGTACTGGTTGCTGCAGCCGCGGGACCTGTACTCGGTGTCGAAGCGCGGGTCGTGCTCGCGCTGCACGTCCACGGGCGCCAGCCAGGCGCCCAGCGACACGTCCTCGCTGTGCCAGGCGCGCAGGTAGTCGCGGCTGAGGCGCAGGTAGTGCACCAGGTCCGCCGAGAGCACGTAGCCGCCGCCCAGCGCGTAGGGCAGGTAGTAGTCGCACAGCTGCCAGCCGGCCTCGCGCCAGCGGCCCCCGGGCTTGACGCGGCCGCGGCCCGAGAAGAAGCCCCAGTAGAGGCGGCGGCGGCGCGCGGGCTCGCGGGCGCGCAGCTCGGCCAGCAGCGCGTCCAGCCGCGCGAACGAGTCGTCGTCCGCCTTGAGCACGAACTCGAAGGCCACGTGCTCGTCCAGCCAGGCCAGCATGGCCAGCACCTTGGCCGTGAGGTTCTCGTAGGCGTCGCGCAGCGCGGGCAGCAGCAGGAGGTCCCCGTGGCGCGCCTGCTCACGCTCCAGCGCGCGCCGCTCGTCGGCGTCCAGGCCGGCAGTGCCCACGGCGAAGCGCGCCCACACGTCGCCCGGGGCCCCGCGCCGCGCCAGCCACGTGCCGCGGACCACGCTGCGGCGCTCGGCGGCGCGGGGCGCGCTGGCCACCAGCACGGCCAGGAAGGCGGCGGCGCGGGGCGCGGGCGCGGACGCGGGGCCGGCGGGCGCGCAGCGCGCC